>NC_141040.1:50443750-50782500 GCF_052040795.2 Danio rerio | reverse complement strand
TAGGCTAAACCAATATGAACGTAAAATTATCAGCTGACCGAACTCAAAAGTTTATATTGAACATATGTGTAGCCTAAATAACATAGGCTAATTGGTTTAATATGCCTGACTTTAGGTCTAGTTTGATTTTTTCTTGGCACAATGCAGGAATAAAATAGCATCTGTGTCAGTATTCAGACGGGAGCGCCTGCATAGCCACTGCGCCCTGCTGCACTGAAGGAGCGCTCGCTCGCAGCACTTGTTGCTGAAATGCATAGAATTCTCTTGGAAAGGTGCTGTAGTCGGGGGAATGCCTGGCCTTATTTCTCCCAAAAGGAAAGTAGATTTTCCTCTGCTGATCCGTCTATACAGAAGTTTGTAGAGGAATACTTCTGTACACTTCATCCAGAATTAGTGTATCCGATTCCTCCTCCCATTCTGTGAAGTCAGTAGGCTTTTTCGTTGGTGCGCCAGCTATGAATATAAAAACAGTACAACCGCCCGCCACCCGCCCGAATTTAATTAAAATATTATTTTTTCGTAACGTCATCCGCCCGATCCGCGGTTTATCCGCGGAGTCCGCGGCTATAACCGCCAACCGCGCATCTCTAGTATGTAATCAGTCTTTGACAACCCTCCGGTGGTGCGAGTGTAATTAGTCAGAATGAGGAAGCATGTGTGTACGAGTGGAGTGCATGTATGAAAATGTAGTCCATGAATGGTGGATTTGTAGTCCATAAGTGTTTGTGTGTGGGATAAAGCGATCAATAAAGTTACGATCGCTGGTAATCGTGACATCCACATTACTCCTATTTAACCTAGTTTAAATGTCACTTGTTACAGCGGAATACTAGTATGTACTGTCATCATGGCAAAGATAAAAGAAATCAGTAATTAGAAATGAGTTATTAAATTATTATTTTTAGAAATGTGTTAAAAAACTATAATTAATATTTTTATTACCAATTGAATAATATTCTTTTTTTAGTATGTATTGATCAAATTTTGAATAATTTTATACATATATATATATATATATATGTGTGTGTGTGTGTGTGTGTGTGTGTGTGTGTGTGTGTGTGTGTAATCACTGTTTTCTTTCATTGTTTATGTTACCTGCAATTCTTTGGCAGTACAACTTGAGTGAGAGTGAGAGTGAGAACGAGAGACACACACACACACACACACACACACACACACACACACACACACACACACACACACACACACACACACACACACACACGTACAAATAATTCTAAATTGCTATAATTTAATTCTAAAATGTTGATGATTAAACTGTTAATTATAATTAATTAACATGTTTTATTGTTTGTTTGTTTTTAATCAATACTACCATGTAATGTGTTTTCATAAGTTCTACTTAATGTTAACACCACAAATGCTTTGGCAATACAATTGCAACATTGTTCATGCCAATAAAGCAGTGTGTTTGTGTGTGTGTGTGTGTGTGTGTGTGTGTGTGTGAGAGAGAGAGAGAGAGAGAGAGAGAGAGAGAGAGAGTTAAACTATAAAACGCAACTTCAATAGTTACAAGGAAAAAACAGATTGTATCCTTCTGATTGCACAATACATTAACGCCTGTCACAAAAAGAGAGGGTACCAATAAAAACAGCAACGATACGCTTACACACAAACACATACCCACTTCTAAACGGTTATAAATGAATCACTGTAAAAATACTGATATTATTATTGTTTTGTCCTAAAATCTTAATTGCTAATTATTTACTGTGTCTATATAGATCATTTTGAGGGATGTAAACAAAAACAATGGTCCCAGCGTATTTCCTGCTTTACATTTTTAATTTCTAGAGCTTCTGAGAATCCAAAAAGAGCCACATGGTGATAAATAATGTCATGATAGCTGTTTTAAAATTAAGATATGATTGAATTGCTTCTCGTTGCAGTTATGAAATAGTTTGATAACAAGCAGGAAATGCTCATGCCAAAGACATCACCACAATGAAATGGTCTATAAACATCTTCTTTTATTATAAACTTCATGAATGCTTTGGCAATACATTTTTCATGCCAATAAAGCATTTTTTAAATTTGAGAGAGAGAGGAGGAGAGAGCGAGCGAGAGTGAGGGAGTTTGAGGTGCTTCCCCTTCTGATTTGGAGTATTTTTTGCAGGTGTACTTAAACACTGCATCACTTATGTTCAAAAATTCCATCTGACTTCACCCTCCACATTACCATAAAACGTGCGGCGCCAGATTTCTTAAGCAGCAGATTTTCATACGCGCTGCTGCCCACCAGAGGCCCTCTAGCAATCCAGAGGCGCCAAAAACATGCAGTTACTGTCAGTGATGCAAATGACACCCAGTCCAAAACAAAGAGTCGCAGATCTTTCCCCAAAAACACACCTGAATTTCAGCAAACCCAGCATTTCTCACTTACCTCAGCAAGAGAAACCATGCACGAACTGCTGGAAATTCTCAGATTTACATTTTGTATATGCAGCAGCGGATGAATATTGTACAAAAATGAAAATGTTTTGCTTGGAAATTTGAAGAAATACTTTTTCCTGACTAATACGTTGTTCAAAAATCTTCAAATTGCATTAAATAGATTTTTTTTCAAATGTTGTAATGATTTATTTTGATAATCATCATCATATAACCGTTATTTTGAGTATCTCCTTGAGTTAAAAAATTAATCCCATCTGAACTTGTCGAATTCTGTGCAATCGTATGCTGTGTGATTCTGTATTTAAGCTGGCAAAAATTGTTTTAAAATGTATTTACTTGTAAACAAGGGCTGGGCGATATGGCGAAAATGTAATCCCAATAATTGTTTTGCATATTGAATGATAAACAGTATATATTTCAATATAAGTTGTTGCTTCCAGATTTAAAAGAGTACAACAAAGACAGAAGCCACAAAAAACTAAGGGTCCATTAAATGGCATAACATATTCTCAGATGATAAATAAAAAAAACACCCTTTTAGATTCCCATTGTTGCACATTTCTGCTGTGGGATTGGTTCGTATATCAATATGGAGTAAAAAACCTTGAGCTTATCATTGTTATTGACACAGATTTGATCAGGATTCGATATAATATCATTTATCAACCAAGCCCTATTATAAACCCTGAATTTATATGATAAAATGCAGTAAAAAAGGTAAATGTTATAATTGGGGTCTTTTTTGACACATTACTTCTGTTAGACTTTAATAATCGATTACTCTGTATAATAATAGTTAGGTTTGCTCATCTTGTTGTAGTGGTTACTTTCTCGTATTTTATCTTATTGTTTTAATTCAGTGTTTTACAAAATTTTAAACGTATTTTATTTGTGCATATTTTATGGAATTTATTGTTTTTATTTATTACTGTCATCAACCTCTGCAATCTTTGTAACATTAAAAGGAGAAATGTTTTGACATTTCTAATTGGTGACAATTATACCATGTATGAAATGGGTGGGGTTGTGTTTTTTATGTATTTTTTTGCAAATCATTATTGTTATGTCGACATGGTAGTGCAGTGGGGAGCACGATTGCCTCAACAGGTATGTTTTTCTGTGTGTTTGCATGTTCTCCCCGTGTTGATGTGGGTTTCTTCTGGGTGCTCTGGTTTCCCACACAGTTCAAAGACATGCATTAAACGTCAAATGAAAAACTAAATTACCCATATATTAGTGTGTGTGTGGATAAGTTGGATAAGTCTGCATAGGTTGGTGGTTCATTCTGCTGTGGCCACCACTGATGAATAATGGGATTAAGCCGAAGGAAATAAACAAAACTACATCTCTATATGCTTATAAACCATGAATTTATGTGATAAAATGCAGTAAAATGTAAATATTACGAAACATAAATACAATTTAAAAGATTGTTTTTCTTTTTATTATTATTATTTATTTATCGCTTTAGAATATAACAAATCAACTCAATTAACTTAAGGAACATCCATCCTTTCATCTTTAAAACAAATGCTACAGGGCAGTATGACGTTGTTTCTTTCTGTACTTACCACTGCTTACCTCGTGTTACATATGGACGCTTTTCTGCTGTTACCAGTTTGGCCAGTAGCTCACCATGTACGTCGGTGGACTTGAGACACAGATCGGAGATGACTGCGACAATGGGTTTCAAGTCTGGCAAAGAACGATTCCAGAAAGCAGATAAGACAAAAACAGAAGCCAAAATATAAAATGAACAAGTAAATAACAGTGAGAATAAAGTTAAATCTGAAAATGAAGTAAAAATCAGGCCTCACGAGGGCTTTTCTGTTTGTGGATTGCTTTTGAAAATACTGTCGGCTGGGTTTAGGGAAGTGCATTGGTCGATCTGTACTTTTTAAAACATTATTGGTTGGGTTTAGAGAATTGGGTGGGATTATCAGTCAGTTGGTCAGTCAGTTGACAGCGGCCTCTGGTGGATATACGCGAGAACAGCAGGCGCTAATGGCACTCGCGTGAGAAATTGTAAATCTCAAAGAGCATACACAGCAGCCTCTGGTGGATTCGTGAAAACAAAAACGTAGCTGGGACATATTTGACGCTCTGCAGAATTGTATATAGGAGTACGTAATCAGAATGAGCCTGGGTTGCTTTTGGTAAATAAAGGGTCTGATACTTCACCTCTAAAAGATAAAGAATGGCTTTCTATTATGAAATTTAAAACAATTCATTTCTGTGATGCAAAAGCTGAATTTTCATCATCCTCCTGAAATCATTAATGATATTTGATTATTATCCATGACAATGGTACAATTTCACAGTTTTTTCTGTAAATAAAATACTGCTAAAATGCTTTTCCTGCATCAAGATTTTGTCTAGTTTCTAGTCTAAATATCTAAAAATAAATCAAATCTAAGTCTAGAAGCCTTTTCAAGACAAGTGAAAATATTGTTTTGTTTTCAGAATTAATAATTCAAGCTTGAAAGAATTGGTTTTGCTAGGACAGAAGCTTCTAAAAAGTTTTTAAAAATTTGGGGCCTCTTCCTTGCTTATTTTTTAAAGAGTTGAAAGTAGGGCACCTATGAATCATGGACAATTTTACTCTTACTTTTACACTCCATTATCAATGTTTCGAGTTTGACCAAGTAAAATATATTATTTATATTTATATATATATATATATATTATATGTGATTTACCCTGGCGGTGTGGTGGCACAGTGGGTAGGGTAGCACTGTCGCCTCACAGCAAGAAGGTTGCTGGTTCGAGCCTGGGTCAGTTGCCATTTCTGTGTGGAGTTTGCATTTTCTCCTTGTGTTCATGTGGGTTTTCTTCTCCGGTTTCCCCCACAGTCTAAACAAATGCACTATAGGTGAATTGGGTAAGCTAAATTGTTTGCAGTGTATGTGTGTGAAGGAGAGTGTATGGGAGTTTCCCCAGTACTTGGTTGCAGCTAAAAGGGCATTCACGGTGTAAAACATATGCTAGGTAAGTCGGTGGTTCATTCCGCTGTGGTGACCCGATTAATAAAGGGACTAAGCTGAAGAGAAAATAAATGAATGACTGAATTATTTACTGTACATGGACTTTTTTTTGTTTGTTTGTTTGTTTGTTTGTTTGTTTGTTTGTTTTTATTATTTTATGTCTTTTTTAATTAATTGACCTATTTAATTTTATTTGTTATCATTTGTATAAAAGTTTTATAGATCATATAAATGTTTTTTGTGCTTATAAAAAAATTATAAATATAAAATAATAATAATAAAAATTTTAAATATTCACAGTTTTTCCCTTAAATCTGAACATGGGGTGAGAAAAGTAATCTTATATCAAATTGAAAACAAGATTTTTTAAATAACCCCACAGCCAGATTTTTGGACTTTGATTTTTACATTTTCGACACTTAATTTTGACTTATTATTTCTCCACTTGTTTCAAAACTGCTTCTTGATTTAGAAATACTTGCGTTTTAAAGAAACACTCACTTACTTTTGACTTGCAACAATTTAAACGCATTTACTGTAACACATCTATATTATTAGGCCTAAATATGATGCATACTTGCATGAAAGAAAGTCATCTATCTTTTTTTTTTTTTCTTTGACGGCCAGTGCTCGATTTTTATTTGTCATATTATCTGATGGGCGTTTAGAAGCAGATCTGAAGGGAACAGGCGCTCAGATGAGCATCTGTGTATGTTGTCTGTCTAGTGATGATCAGAATTCAGTGCAAGGCCTTGAGAAGAAGCTCTGACTGAATCGTGATGTGTGATGTGTGTGTGTGTAGGTGGAATATCCAGTAAGCGCAAAAAAAAAACACAATAGCAAAACATCCATTCACATCTCTGTGGCTTCTCGTCTTACTCACACACACTGCCCAACATGATTGCAACAGGTTGTGCTCGGTAAACATGCTAACGACTTTCCCCAAACAGATCACAACATATTACTGGACAAACCTCCAAAGAAAAAAATATAATCCGACAGGGCGGTGAAGTGTGACATTATTTATTTACGTATGGATAAAATACAAAGGGTTTCATTTCAGATTGTGCTCAGTCATTTATTTTGTGGTGTCATAAAAGAGAATGTTTACAATAATAATTCATAATTAAATAATTTTAGAATTTATGAGTGCAATATTACAGCCATTAATGGGATGCAGACAAAAACATGAATAATAGCATTATGAGAAAGACGCAATCTCGAAAGTACAATGTTAACACTTTCAATATTTCTATATTGAAACCTGTAATCATCAGTTTTTGAATGTTTTTTTATTAATATGCATTTAAGATTTCTACCTTTTTTATCAATCATTTGCCCTGAAGTTCTAAATAAAGAGAGGAATATGGTCACGTATGAATTTCTGAGCTTTTAATTTGAAATGTAAAAAGATGCGGTTAATATATAAGCTATTAAATCGATAGAGTTTACAGTATGGTGCTATACAGTGCATCCGGAAAGTACTGATAGCACTTCACTATTTCCACATTTGTTTATGTTACAGCCTTATTCCAAAATGGATTAAATTAATTTATTTCCTCAAAAATCTTCACACAATACCCCATAATGACAATGTGAAAAAAGAGTTTTTGAAATTGTTGCAAATTTATTACATATGAAAAAAAAAAATCAGATGTACATCAGTATTCACAGCCTTTGATCAATACTTTGTTGATGCACCTTTGTCAGCGTTTACAGCCTCAAGTCTTTTTGAATTTGATGCCACAAGCTTGGCACATCTGTCTTTGGGAATTTTTGCCCATTCCTCTTTGCAGCACCTCTCAAGCTTTATCAGGTGGGATGGGAAGCGACAATGCACAGTAATTTTCAGATCTCTCCAGAGATGTTCAATAGGATTTATGTCTGGGCTCTGGCTGGACCACTCAAGGACATTTACTGAGTTGTTGTGAAGCCACTCCATTGATATTCTGGCGGTGTGATTTGGGTCATTGTCCTGCTGTAAGATAAACCGTCGCCCCATCTTTCCCTCTATCCTGACTAGTCTTCCAGATCCTGCTGCTGAAAAACATCCCCCACAGCATGATGCTGCCACCACCATGCTTCACTGTAGGGACGGTATTAGCCTGGTGATGAGCGATGCCTGGTTTTCTCCAAACAAAACGCCTGGCATTCACTTTAAAGAGTTCAATTTTAGTCTCATCAGAGCAAGGATGAAGTGCCCTATCATACAGCCGGCGCAAAGTGGCGAAAGGCGCGATGCAGTTGTTGTTTGCTAGTTTCAAGTCAGTGCAAGAGTCGTTTTGAGGTTTTGCGCCACACTGTTTAAATAGCAAATGCATTTGCGCTCATATGTGCGCCCATAGGCGTTCTGGTCGAAAAAGGATGGCCTTCTGAGGTGCGTTGCTATTTTGAGAAACTATAATAGATTTTTCAATAGACCAAAACAAAGCCGGTCTAAAGTCCAGCGCTGAGTTGCGCCTCGCTTACACACTGCTTAATACACACAAGATGTAGAGCAATACGCAAATATCTTTACATATAAAAAATAATTAAAATATTAAGGATAAATATAGTATATAATAAGAATATATATATATATATATATATATATATATATATATATATATATATATATATATATGATATAAATACAAAGGATTAAAATATTACAAAACATATTATTTTCTAGCCTACATAAATATGAAAAACCATACTTTGTTTCATTCTTCATCTCGGGAGGCTTTATCAGTTCATTCAATTTGCTTTTGTATAATGTTATTATTATTATCAGTATTATTTATTATATCCATATTTATATTTGTTTTATTAAAGACAAGCTTAGATTTGCCCACCTGTCAGGTTTTAGACCATATGGGGCACAGCAGGTGTATTTGGATATAACTCAGGTTTTTGACCACACTTTCGTTATTATTGTTGATTTATTTGTTTGCTGAAAATTAGAACGGAATTTATAAATAGTTTTAAAACAAATAATTGCACTAAACAAAAAATAATTATTTATAGGCTAATTGATGTCTGTGCATACAAGCTTTCCCCATATCCACGAGAGCGAAAGTGAAACTAAATGATTTATCTCTCATTCTCGCGCTGCAGATGCTCTGTTTAGCTGTTTTCTTGCAAGTGAAATGTTTAGTTTTTCCACTTACACTTATTTTACGTCATGTAAATAGCATATGTGCCATGGCGCAACGTAACTGGCTCCTAAAGGGAATTTTCCGTCCTTGTATTAGCAAAATTGGATTCTGACACGCCCTGAAAACGTTTGCGCCCTGCGCTTTGCGCATGGACCATCAAAATAGAGCCCGAGATGTTTCTTATGGTCTGAGAGTCCTTCAGATGCCTTTTGGCAAATTCCAGGCGGGGAGTGGCTTCCGTCTGCCCACTCTACCATACAGGCCTGATTGGTGGATTAACGCACAGATGGTTGTCCTTCTGTAAGGTTCTCCTTTCTCCACAGAAGAATGCTGGAGCTCAGACAGAGTGACCATCGGGTTATTGATCACCTCCCTGACTAAGGCCCTTCTCCCCCAATCATTCAGCTTAGATGGCCGATGAGTCCTGGTGGTTCTAAACATCTTCCATTTACGGAGGATAGCACCACTGTGCTCATGGAACTTTCAGAGCAGCAGAAATGTTTCTGCAACCTTCCCCAGCCTTGTGCCTCCTTTGTCTTCATGCTTGGTTTGTGTTTTGACATGCACTGTCAACCCTGGGACCTTATATAGACAGGTGTATGCCTTTTCAAATCGTGTCCAATCAACTGAATTGACCACAGGTGAACTCCAATGAAGCTGCTGAAACATCTCAAGAATGATCAGTGGAAACAGAATGTACCTGAACTCAATTGTGATTTTTCAGGTTTTTTATTTTTAATAAATTTGCAACAGTTTCAAAAACTCTTTTTTCACATTGTCATTATGGGATATTGTGTGTAGAATTTTGAGGAAATAAATTAATTTAATCCATTTTAAAATAAGGCTGAAACATAAAAAAGTGGAAAAAGGGAAGCGCTATCAATACTTTCTGGATGCACTGTATCATGATAAATATCATTAACAGGATATGAGATGACTTTTATTGGGATATTACATTTTTGTCTAAAATTTAATTCAAATTTAATTCAGAAGCATCAAATATGTAGTTACAGTTCCAGCAAATTTGATATCACGGCATTCAGCTCAAAAGGGCTCCCACAATAGGTTTACATCAATCAAAGGTCAAAAAACATTTTCAGTTACTCATAATAATTATTACATCTTCAGATCTTTTTTCTTAGTGTCTGAAATGATTGGCTTAAGGTTTCACTTTCTGTAACCCCTCCTTTCCCAGAGCTTACTTTGCTCTGATTGGTCAGATCACAGAATGGTCTGAAATAATTGGTTTAGGGATCCACTTTCTCTAAACCCTGCCTTTCCCAGATCTGCCATTCCCAGATCTTATGACCTGGTCTAAAATGCTACTCTCCTCTCATTGGCCAGATTACATTCTAGTCTGAAATAGGTGGTTTAATGATCCACTTTTTGTCTTAACTCCGCCTTTCCCAGGTCCTACGCTGATTGGTCGGACCACAGTCTGGTCTGAAATGGTGCGTTTAGGGATCCACTTTCTCTAAACCACACCTTTCTTAGATCCTACTCTACTGTTATTGGTCAGATCACATTCTAGTCTGGAATGGTTGGTTTAAGGATCCACTTTCTGTAAACTCTACCTTTGCCCAGATCCTACTCTCTTCTGATTGGTCAGATTACAGTCTGGTCTAAAATAGTTGCTTTAGGTATCCACTTTCTGTAAACCCCGCCTTTTCTAGGTCCTACTCTGCTCTAACTGGTCAGATCATATTCTAGTCTAAAATGGTTGGTTTAAGGATCCACTTTCTGTAAACTCCACCTTTCCCAGATAATACTCTTCTCTGATTAATCAGATTATGGTCTGGTCTGAAATGGTTGGCTTAGGGACCCACTTTCTCTAAACCATGCCTTTCCCAGATCCTACTCTGCTCTGATTGGTCAGTTTACGGTCTGGTCTGAAATGGTTGTTTTAGGGATCCACTTTCTCTAAACCATCCCTTATCCAGATCCTCTGCTCTGATTGGTCAGATTACATTTTAATCTGAAATTGTTAGTTAAAAATCCACTTTCTGTAAACTTCACCTTTCTCAGATCTTACTCTTCTCTGATTGGTCAGTTTACGGTCTGGTCTGAAATGGTTGGCTTAGGGATCCACTTTCTCTAAACCATGCCTTTCCCAGATCCTACTCTCCTCTGATTGGTCAGATTACAGTCTGGTCTGAAATGGTTGATTTAGGGGTCCACTTTCTGTAAACCCCGCCTTTTCCAGGTCTTACTCTGTTCTGATTGGTCAGATCACATTCTAGTCTGCAATAGTTGGTTTAATGATCCACTTTTTGTCTAAACCCCACCTTTCCCCACATCATACACTGCTCTGATTGATCAGATCACGGTCTGATCTGAAATGGTTGGTTTAAGGATCCACTTTCTTTAAAATGTTGTCAAAAACTGTTTAACATTATATAGCAATTATACACCTAAACAATAACTCAGAACTGCAGAGTGAAGCTGCAAATATTTTCAGCCGTAAACAGCTTGTTTTACTGCTTAATGTTAAAAATTAATATTTTTCTTTATTACATTATTTTTATTATTTAGCATTATCATAAACACAATTGTTTGTAGAGCAAGTAGTTTCATCGATACTTATTTGTTATTGCTAGTCATTTCCCCATTGGCAAATAAATCTGTAGGTCTAAAACAATCACAGAAAAGAGCTTATATTGCAGAAAAAGGTCAGTATTGTTATGATGATTCCTAATGTTGATTTAAAAACAACATCATATCGTAATTGGTTGGTGTAATTTACAGGATATCATGGTTTACACAAATACGTCATTAGATTTAGCGGGATTTATTAACTTTGGCAAAAACTGCCTTAAAGTGATGAAACTAAACTCCTATTTACATTATATCTACACTTCATTGTTAATACTTAAGGAAGATGCAATATAAATCTCTTACCTATATCATATCTGCATTTTGTTTACGATAAGAGAATTAGCGAGTGAGTAGATTCCAGTCAGTGTGCACGTACGCTCAAAACTCCGATGTTTCAAGCAATGACTAATCTACCGCCTCTGATTGGCTGTTGCGTTCATAGGAGCAACAGAAATGTTTGTGATTAATTAAAAGTTGGTGCCGTTGATCTTAGTGAAATACCATGGATTTTTTGAGATGGCTTTAATTTATTTGTCATTTTTTTGTCCCGTTATCTTGAAAGAAATGAAAGCGATGTTGTGGTTGTGGTATGTAGAGTGTGTCAGTAGGTTGAAGTAAAGGTCAATTTTCAAAGCCTATAGGTTTTACGGAGTTTTTTTTCTCTCTTAACTAGAATTAAGGGTAGTTTATTCTCAAAACTATATCAAAATGCAATATAAAACAACATATATCAACTTAATAGACACTAAGCAAGTATATAATGGCACAACACACTAAACAAACACTTTTTAAAGAGCTTCAGTTTGTCCTTCAACTCATGAATGAGAGCATAGAAGTCTTCAGAAACCTCTTGAATCAAACTTGAAAAGTGATTCCTTAAGATATCAAGTTTACCCACAGTTTTCGGTGATTCCCGACGCTTTTCCAGCACAGATGGTCACACTGAAGATGCGAAGACATTCTGCAGAGAGAGAAAAAAAAAAAAAAAGAGGAAAAATGTTTTTACATTGCCTGACTGAAGAAAAGATTGAATATATGAAACTGTGGTAGGTCTAATAATAAACACCACACCTATAACTTCACATTAATTTATTAATAGAGGAGTGTCGAAACAGACATCAGGCCACACACAAACAGAGCCCGTCTGGATTTCATGTCTGATAACTCAGAACATTAAGATAAAAATACTGAAATATTAAAATATTCAATGCTAAATTAAGTAAATAAAAAAACTAACCACAATAAAAAAAGATAAATGACAAAGTACATAAAAACTGACAATTCAAAATGAATGAATTACTGAATACAATACCTGACAAAAGTCTTGTCGCCTATCTAGTTTAGGGAATAACAAATAATAACTTGACGTCTAGTTGATCGTTTGGTATCAGAAGTGACTTATATGAAAGGCAAAGGCCTCTAGATTACGCTTATTTTACCAAAATAAAATATGATCATGCCTTGATTTTTAATGATTTAATTAGGACAGTAAGGTCTGACTTTACTTAGACAAAAGTCTTGTCACTTAACAGAAATAATTTACAGTATAGAATATAAAGTCATGCTGCAGTGGAAAAAGAGTAAATATCGTGCATGATTCCCATGAGCTTGGAGGACTGCATCCATACATCTCTGCAATGACTCAAATAACTGATTAATAAAGTCATCTGGAATGGCAAAGAAAGCGTTCCTGCAGGACTCCCAGTGTTCATCAAGATTCTTTGGATTCCTCTTCAATGCCTCCTCTTCCTTTATCTTACCTCAGACATGCTCAAAAATGTTCATGTCTGGTGACTGGGCTGGCCAATCCTGGAGCACCTTGATCTTCTTTGCTTTCAGGAACTTTGATGTGGAGGCTGAAGCATGAGAAGGAGCGCTATCCTGCTGGAGAATTTGTCCTTTCCTGTGATTTGTGATGGGCAGCACAAATGTCTTGATACCTCGGGCTGTTGATGTTGCCGTCCACTCTGCAGATCTCTCACACACCCCCATACTGAATGTAACCAAACCAGGATTTTTTCCTTCACCAAACTTGACTGATTTTGTGAGAATCTTGGGTCCATGCTGGTCCCAGTAGGTCTTCTGCAGTATTTTTGATGATTGGGATGCAGTTCAACAGATCGACCTTCTGACACTTTTCTAAATGATTAACTATAAGTCGAGTTATTATTTGTTACTCTTACAACTGGGATCGATGACAAGACTTTTGTCTGGTAGTTTAAACTAAAAATACAGAAAAGGATAAATGCTTAAGTAAATAAAGGAATACTTACTAGCACTAAAGCAATACAATATTACCATATATTTAAAATAAATACCAGATAAAATGTGTTAATGCTATAAATATATAAAATATATAACAAAATTATTGACAATGAAATAGTAAACTGACAAATAATACAAAATTAATTAAAATAAAATGGCAAAATCTGAACATTAAAGCATGAAATAAATTAAAAAGGTCCATTAATAAATAATAAATAATATTTATTGATAAACACAAAAATATTGAAAACCAAATATATATTATTACTCTTTTATATGTAATTAATTATTAACAACAAAAAGAAGAAGAAACTAAAAAATGGCCCTAATGCTGAAATATGACAAAGTGAAAAAAGAAAACTTGAGAAAAAAATAAAATAAAATAGATAAAAATAAATGAAGGAAAAAATCTGAAATTTTTTAATTAAATATAAAAACCTTGACCACTTGAGATAATAAGTTTTTAACTAAATACATATCAAGATACAAATATTATGCTGAAATACTAAAAAATTATCCAAAAATTGCATGCTGAAATAGAAAACTAAACACAAAAGAAGGAAAAAAAGAAGGACGGGCGGACGGACGGACAGATAGATGGATAGATAGATAGATAGATGGATAGATAGATAGATAGATAGATAGATAGATAGATAGATAGATAGATAGATAGATAGATAGATAGATAGATAGATAGATAGATAGATAGATAGATAGATAGATAGATAGATAGATAGATAGATCGAAGGATGGATAGACGGACGGACAGACAGACAGACAGACAGACAGACAGACAGACAGACAGACAGACAGACAGACAGACAGACAGACAGACAGACAGATAGATAGATAGATAGATAGATAGATAGATAGATAGATAGATAGATAGATAGATAGATAGATAGATAGATAGATAGATAGATAGATAGATGGAAGGACAGACAGGTGGATGGAGTAGACGGACGGACGGACAGATAGATGGATAGATAGATAGATAGATAGATAGATAGATAGATAGATAGATAGATAGATAGATAGATAGATAGATAGACAGACAGATAGATGGACAGATGGACAGATGGATAGATGGATAGATAGATAGATAGATAGATAGATAGATAGATAGATAGATAGATAGATAGATAGATAGATAGATAGATAGATAGATAGATAGATCGAAGGATGGATAGACGGACGGACAGACGGACGGACGGACAGACAGACAGACAGACAGACAGACAGACAGACAGACAGACAGACAGACAGACAGACAGACAGACAGACAGACAGACAGACAGACAGATAGATAGATAGATAGATAGATAGATAGATAGATAGATAGATAGATAGATAGATAGATAGATCGAAGGACGGACGGACGGACGGACGGACGGACGGACGGACGGACAGACAGACAGACAGATAGATAGATAGATAGATGGAAGGACAGACAGGTGGATGGAATAGACGGACGGACGGACAGATAGATGGATAGATAGATAGATAGATAGATAGATAGATAGATAGATAGATAGATAGATAGATAGATAGATAGATAGATAGATAGATAGATAGATGGACAGATGGACAGATGGACAGATGGACAGATGGATAGATGGATAGATGGATAGATAGATAGATAGATAGATAGATAGATAGATAGATAGATAGATAGAAGGATGGATGGATAGAAAGGTAGGCAGGCAGGCTGGCAGGCGGATAGACAGACAGACAGACAGACAGACAGACAGACAGACAGACAGACAGACAGACAGACAGACAGACAGACAGACAGACAGACAGACAGATAGATAGATAGATAGATAGATAGATAGATAGATAGATAGATAGATAGATAGATATAGATGGAAGGATGGACGGATGGATGGATGGATGGATGGAATGCAGTATAGGTTTACAACAGAACAGTGAAAGGCAGAGCACTGAAATACAGAAATAAATAACAATAATTACAGGAACGGCAGGATCTCAGAGCGGTGTTATAATAATCTGCTGAGGATTTCTGCAGTTTGTGGGTCAGTGCGGTCGCTCTCATGAGCTGTTTGTGTTCAGATCTGCCTGTTGAATTCACACACTCCTCGAGGTAGGACTCGATGGCACTGGATCAACATTTTCTTTCCCTCGTGCGCTCGCAGAAACAGGGTGAGGAGCAGATTCTGACGGCCGCCCACATCACAAACATGTTCTGCCAGAAAGACGCATTTTTAAGAGGCTGGAACTGCTAAGCAGAAGGTCAGACATTTGATCAAAGCAGCTTTCAGAGCTCAGGAAAGCTGATCAACCCAATTCTCAGGAACTAAAGACCGAAAATGAACAAACAAGCAGCCCACTCAACCCGGCTTAACTGTGAAGATCAAAATCCAGCTCTGATAATTATACAGTACACAAAAATATGCTCGATATGTACAATGACTCATGATTAATGCCACAGTATGTACATTTTTTTACATTAACACATCCAATAACCACAAGATCAGTGTTGTATACAGTTGAAGTCAGAGTTATTAGCCCCATACCTGTCAACATTGGGATGTGAAAATAAGGGATAATTATTAATAATTATTTTGAGTTTTTGTTTGATTACATTAAATAGCATAGTTGTCACTTTAAAAAATGCAAATATTTATAAAATTATTCAAATGTTTTTCTACATTTTTATGCTCATTAGAGACAAAATTTGTTTTGTTAAAAAGAAAACCCACCAATATCGACATGTTTAGATATTATTATTATTATTGTTATTATTATTATTATTGTGTGTATATGTCTGTTCAAACACGCACCCAAAACCTAGAGTCCACTTTCGCTCTGCTTCAAATCGAGTGTACAGAATTCATTTGGGAAACAGCATCTGTTTATCAGTATGGTATGGAAGCATATGAGTAGCATAATTCAATTCAAAATGTAATATGCAAAATGGCAATGCAATATGTTAAATGGCAATGTATTTCTGTATTTGAATTTGCATTTTCCAAGACATATGTGCAATGTTTGGTGCAGAATGAAAATGTAAATTAAATTACATTGTTTGCATTTCTCATTTCAAACACTGTTTTAATATGTAAATTGTATCCACATTTTAAAGCTTTATAAGTAGCAAAATTAAATTGAAAATGCTATACACAAACTTAATTTGATGTGAATAAAGTACAAGCAGAAACTGTAGCAAAATGATAATTTAAATGTTATTTGTCCTAAATGCATTTACGCTCGCGTCTAGGAAACGCAGGATTACATTTTCAGCATAACAGCATGGGATGTGTGTAGCAAAATTAATTTTGAAATGTAAAATGCAAAACGATAATGCAATATGTAAAAGGCAGTGTATTTCTGCATTTCAATTAGCATTTTCCAAGACATATGTGCAATGTTTGCTGCAGAATGAAAATGAAAATGAAAAAAAAACATAATGCATTTTCATTTAACACATCGCAACGAATGAAAGCCGATTTGAAATTGAAAATGCATTCTGGCCTGGCCACGCCCACAGACGGCCACCGTTGCTGCAAGGCGGGTTTTAGGTTATGTCGTCACAGCTGCCGCGAGGACTATTAGGGACATTTGGCAGCATAAACATGGCGAAGTCTGTTCCTCAGCGGCTTCGTGAAGCTGCACGAGCCCTCGAGCGTGAACTGGGAAACACTTTAGAAAAGCAATCACCTCCTAGCTCAGTAAAGTTGGCCTTAGGTTTGATATTCGCGCACGCAGTTTTAGGGATCATCTGCGATTTACATCAACAGAACCAAAACGCACAGTAACGCAAAGCAGAAAAAAATTGAGGAGATTCCAATAAATGGTTAGAGGCCAGACTGATTTAATACAGGTAGCAAAGCTACTATACCTCTAACTATATGGTACATACAATGCAGAAATAGGCAATAGCTCTTGTCATAAGCATACAGTACACATCAGCTAAAGCCCCTTTAGGTTCTGTCGATGTAATTTGCAGATGATCCCTAAAACTGCGTGCGCGAATATCAAACCTTAAGCCAAGTTTACTGAGCTAGGAGGTGATTGGTTTTCTAAACTATTTCCCAGTTCACGCTCGAGGGCTCGTGCAGCTTCACGAAGCCGCTGAGGAACAGACTTCGCCATGTTTATGCTGCCAAATGTCCCTAATAGTCCTCGCGGCAGCTGTGACGACATAACCTAAAACCCGCCTTGCAGCAACGGTGGCCGTCTGTGGGCGTGGCCAGGCCAGAATGCATTTTCAATTTCAAATCGGCTTTCATTCGTCGCGATGTGTTAAATGAAAATGCATTATGTTTTTTTTTCATTTTCATTTTCATTCTGCAGCAAACATTGCACATATGTCTTGGAAAATGCTAACTGAAATACAGAAATACACTGCCTTTTACATATTGCATTATCGTTTTGCATTTTACATTTCAAAATTAATTTTGCTACACACATCCCATGCTGTTATGCTGAAAATGTAATCCTGCGTTTCCTAGACGCGAGCGTAAATGCATTTAGGACAAATAACATTTAAATTATCATTTTGCTACAGTTTCTGCTTGTACTTTATTCACATCAAATTAAGTTTGTGTATAGCATTTTCAATTTAATTTTGCTACTTATAAAGCTTTAAAATGTGGATACAATTTACATATTAAAACAGTGTTTGAAATGAGAAATGCAAACAATGTAATTTAATTTACATTTTCATTCTGCACCAAACATTGCACATATGTCTTGGAAAATGCAAATTCAAATACAGAAATACATTGCCATTTAACATATTGCATTGCCATTTTGCATATTACATTTTGAATTGAATTATGCTACTCGTATGCTTCCATAGTATGGAGCTCGTCTGACAGTGTGGAGTTTGCATGTTCTCTCCGTGTTTGCGTGGGTTCCTCCGGGTGTTCCGGTTTCCACCACATGTCCAAAGACATGCGGTACAGGTGAATTGGGTACAGTAAAATTGGCCTTAGTGTATGTGTGTGATTGAGAGTGTATGGGCGTTTCCCAGTGATGGGTTGCAGCTGGAAGGGCATCTGCTGCGTAAAACATATGCTGGATAAGTTAGTGGTTCATTCAGCTGTGACTCCAGTTTAATAAAGAGACTAAGCCGAAAAGAAAATGGATGAATGAATATTTAAACATATAAATCATAATAAAGAAATAAAATAGCAAACCATAATAAAGCCAAAAAGTTTTAATATTAGCAAAGCAAAATAGAAAAAGAAAAAAAAAAAAAAAAATATATATATATATATATATATATATATATATATATATATATATATATATATATATATATATATATATATATATATATATATATATAACTAAATATTGTACATAATTGAGTAGATAAATAACTAAAATAATTTAAAATATGTTGGGAAAAGTACAAAAATGTATTTTAAAATAATAAAAAAATATAATGGAAAAATATTTAAATTAATAAGAAGCATAGGCTATATTCATTAAATATATCAAATAAATAAATACAAATATAAACATATTTTAAGGGGCGAAGCAGTGGCGCAGTAGGTAGTGCTGTCGCCTCACAGCAAGAAGGTTGCTGGGTTGCTGGTTCGAGCCTCGGCTCAGTTGGCGTTTCTGTGTGGAGTTTGCACGTTCTCCCTGCATTCGCGTGGGTTTCCTCCGGGCACTCCGGTTTCCCCCACAGTCCAAAGACATGCGGTACAGGTGAATTGGGTAGGCTAAATTGTCCGTAATATGAGTGTGTGTATGAATGATTGTGAGGATGTTTCCCAGAGATGGGTTGCGGCTGGAAGGGCATCCGCTGTGTAAAAATTTGCTGGATAAGTTGGCAGTTCATTCCGCTGTGGCGACCCCGGATTATTAAAGGGAACAAGCCGACAAGAAAATGAAATAAACATATTTTAACACTGTTAAATGTTAAATATAAGTTTCAATGCTTTAAGATAGATAGAAATATGAAATATTAGCCCCCCTGTTTATTTTTTCCCCCAATTTCTGCTTAACGAAGAGCAGATGGTTTCAACACATTTCTAAACATAATAGTTTTAATAACTCATCTCTAATACCTGATTCTTTATCTTTGCCATGATGACAATAAATAATATTTTACTAGATATTATTCAAGACACTATCCAGCTTAAAGTGACATTTTAAGGCTTAACTAGGTTAATTAGGGTAATTAGACAGGTTAGGGTAATTAGGCAGGTTATTGTATAATGATGGTTTGTTCTAGACTATCGGAAAAAATACATAGCTTAAAGGGGCTAATAATATTGACCTTAAAATGGGTTTAAAAATTTTTAAAAACTGCTTTTATTCTATCTGAAATAAAACAAACAGGACTTTTTCCAGAAGAAAATATATTATCAGACATACTGTGAAAATTTCCTTGCTCTTAAACATCATTCGGAAAATATTTAAACAATAAAATAATCAAAGGGGGGATAATAATTCTGACTTTAACTGTATGTATTATATTAAATAATTTTCCTTCGGCTTAGTCTCAATTTCAGGGCTCCCCACAGTGGAATGAACCGCCAACTATTCCAGCATATGTTATATGCAGCGAATGCCCTTCCAGCCACAACTCAGCACTGGGAAACACACCAAACACACACACACTCATGGACTACGGTCAATTTAGTTTATTCAATTCACCTATATTCTTCAAAGCCCGAACTCAAACCAGCAACAAGGTGACCACTGAGCTCTCTCTCTCTCTCTCTCTCTCTCTCTCTCTCTCTCTATATATATATATATATATATATATATATATATATATATATATATATATATATATATATATATATATATATATATATATATAGTTTTTTTAATCAATAAATAATCAACAATAAAAGTTTTATTTGAAAAATAGGCTTTATTTCTTTGTAACAAAAGTGGCCGCTCAACAGACACATTAGGAATATAAGTCACCCCATCATGTGATGGCGTAATAAAAAAACAGTCATATAGTAAACACAACGTATAATACAAATACACAACTGACTGCGTCAATCAACGCCAACTAATGTAAACGTCAGTGAACAGTTTCAGACCGACAGCGACATCTGGCGGCCGCTCGTGGAACAACACGCTTTATTTATCTCCACAAGCCAAAAACACTGCGAAAACATGCTCCGTCGCCGCCAGCTTAACTGCCGATTTCAGCGACGAGGTTTTGGTGTCGACACAAATCCGTTTTCAACTTCTTCATTGAGAATCTGGCAAGAAGGTTTTACCACCAGCTTAACGGCCGATTTCAGGGACGATCTTTTGGTAGACACACAAATCCGTTCCCTTCTTCTTCATTGAGAATCTAGCAAGAAAGTTTTAGCAGAAATCCCCGGTAGTGATTCAGTCTTCGCGGGGCTCCAGCGGGTGTTCGTCGCTCTTCACGCTGTCAGTGCGGACGATGCATGTGGGCCGGTGGAGGTTCAGCATCACGATCAGTTGCTGCCGCTCCGACTTCAGCTCCTCAATCTGAGACTTCAGATCCGAGTTCAACATCTCCAGCCGCTCGGACTCCTGCACAACACACAGAGAGAGAGACACTTCCGTTAATGATGCTGCTGACTCAATTGGGATGAATTTGTGATATTTTGAGACAATAAAAAAGAAGCATCAGTCAGGGTTTTATAATGAGACTGCGGGGCAATTCTAACACATCAAGAGCGGCACATTGGCGCAGCGGTTAGCACTGTGGCCACAAAGGATAAAGGTTGCTGGTTTGAGTCCCAGCTGGACCAGTTCGCATTTCTGTGTGGAGTTTGCATGTTCTCCCCACACTCCCCATGTTGGTTTGGGTTTCCTCCGGGTGCTCCGGTTTCCCCCACCGTCCAAACACATGCGCTATAGATGAATTGGGTAAACTAAATTGGCCGTAGTGAATGTAAGTGCGAATGGGTGTTTCCCGGTATTGGGTTGCAGCAGGAATGCATCCGCTGTGTAAAACATATGCCAGAATAGTTGGCGGTTCATTCTGCTGTGGCGACCCCTAATAAATAAGGGACTAAGCCAAAGGAAAATGTAATCAAAACTAATCATATTGACCATATTTGCTCTTGTAATTTAAAACTGAAAGCTGAAAATGCGTTTGTTTTGAGTTACATTGTCAGATTAAGTCTGTCTGAGGTGCTGTTTTATAAACATTTATTTAAAAATCATAAACATGTAATGAATAATAAGCTAATGAACACAATTAATACATCACATGGGAAATTTCATAAATAATATAAATTATTCTTGTTAACTTCCAGCCGAAACCGTATCCCATCTACAACAACCCTGTTATCAGACATGGTTAAACGAGTTGCTTTATGTCAATCAAATGGAACAACTATGCCTTGTAACTTCACTAAAAAAAGCTGAAACCACATCAGGACCTATCTTAAAACTCTTAGGAATCTTGCATTTTAAGTTTGTAAATCCGCATCTGTATTTCTAACCTATATAATCATGACATTGGCTTTGTAAAAATGTGAGTATTGTCATATACATACAGATGAAGTCAGAATTATTAGCCCCTGTTCATTTTTTTCCCCCAATTTCTGTTTAGCGGAGAGGAGATTTTTTTTCAACACATTTCTAAGCATGATAGTTTTAATAATTCATTTCTAATAACTGATTTATTTGATCTTTGTCATGATGACCGTGAATAATATTTTACTAGATATTTTTCAAGACACTTCTATACAGCTTAAAGTGACATAAAAACATAGAGAAAAAATTAGCTTAAATGGGGCTAATCATTTTGACCCCAAAATGGTGTTTTAAAATTTTAAAACTGCTTTTATTTTAGCAGAATTACAACAAATAAGACTTTCTCCAGAAGATAAAAATATTATCAGACATACTGTGGAAATTTCCTTGCTCTGTTAAACATAATTTGGGAAATATTTAAAAAAAAATAATAAATAAATAAAAATCAAAGGGGGCTAATAATTCTGACTTCAACTGCATATATATATATATATATATATATATATATATATATATATATATATATATATATATATATATATATATATATATATATATATATATATATATTGTTCTGTATTATTTTGTCTTCTTTTTATTGGTATTGTACTGTTTTGTTAATTATCTTATAAATGTTAAATGCAATATTATAAAAATACAATTTATCAGTATTTCCAAACATTCTCCAACTTATAATAAAAATTTCAAAATTTATAATTTCATAATTTTTTCAACTGATAATTTATTTTAAAATTCAATCTGATTCCTTTTTATTATTAAAATTGTATTTATTATTATTTAGTTTTATATTTAATTATATTATTTATATATTTTACTATTTGTACGTAATGATGGGAGTGACAATGGGATGTAAAATGTTTGCTGCGTTTACATAAATATATTAACCAATCTAATAGTAATATGCGAACTGAAAATACTATAAATACATTGGTAAACAATGTATAACATTCATTCATTCGTTTTCTTGTCGGCTTAGTCCCTTTATTAATCCGGGGTCGCCACAGAGGAATGAACCGACAACTTATCCAGCTAGTTTTTACGCAGCGGATGCCCTTCCAGCCGCAACCCATCTCTGGGGAACAGTGTATAACATTCAGAGATTTTAGTTGCACTAATTAAAATAATGAAATTTACTTTAATGTAATTTCTCAGTTAACAGCATTAAAAGTTCTGAGATGTAACAAACTGATGTTTAAAAATGTACATACTATATGATTGCTCAGTTAATAATAAAGAAATATAATAATGATGCATACCTTTTGCAGAAAGTCTGTCCTTTCCTTCTTTCTGTTTCGACAGCGAGCAGCTGCAACTTTATTCTTCTCTCGCCGTCTTTTCTTGCGCTCATCATCGTCATCATCCTGTTGGTCAGAAAAAAACCATGTTAAAGTCAGAGTGAACTGGAAGTTGCTGAGACTTTAATTTCAGTATGTTGATTATAGAACTATAATACACCTTAAGGGAATTTATGTACATCTACTTAAAATGGAATATAGAGTAGGGGGCGGGGCTTTCTTTCTTGCATCATTCCCTCCAATCAAACTAACTATAAGAGGGGTGTGGTTAAGATTATTGTGGCTAAAGCCGTCAAACTGACACCAACAGAATTGACCGACACTTCGAAAGCGAGAAAAATAATGGTTAAACTTTGATTGGAGATTACCAAAACAAATATTCAGCTCCAATAGATTAACTTGCACAAATTATTAGTTCACCTAAAACACAACGGGCGCTAGCGAAATAAACACTCTCAATTTTGATTTCACATAGACTTTAATACAACAAATCAAATCTAATTTTTTTTCTTATGAAAGAACAAAAACCAAACTTGATTGAGGCTAGTGAACTGAGGGTAAACAATTACCAGGGGTAAATTCTTAATTTATTAAATAAAATTTTAGAATAACTAGAAAATATTGCTTTACATTAAATAATACAGTACTTTTTTACGTTTTATAATTAACTTATAATTACAGTAAAAACAAAACAATCTCATTTATGTCAGTTACACTAGTTTTTGCCTTGATTTGCTATGCTGCTTACCTGGCATTTATAACCTGATAAATAATGAAATTATCTACATGGTTTTCAAATCTTTAATTATTTAACAATGATTAAAATAGACATAAGCAATACAACAACAAGTATCAACTCAACCAATATATTCTAATAAAAACTCATGAGCATAACGGTGGTGTCCAGCAGATGTCGCTCTACACCAGCAGATAAACAATACACTAAGCAACAGTTTCACTTCTTTCAAACTGTCTCATGTCTGTTGTGTAACTTAATAAACCGTTGGCGTTTTTACAATATGCAACATTTACAACCACATCGCCTTCATAAACTGACTTTAATACTGGTTAAATGTGATGTCGGGTCTCACCTCACTCTTAATGGCGTCAAACGGTCTTTTGGCGTGTCGGTTGAGCATTAACGGAGAAAGAACCGTCCCGAGACGGTAAAGTTCCGCCAGTTTGAGTTGCTCCGTCAGTGTGGTGGCGGGAAAACCGGCCAGAGGACCGACGCTGGGCAGAGAACCAGCTGTGACCAGCGGATCAGGGATTTGACCAGGCATCATTGCTGCTTTAGAGAGAGAAAGAGACAAGTGTGTAAGCATATTTGTTGACTGATTTGTAGTTGTAGACCAAAAATTATTCTTAGAATAAATTGATGGGGTAGCCTATCAAATGCTTGATTTAAAGGGGCAGTTCACCCAAAAATCTAAATTTACTCTATTTACTCACTCTCGTGTGGGTTTCAAAAGTTTACGAGATTCTGTTGAACACAAAAGAAGATGTTTTTAAGAATGCTGGGTAGAAACAAAGACTATGGAAGTCAATGGTTTCCAGCTTTCTTCACAACACCTCCCTCTGTGTTTAACAGACGAAAGTAAGTCTGAGAGTGACAAATGATGACAAATTTCATTTTTGGGGAAACTGATTCTTTTTTAATCCCATTGATTGTCACTTGTAACCATTGTGCATTTTTCAAGCTGTACTTACAATCCTTCCCCCCCCCCCCATTTGCTGCATTTGAGCACTGCAGGCCAAATTAATTACTACAATATAGTATAATTATGTGGATATGTTGGAAATTATTAGTACAAAAATAAAGTATAAATCGTTATATTTATTTTTGATCACTGACTACAAGACTAGTTTAAAAATAATCGATTTTATTGTTTATTCATTAAAAATTAGGACTGCACAATATATTGTTTCAGCATTGGAATCGCAAAGTGATCAAGGAATTGTACCATTTTTTAACCTAGATAAATTAATAAAGAATACTTTCATTAAATTGTTTACACAATGAAGACTATGCAGTATTATTTTAAATTTGATTACTCAATTACTGTATACTAAATACAGCTAGACTCATCATAAAAAAAATAAAATGCTGTTTTATTTAATTTGTATTTTTCGCTTTATTGGGTTTATCTACGCTTGTAGATTATATTTTATGCAGATGCACTCCCCTACAGAATGATCCCAACAAATCTTAAATTATATATTTCTCCAAATAGTAATTTAAGTCATCTGTTGAAATTGTATTCATAATCGCAATATAGACAGCAGAATTTTTAAAAAGTATCACAATGTTTTGATTTTTCTCAATATCATACAGCCAAAGTGCAAAATTTAATTTAAGAGATTAATTTAAAATCCTCAAAATTAATGGAATTAATCTAATGGGTTTAACTAATCATCAGGACTGATCCTCATAAAAGAAATACATCAGTGAAAGTGTATAAAAATGTAATAAAAATGAGGCTTTTAAAGTTTTTTGATAAACATTTTTGATACAGAAAGGTTAAACTTTACTTTGCCACAATTCTTCGAAGTATATCCATTTGTCAGCACATAAAGTCCTTTCTAATATAATAAAATGTTGTATGTTCACTTTTTTCTTTCATACATTTAAAAAAAACACAGGTCAGAATAAATGTTTAATTTTTATTATTAGTTATTATGAATGATAATGTTACATTATTTCACCCATCTTTCAACATTTAAAACATAAAAAGCAAACACTATGTGCACTTAGTGACCTGTATATGCAGTATTGTAAAATTAATTTGCGGAAAGACAAAATGGTATGTCTCATCTTTGGCACAGGTGCAGAAATATTCAATAAAAGATATTTATTTTGCAGAAATACAGAAAACGTATTTTTTACAGTGTAACTGACTATGCAATTAAGAATTACTTAAAGTTGAGCAAATATGGACTGTAAAGTCAACATGTTTGCTTTAATCACATGCGCACAGTGGAAAGCCACAGAGAATAATGAAGTTTCCATGAGAGGAACGCAAACACTGTAAATGTGCATGTAAATCTGCTTCTCAGAGAGTTATAGGGAAACTTCAAGATTCCCAAAAAGCAAAAACAACACCTACGCATGTTATAACGGAGCTTAAAACAGCTCTTGAATTGTCTGTAAAGGCCATTATGCTGGATTATGTAACAGTTAAGAATGCTTCTGTCCTGAAAAAAAACTCCTGCAGTCATTCACAGCAGCTTCTGGCTATTCATCGTAATTCTTCACAAAAACCACCCTGTGCAAGAACTACATATAGTTTCACTGATTTTGAGTTTTCAAACATCGAACTTTGAAAGCATGATTTGCTTTAGGCTTTTTTATTATTTTTTTTTATTTATTATTTTTTTGCAGCATTTTTACAGGGTTTTGGTGATGATGTTAAAAAGTACTAAAGGTAAAGAAAGATTTTACTTTAGCTTTAGATGTTTTTGTTTTGAATAGATTTGAATAGATATTATATGAATATAACTATATGAAAGTATACCATGTAAAATGTGTCATAAATATCTTTGAAGTGTTTTTAAAATACTGTTTTACTCTTTTTTACCTCAAAGTTGAACACTTAGTTCAGTCCTACTTGCTGTTTTTATTTTGTTATTATTGGCAATGTGAATCCTACTCGAAATGTAACTTGCTAATTATATTTTAGGTGCTAAACTTCTCAAATTAATAAACGCTTAGTTTTATGGTCCATTTTAGTCACTCTATATAGTCATTAAATAGTCTATTATAGACTTTAAAAAACACTTGACAGATTAGTGTATTTAGAGTATGTAATAAATACTATTCCCGTGTTTTTACCTCAAATTTGCAAATTTAGTTCAGTCCTACTTGCTGTTTTTATTTTGTAATTATTGGCAATGTGAATCCTACACCAAAAAAAAAAATACTTATTATATTTTAGGTGCTAAACTACTCAATATATTATTAAAATTTAGTTTTGTGGTACATTTTAGTCACCCTATATAGTCATTAAATAGTCTATTATAGACTTCAAACACATCTGTTGAATTTGTGTATATTTTGAGTTTGTTTTAAATATTATATCAGTCTTTCTTTACCTCAAAACTGAACATTTAGATCAGTCCTACTTGCTGTTTTTATTTTGTAATTAAATGCAATGTGAAACATACACCAAATGTAACATGCCAATTACATTTTAGGTGCTAAACTTTTCAATATATTATTAATACTTCGTTTTGTGGCACACTTTAGTCACTCTATAGTCATTAAATAGTCTATTATAGACTTCAAAGTTCAAACACATTTGTCAAAATTTTATGTTTGTTTTAAATACTATTTCAGTCTGTTTTTACCTCAAAACTGAACATTTAGTGCAGTTATTGCTGTTTTTAATTATTAAATATTGCCAATGTGAATACTACACCAAATGTTACATGCTAATTATATATTTTAGGTGCTAAATTATTAAATATATTAATGAACATTTAGTTTTGTAATAGTTGGGAATGAGAATCCCACACCAATGCTACTTATGTTAGGTGATAAACTACTCAAAATATTAATGAAAATTTAGTTTTTGCAGTAGACTTCAGTCATCCTATAGTCATTAAAATAAAAAATAGACTAAAAAAACATTTTTCAAATTTGTGTGCATTTTTAGTTTGTTTTATGCTTAAACTAAGTGTGTTTTTAATACTATCTCAGTCTTTTGCACTCAGTTCAGTGTTATTTGCAATTGTTTGTGAAATTTACAAACGATTTTTAATGAAAAACTGATTCAAACTAAACCCTGCACCAAATTATAGCCAATGCATTAGGTGCAATAACTTATTGGTATTTGTAAAAGTTTTCAGAAGTCTTGTATTTGTTTATTCTATCAATTTTAAAAGTGCATCTATAACATGTTAACAATGCATGGATAAAACATAAGCATATGAACATGTTGTTACATAATAGCTCTGGATGGAGCATGTGAAATATATCAAAACTATCAATCCCTCCACTATCCTGGTACCACATGCTAAACTTTCATGAATAACTTTAATAAACATTGCAACCCTCTTATAATGCCTTAACATACTACTATTTCCAATAATAACTTGCTATGCTATTCAAAGTCCTATTCAAGGTTGAAAATTTAAAGCGTACATAATGTACTTCAGAGGGCAGCAAATATCCAGCTATTTAAAAGAAAAACAAACACATTCTGGGCATCAATCGTGCATTATTATTTTCATATACTTCATATCTCCTCACTGTCAGTGTCCTTGTGTAAATCTAATACAAAGTGCAGCAGTTTATGTATCCACATTCGACCTTTAAACGAGCCCGACTGAATTCAACTCTCAAATGTGTTCAGCATTGAAATTACAGCATAAAATAAGCCCAAAAACACTTACTTGTTTTGTGCTGAGAGTTTGCGGCTGCTCGTCCGTTCAGCTTGGTTGTGCGTTTGTTCCCGTTGCATCAGCGCGTTTATGTACCTCCGAGCGCGCTGGAATGCGGAACTCTCCACCGAGTGACGGCAGCAGACGTTACAAAAATAAAAAGGAGCGCTAAGCCCCGCCCATAGCAACCGAACAACACACAACAGAGCAGCGCGGGACTCCCTGAGCGGGATATCCCATCAAAACACAAACACACGATTTTATCTGTTTACCTCATTAGTAAGCGAAGTTTCAGGAAACGTCGGGTTTCTGTTCGATAATCAGACAGACAACGAGTGGAATTAGACGGGCATCCCGAGACAGGTTAGATATGTTGATTCTAGTTAAGACTAATTTTATGAATATCTAGCCTTAAAAATATGCATTAAATACGTTTTATAATGGTTTGCTTCAGTTAACTGTTATGTTACATCAACGAAAGGAATTAGACGAACATCTTGAGGTTAGATCAGTGTTTCTCAAACTCTTTTCATCTAATACTACCTCAGAAAAAAATTGTCCCTCCAAGTACCACACATGACCAGTATTGAAATACAGTAGCGTAGTAAGCCTAATTAAGCAGCTACAACTCTGCATAGTATCTGCAGATTAATGAATATTATTAAGAATATTTATTATTATCAGCCCTTTTAAACCTTTTAAATAGTTTGTACATTAACACTGCTCTGCTTATATGTAAAAAACAAACAAACAAACTAAATGTCAATTATGTTTATGTCAATTATAATTATATTAATAATTATAGTATATCAATAAACAAACTACAGTGTTAAATTATAATGTGCTTTTTAAAGTTAATTAAAATGGTAGGCTACTGTTCTTAAAAAGTAAAAAAACTAATCTCAAGTACTTAAATGTAAAGTGTAATCTATAGTATCCTATTTATCAAAACCTGGAAATCTTTGTTGGACCTCTTAAATATAGGCTATATGTCATTATATTCATATTTGAACCATTTTTTGATACATTTTTAAATATATGTTGCATGTACATGACAGATTGGATTACTCTGCGTACTGCTAGAAGGCAGCCCGCGTACCACTAGTGGTACAGGTACCACAGTTTGAGAACCGGGGAAGATAAAATGTAACCTATATGTTAATTCCAGTTTCAATAAATTTTGCTTTATCTAGGCACAAAATATGGCTGAAATGTTTTATAAAGGTGTGTTTCAGTTATATTACGTCAATGAATGGAATTAGACAAACATATTGAGAGATGTTAGATACATTGGGAACACTTTACAATAAGGTTCATTAGTTAATGCATTTACTAACATGGACTAATCATGAACAACACATGTACAGCATTTATTAATCATAATTAAACATTTACTAATGCATTATTAACATCCAAGTCCATGCTTGTTAACATTAGTTAATGCACCATGAGTTAACATGAACTAACAATGAACAACTGTATTTTCATTAACTAACGTTAACTAACATGAACAAATACAGTAGTAGATGTATTGTTCATTATTTGTTCATGTTAGTAAATGCATTAATTAACATTAACTAACGAACCTTATTGTAAAGTGTGACCGATACATTAATATATGTTAATACTACACTGTAAAAGAAATCCGTAATTTTATGGTTTATTTCTGGCAGTTGGGATGCTGAAAAAAAGTAAAATAACGGTTGTTAATTACAGAAATTTACTGTAAAACAACGGAAATGACACAACTTTCTTTAAATTTCTGTAATTCAATCTCTGTTATCCTACAGTAAATTTCTGTAATTTAACGGTCGTTATTTTACAGGGTTTTCTTCCGGCACCCCAGAAAAAAAAAAACGTAAAATTATAAAACAAAAATTTTACAGTGTAGTTATTTTTATGATTAGTTTGGCTTAAAATATGTTTTATAAATGTTTGTTTCAGTTATGTTACATCAACGATTGGAATTAGATGGCCATATTGAGAGAGGTTGGAATTAGATGGCCATATTGAGAGATGATAGATAAACGTAGCCTATGTTAAATATATGTAATCTACACTGTAAAAAATCCTGGTTGCCTTAAATTTTTAGGCTGAATCAAATAAACCTTTAGTCCACTTAACTTATATTATGTTAAACTGATATAAAACAGCTTGTGTATCTTATAAAATTAAGTTAGACCGTGATTAACTTAGTTAAAAAGGTTACAATGAATTAAAAACATATGCTGTCATGACTAACTGTTCATATAAATTTTTACAGTGTAGGCACAAAATATGCATGAAATATGTTCTATAAAGGTGTTTCAGTTATGTTACATCAACGAATGGAATTAGACAAACATCTTGAGAGAGGTTAGATGATATGTTCATTCTAGTTTCAATCAATTACTCCAAAAATTACTTTCGCTGCATGTCCAAATTACTTATTTAAAACGAGTTGAAAACAATTATTTTGTAATTATTTTTTTTTTTTTGAAAGCTTAATTATTTTATGTTCAATCCACTTAAATCTGTAAAACTGATTAAGGTTACTTAATAGATTTGTGTTGGGACAACATGAAGTAATTGTGTGGAACCCAGCATTTATTACAGTGTATATGTGTAAAATTGAAAATAATCATAAAGTATTTGTTTTAAAAAGATGCATCTCATTTAAGCATTACTGCATTTGTTTCTGCTAACTATAGGTTAATTTCTTTTAAAAAATGGGTTGTCATAATCCAATGTTTGGGTTAATAAGTGTCATTTAAATGGGATTTTTTTTTTAAATTAACCTAACACTGGGTTTGTCCATATTTTTCAATTTTCAGAAAGTTAATTCTACTCATTTGAAAAGAGTTTTGAACTCTGTGGTGAAGGTAATGCATTAATTAAATACCTCATAACTTCAACTTAAATGGAGCAAGTTCACAGTACTCATATAGATTTTTTTTTTAACTCAAATGGTTTGTAGCAATCAGTTTCCTCTAACAGTTTGAGTTGTCTTAACTTATTGGGTTTTATAGTACTCAGCTGGTTTGAGTTCTCTTCATTTATTTGGTTTTACTGTGCTCAAATTGCTTCATTTACTCAAATAGCTTAAGTTTACAGTACTCATTAGGATTAGTTTTTGAACTTAAATAGTTTGTTGTAATCGGTTTCCTCAAATGGTTTGAGTTACCTTAACTTATTAGTTTTACAGTGTAACAACAAACCCAGCCATTTTAAACAGTTTAAGCAAATTAACACTGTATATTAACTTCAGTTTCAAAGCTTCTGGAAAATGTATATCAGCAAGTTAATTAGTTTGACTTTCAGACTGTATTCTTCATTAGATTTTTATTTAAACATCTAAATTAAATAATTTATCATTTGTTTATTTTTTTAAATACGATTTGATAAAACTTTTTGGTTGATTTTATGTAACTTTTTCATTTGTTCGTACATTTATTTTGACAGCATATATGCAATAAAAAATTAAATTTACAACTAATTAAAACACATACAGCACACAGGATAAATAAGTACACCCCTTTGAAACTGAATATTTGATCCGTAATATGTGTTGGTGCATTTTAACTATACTGCTTTATTAAACAGTTATATTTATTAAAATAAGAGTTTGGTCATTAAATGTCTTTAGAAATATAAAGATAATATACTTAAATTCAAATGAGGTATTGCAAAAATAAAAAATAAAAAATCACAATATACAGAATTTCAACAAATGTAATGTTTCTCTCATTTTTTCCTCTTTATTAATTTTCTTTAATATGTTTTAATAGTTGTGATTATTTTAAATTATTTTGTTAGATTAGCTCCAGTTTTGGCTTTGGCACTGACTAATCTAATGTATATGCACAAATATAATAATGTAAAGCAGCCTAGGATATGAATTTAAAAGTGTGATCTGTAAGGGGTGTACTCAAGTCTGAGAAATTATAGAATATAAAATGCCGTCCAAATCAGTCAAACAACTGGCATTTATTTCATAACATTTCACTTGGTGAAACTTACAATCTCAAGTTCACTAGCAGCCTTAAAAATGCGAGTTAACTCAACTTAACGATTCTTTCTTTTAACTTAAAATGTTGAGTTACACAATATATTTAACTAAAACATTTAAGGCAGCTGGTGAACTCGAGTTTGTAAGTTTAACCAAGTGAGATGTTTTAAGATGTAGAAACTTCTTAAAGCTTTAAAAAATAATATATATAGCGTTGAAAATAGATAAAATACTGACGGTTTGTGGTTATGAATGCAGGTGTGAAGTGCATCTGCGGTTTCTCTGCGAAAACACCTGAGGGTGACTCATGTGTGTGTTTTGGCTTTGCAACATGCATCAACTGAGCACAGATACAGACACCATTATATTATGTAATTTGCAATAATGCAATAACTTTCAGACATCTTTTGTTATAATTAAAAGTGTAAATATTATAGGGATTTAATAATGCAGATTACATAAATGTTGCTGTTCAGCACAAGTTGCTTTCGGTTGTTTAAAAAAGCTCAGTGAAATTTCAGCGAGGTGTTGGCAAACTCGTCAGAGCTGTACGTACGTTAATAACTGACTTTCTCACACCCCTATTTCAAAGGGATCGTTCACCCGAAAATGATAATGTGCTGATAATTTACTCACCCTCAGGACAAACAAGATGCTGACGACTTTTCCTTCAGTACATTATAAGATATTCAGCTGCAACTGTGGTCCTTGGGGATTAAAACACATTAAAATACACTGCAAAAAGTAACTTTAGAAGGATTTGAGTGAACATTAGTTTAAAAGTTAGTTGAGCACATTAGTTTAAAAAACTAAGTAGATATAACTTAGTAATACTTTGTTTAGGTAACTTGTTTACTTGTAATGGTTTATAGTAAGCAGCTTTGGGACAGTAATAATACAAAAGACATCTATACATTTTTAGGTTCATTCTCTTGCACAGTCCAAGAGATTAAAGGGATGCAAGTTCTGCCACCCTTTACTTATTCTAAATATATTTGAGTTTTGTTGAATACAAATGAAAATATACTGAGGGAATATTGGGGGAGGGGGTAGTGTAAATAATTGATTTCCAGTATTTTTTGTTCCTACTATGGCTGCTTTTTCCAGCATTATTCAGAATCAGAACAGAAGAAACAAATTCATAAAAGTTTAGAACCTGTTGAGTCACATTTTGAGTCAATTTACAGTTTACATCATACAATTTACTTTTGTTCCAGAACCTGGCGCATTTCCCCAGTTAGCACGGTTCGTAAATCCAGCAATTGTGCTCGGATGCTGTTTATATGTTAAGAAAATTGATCGAACAGCAGTCCTGGTTTATCTGTTATTTCTCTCTATAAAGTAAAGCATATAATGCATAATTGTAGCCAAGGCTCTGTATGAGAAAGTCTTACCTCTGATTTATATTTGGTGACGATGTCTGTGGGTGTCACCCTTTAAAATTAAAGCTCAGCTTTTCGCTAATACTGTCTTATTGCTCACTGTCATAAATTAAAATATGGACGCATGACAGCTGAGCGGGACTCTACAAAATAAACTGTGAAACTCTGACCAATGTGATGAGAGTTCACTTGCACGTTTCTTGTTTTGGCTCTTTTGGTCTATTTAGAAACTTTGCAGTGTGAAAGTGAACCGCACCAAGAACAAAGAGCAACATTGTAACTATTTTAATTCCTGTTTCGGGACAAAACAATCACCCTACAGGTGTGAAAGCAGCCTCAATGCACGGCAATCGCAATGCACAGAGCTTAGCCAGCTGCAAAGGTGAAATGGTGATGAGAACGCTGTTCTTCTTAATTTACAAGTGCTTTGCAACAGACCCAACAACCGCCATCTATCATGTGGAGTATGGACCTGCCTCAATTTTGCCTCCGAGCATTGGAAGTAAACCAATCTCATAGAATTTAACTAATTGTATGCGGGTTTTTCCACAGCTAAATGTTAAACTATTTTCACAAAGCTTCTAACTGATAGTATTTTAACAGATTTAGACTGATTCTGAGGAATCTAACAGCACAAATAAAAATCACCAAAAAGTTAAATAAAAAAAAAAGGTTCCAAACATTCCTTCATTTATTTTCCTTCGGCTTAGTCTCTTATTTATCAGAAGTGGCTACAGCGGAATGAACCGCCAACTTTTCTAGCAAATGTTTTATGCAGTGGATGCCCTTCCAGCCACAACCCAGTACTGGGAAACACCCATACACTCTCATATTCACACACACGCTCAAACACGAAGACCGATTTAGTTTATTTAGTTCACTTACATCGCATGACTGTGGGGGGAAAAGGGACTTGAACCAGTGACCTTCTTGTTGTGAGGCAACAGTGCCAACCACTGTATATGACCTCAGATATAAAACACAGTTTGTATGATTGTCTACAGGTAGACACTTAGTTCCAATAAATCATGGAAAAGTGTTTTATATGTCCAAAACAAATACAGCTTTTGGTATCTGCTATTAACACTCGATTCACACGGGGCTTCAGCGTCAACGCTTGACAGAGGATGTGTCTGAAGTTGGGGCTGACGCGATCGTCATAGCAGTGTCAGCCAATGAAATTAGTCAGCAGTCAGCTACTGTCTGAGCTAGTGTGTTTGCATACAGTGATCTGATTGGCTGACGTTTCAGATGGCGCTTGAAAAGTTGAGAATTTCCCAACTAAAGCAGCGCCGACGGACCCACAATTCAGTTCGGCAAAGCGTGACGTCATCCATTCAAAGTGAATGGGAAGCGTTGACGCTGACGCCCCATGTGAATGAGCCGTAATGCCAAGAAACATGCTGGCTTCCACACAATCATGTTGTCCAAACACAAATCAATCAAGTTAATTGTTTGTACAAGTTTAAGTGGATTGAACATAAAACATTTAAGTTGTGCCCAAAAAGGTATGTAGAACAAGCAGCATTTGAGTGAAAACACATTTGAGCTTTATAACAGAAAACACCACCAGACCGAGACACTTCACCTCCTTCACCTTTACTGGCCTCTGCACACACTTTCATTCAGGTTGACAATGAACATAATGTTTCTCATTGCACTGAAATATATGTTTGCTCTCATCTTTGAAGTGATCTCTGGCCCAGTTTTATGTCCACAAAACATGCTCCTCAGCAAATGTTAGTCTGGCCTTTTGATTCTTTGTTTTGAAAAAATGAATAGTTCACACAGGCAGAAACATTCCCTAATTTCCCCCAGAGAAGCAGCATTCACACATCCATTCCAAAATACTGGTAAATTCTGACATGACCTCTAAAGGCCTGTACTGGTATTTGTAAAAACACCTAAACAGTTATTACTCACTTCACAGTAAAAATAATAAGTAAACCAGTTGCCTTAAAAGTGAAAAGCTGACTTAAAAAAGTTAGTAAACCTGTTAAGTTATCTTAATTTATTCATTATAATTATAGACATATGTGCATTTATACTTTTAATTTTACATTAAGATTATAAGTAAATACACTGTATTTTTAATTAAGGCAAAAGGTTTCACTCACTTTTTCTATTACTGAGAGAAAACTACTTTAGAATGTAACTCATTCAACATACACAACAAAAACTGCTATTTTAATCCTGTTCAGAGAACTTATAAAATAGTTTGTAAACATATTAAACAGGAATAAGCATGAACCTTGAAATTTAGAATATTGAATATTGTTTTTTTTTGCTTTCCACTTTACATTTATCTGCCACTTTATTACTATTACCGGGTTGGATCCCCTCTTGCCTTCAGAACCGCCTTTATCCTTCGTGGCATAGATTTAACAAGGTACTATAAATATTTATTTGATTTTGCTCCATATTGACATGATACCATCACGCAGTTGCTGCAGATTTGTCGGCTGCACATCCATGATGCGAATCTCCCGTTCCACCACATCCCAAAGGGGCTCTATTGGATTGAGATCTGGTGATCATTGTCATGTTCAAGAAACCAGACTGAGATGATTCACGCTTTGTGACATGGCACATTATCCTGCTGGAAGTAGCCATCAGAAGATGGGTACACTGTGGTCATTAGGGATGGACATAGTCAACAACAATACACAAACCCTACAGCCTGTCTGGCATTACCAAACTATGCCACATTCAATGTCACTTAAATCACCTTCTCCATTCTGATGATCAGTTTGAACTGCAGCAAATTGTCTTGACCGTCTCTACATGCCTAAATCCATTGAGGTGCTGCCATGTGATTGGCTGATTAGAAATTTGCTTTAGAGAGCAGTTGGACAGGTGTACCTAATAAAGTGGCCGGTGAGTATGTTTGTGCGCGAGTATTGTTAATGGGAAAACAAATCTGCATAACAATTATTTTAATTGTTAACGTTTTGAGTTCACACTTGAAAATGATAAATGCATAAGACATACAGTGTCGATAATTCAGGTATAGATGAACAAAAATAATACAGTGTCTACAAAACCACACAAAAAGTCTTAAGTTGTACAGGTATGTTTGCAGGAATGGCCAACAACACAATTTTTTTGAGTCAAAATTGTCACTTTTATTGCTACGTATTGCTAAAAACTAAATCTTTCCTCACTGCTTTGATTTATTTGAACCATCAGACTCCAGATTTTTAATGGTTGATATTGCCCTATCCTAACAAACCATAAAAAAAGCTTAAATTCATAAATCACCCTCATGACTTGTTTTGTGGTCCATGGTCACCATAATGCAATTAAATAAACAGTCCAGGGCTTAAGAAGGAAATCTTAAAATACTCTTTGGAAAATTTAGAATAATATAATATTTGGATTCTATGGCATTGCTGCAAACAAACAAACAAAAAATAAACGTTTGGAATATTTATAGTGCATATTTATTCCACCAATAACCCAAATCCTGGATAATCTGGCATCCACTGAAATGCACAGACAAACCGCAGACACAATCACCTCTGTGTCTCACCTCTTACACACAGACACACACACTTCCTCTTCCACATTTACTGTCCGCCAGCAACACCGCATCATCAGGGGAGTCATCAGGATTCAGCACAGACCTGGACAATTAAACATCATACATGGCAACATCAGTGCGTGGCTATTTTTAAAGATGTGCAGCACAAAAGAAGAAGCTTTCTAAAAGCAAAAATGACTTATTAATAATGAACTCGTTCCTCCTTCAATGGCAGAACGTTCACATTCAAAATCCTGAACCCAACACTTCCGCATTCCAGAAAAATATTAATAAACTCAAGATAATGATACACGTTTCTTCTTTACCAACCAGACATTGTTCCAAACAAAAACCCATTTCCCATTCTGGAAATATGATGCATCCGGAAAGGAAAATGCACAATGAACATGAAGGAATTATGATTTATTTATGCACTATTTAGACACTTTAGCAGGACTGATGCTGCAGTAGAAGTTTTAAACCTTGTGTTGGGGATGTTTTCATCCACTCTGAAGTGATTTTGAGTATTAATTTGGCCACAACTTTCACTGTGTTTAAGCATTTTGGGAAAATGCTTTAAACAAAATACAATACACCTTTGTGCAATACACCCTGGGCAAATTGACTACCTTTTCATTATGTTCGGGGCTGTTTTTGCCCCATTGACTTTCATTATAATCACATATTTGATTGCAAAGCCATGACACCATATAATACTGTATTTATGATTGTTGGTGGTTTTTCCTGTTGGCAAGAGGTACACTACCTGACAAAAGTCTTGTTGCCTATTCAAGTTAAGAACAACAAATAATAACTTGCCATCTAGTTGATCATCTGGTATCAGAAGTGGCTTATATCAAAAGTCAATGTCGTCTAAATTGTGCTTATTTTACCAAAATAAAATATGATCATGCCTTGATTTTTACTGATTTAATTAGGACAGTAAGGGCTGACTTTTCATAGACAAAAGTCTTGTCACTTAACAGAAATAATGTCTAGTATAGAATATAAAGTCATGCTGCAGTGAAGAAAGAATGAATATTGTGTGACTCCCATGAGCTTGGAGGACTGCATCCATACATCTCTGCAATGACTCAAATCACTGATTAATAAAGTCATCTGGAATGGCAAAGAAAGCGTTCTTGCAGGACTCCCAGAGTTCATCAAGATACTTTGAATTCATCTTCAATGACGCCTCCATCTTACCCCAGACATGCTCAATAATGTTCATCTCTGGTGACTGGAATGGCCAATCCTGGAGCACTTTGACCTTCTTTGCTTTCAGGAACTTTGATGTGGAGGCTGAAGTATGAGAAGGAGCGCTATCCTGCTGAAGAATTTCCCCTCTCCTGTGGTTTATAATGTAATGAGCAGCACAAATGTCTTGATACCTCAGGCTGTTGATGTTGCCATCCACTCTGCAGATCTCTTGCACGCCCCCATACAGAATGTAACCCCAAACCATGAATTTTCCAAACCAAACTTGACTGATTTCTGTGAGAATCTTGGGGTTCCAGTAGGTCTTCTGCAGTATTTGTGATGGTTGGGATGCAGTTCAACAGATGATCCATCAGAAAAATCGACCTTCTGACACTTTTCTAAATGATCAACTAGAAGTCGAGTTATTATTTGTTGCTCTTACAGCTGGCATAGACGACAAGACTTTTGTCAAGTAGTGTACGATGTGTATTTATTACTGTTTATCATCGGATGCAGTGCTAAAAAAAAAAAGCTTAGGTTCTGGCTTTGGAGATATATGGAGGATAGTGTGTGTGTGTGTGTGTGTGTGTGTGTGTGTGTGTGTGTGTGTGTGTGTGTGTGTGTGTGTGTGTGTGTGTGTGTAAAAAAGACGTTTGTGCACTTACCTTGATACGTCTGTAAAAAATCTAAATAAGCAGCTCAGTTCTCAGAACACAGAAAACATAGTAAGTGTATTTATGCGCACACAAACACACACTAAAATTCGCTGTTTTACTTAAAAGAACTCAATTTAAAAGCCAGAAACAGTTTTGCAAAGGCCTATCTAAACGTTTAATGCTGCCAACTGATGATCAACAGTAAAAATGACAAATTTACCCTCTGCCCAACAAAGAAGCATGTATAATGAAGTATGTATAATTATATGCTGTCAAGGCTTTGCAATCAAAAATGTGGTTATAATGGAAGTCAGTGGGGCACTAACGCAATGAAAGGGTAGTCAATTTGAACAATACATAAAGTTAATGGATACAAATGTATATACTATTGAAAAGTATTTTAGTTTAAAGGTGGGTTCATGATGTCTTTGTTGTATTTGTCTGCATTAAAGAAATGGAAACTTTATTTAATCGACGCTATAGGACGATAAGAATCAATGGCTTCTGGATTTAAATAGTCAGGTTCAACACCAGACATCCGGAAGCCTATACAGACATCACTATATGCTAAATAAAAAAAAACTGCAACCTGAATCATGGCAAAAAGAGGATGTCCTGGGCAGAACTTTACTTGGGCCGGCTGAATCATCAGCGCTGGCACATGCTGACTAATCAAAAAAGATGAACCTGAACAGACGGACTATACACATACACTGTCTGTCTATCAGGATACTCATTTTATTTCCCCTTTTACCACTGTGCATTTAACAAAGTGCGCTAAAGAAAAGGTTGATATTGTGTGTGTGTGTGTGCCAAGACACTGATATTGAGGCGCTTACGAAGGAAAAAACACAATTCACTTGCAGCAAAAGATTTCATTCTGCTCAAATTAGATTTTATTACTATTTTTTAATCTTTGCATACGAGCGATTATAGAAAAGGATGAGGGAAATTGTTGATGATTATATGAGAACAGTAAAAGAGTTCAGTTTGGTGGATATATTGACAAATAAGTCATTATTGCAGGATCCTAAAACTTTGTTTATTTGCCATTGGCTGGATTCTGAATTTGTAAATTAAAATCGCAACATCCAATGTTGGTAATCGGTATTAAATGATTGGGATTCAGTGCTTTTATATAAATAAAAAGCATATAAAAGTGAGACTGAAATGAAGTAATAAGATAACTATAGTCATTGTATTTGCACAGTTGATTGATTACATAAAGAACTGCATTTATTTTTGAATGAAAAAAATGTTTAAATATGCATGCATTAATAATAATAATTTGCATGCATTCCTAGCAAAAAGTATTGAACGAAATGAAATAAAATTCTTGTTTCATTTCCTAGGCTTTTACAAAGTTTATTTTAGCAATCTCTTTTTATTATTCTATTTTATTCTCTTTGATGGCCAAATAAATAAATATACATTTCTGTAGAATAAAATGTTGCATATAATCATCCAAATTATGTATTAACAAATTATTGTTTAACCCTTGTGCACTGTTCAAAGTCACTACACTTTTGTTATGTTAGGGATGAAAGCATCCACTGAACTGCAGTAAAATGCATCAGATTTTAAAATTCATAATTTTTTTTTTGCATAATTCTGTTAATCAACCTCAGTCCTGATCAAACAGACTAAACTGTTTTGAAAATTACAGGATTTTAACTCTGTTATTGCCAAATTCATAAATGATGCACTGTTTCCGGTTAAAAAAACAAACACAAAATGGGTTTTTTTCAATATAAAGAGTAATTGTGGACTGTATTTTTTTTTTATTTTATCACAGTCTTGGACATGTGAACGATTAGTAACAACATTGGCTGACACATGATTAGATTTTCATTTTTTCTCTCTAATTTACTGTTGGTGGCTGTTTTTGCCTCATTGACTTCCATTATAACCACATTTGGTGGTGCATAAATGCACAGTCTTTGTTTTTATTTACCCCATGTAGTTCTTTGAGGTGAGATGCATATTTTGATTTTCTCAGACACATCAAAGTAAGTGCGTAAAGGTCACTCTCACACACTCGCAGACACACACTTTAATTTGCTGTTATACTCCGTATAAAATCCGAAAACTATGGTTTCTAAAACCCTATCTAAAGGTTTAACGCTGCCAACTGAGGATCAAAAGTAAAAATTACTTATTTAACCACAAACAATCAGAAATGCAGGATTATATGGTGTCATGTTTTTGTTATAATGGATGTCAATGGGGGAAAAACAGTCACCAACAGTAAACTAGGGAAAAATAAAAATCAATCAAAGACAATGCTGTTACTAATCGTTCACATGTCCGAGACTCTGATAAAAGGTTAAAAATCCAGTCAACAATTACTTCTTATATTGAAAATGCGTCATTTTGTGTGTGTGTGTGTGTTTTTTTCAGCAAATCAGTGACATCGTTTGTGAACTTGTCGAATAAAGAGTTAAAATCCTGAAATTTTCTAAATAATTTAGTTTTGTTTAGGACTGAGGTTGACAGATTCCAAAAATTTCAAATAAATATTTATCTGATGCATTTTCACAGCAGTTTAATTCAGTGGATGTTTTCATCCCTAACATAACAAAAGGGTAGTCAATTTGCTCAGAGTGTATTGGTGAGGTTTTTTTTTTTTATTATTCAAATCTATTTTTCAAAATGTCTAAATAAAATGTCACCAAAAAATTGATTCCATTTGCTGAAACAGAGAAAGCTCATGGGCAAATTAAGACACAAAATCACCCCAGAGTGGATGAAAACATCCCCAACAGCACATAAGGGATAAAAAAGTATAGGAATCAAACTGTTTGTTGTTAGTGCTTCTGAAATGGAGATTTATGGCTCAGTGCCGCATAAGAAAGTGTTTTACCTTAACTGCTGTTTATTAAAATACTAAAAAAGAAAAAGTGATCAAGCTAGATTTTATTGTAATTTACACAACTCAAAATACCTGATCATTGTAGCAATTAGGATAGCATAGAGCAAATACAAAGATTTTTAAAAGGAAATTAATTAAATTTATATATATATATATATATATATATATATATATATATATATATATATATATATATATAATAAATGCATTGTGTCTGTGTGTGTTCTGAACATTTAACCAAATAAAATAAGATATGACTAGCCTATTATACTGACTTCTAGGTCACCAAATATTACAGAAACCGAATATTATATTTGTTAACTATAATAGTTATTAGTGCAACTTTTCCAAACACATTGTGCTTATAATAGCTAAAAAAGCAAATAGTATACTGGAATTTTACGAAATAAAGCGTTTTCGTGAGCTTTTAAGGATGCTACATCAGCTAAATAAACACAAACGACAAGTAGTTTTAGGTTTTAGACCAGACTGCGAGGTGTTTAGCAGTGATTCAGTGTGATTGTGTGCACGAGGACTTTAGCCAAACAATTCAGCCATATTATTAAAAACCGCGTGGCCATTTTATAAAACAGACTGTCCTTTGTTATATATGAACGCTTTAAATGTGCGCTGGGTATGTACATAAATTTCTGCAGAAGGTTTGGGAGCACAAAGCAATTCCCGTAACCTACCGAGAGCTCCTCTCCGCTCCTCTCGACTGATCTTCCGGGAAAACTGCAGTTCAGCTGAAACACGACTCTGCTGTTCCCATAGAGACACAACAGCACGTTCCCCAAGATCACCATATATGGAGACGGAAGTGCAAGCGAACGACAGGGAAAAAAAATGTGTGGCGCGCAAATACGCACTGACGTCAGGCGCTGTACGTTTCTGCGTACTGAGAACGTTCCGATCATGACAGCAGCCTCGGTATCATCGAATCTATGTGGGTGAAAACACAGAAACCTTCAAAAATACATGGATCTCGATACTCTGTGATAAAATTATACTGCACATTCTAGACATGAGGGTTATGTATGTTGCTGTTTAGAAACGATGCATTCATTTGCATTGCATTATTTGAGGGGCTTCAGAGAAGAGATTGAAAACAAAGACAGACAGACACATTTCCTATTTAATATGTATTCTCTGTTTATTATAAACATGCCAGACCACAGAAAAGGAAGCAGGAAGAGCAAAAACATAAAATATGCATGATTTTTTCGCCACCATGGTCAATATTACATTGTAATTTTAATAAAGAATATGTAAAAACAGTAAGTCACACACTTGGACACTGTGTAACGGACCGCACTGTACATCACCACATCAACTGATACAGTTACACGTACCTCTTGGTACAAAAGTGCATGTAAGCATGTCTTTCACAGAGATGGACAACATATTCAACAATGCCAACAAACTGGAAGAAACAAACAGTGACTTCACTGGATGTAAGGGTCACAGTACATCTACTGCACAGCATTCACTATATTTCCACTATATTAGACATGTGTTGAACATGTCAGACTCATTTATGAAATGATTTTTTGTTGTATTTCTTTAGAATATTTCATCTATAAAATAGAGGTTCTTTATTGGCATTTGTGGCACCAAAGAACCCACAACACCCGTGGACCTTTGTATTGCACACACAATGTGGAAAATGTTCTTTGGATCATACAAAGATTCCATAAGAGAGCTGTTTCCTCAGGGATGATCACTCACAAATCCACTACAAATATTCCGGTGAACATTTATTCTTAATGTGAAGAACACTTTAACTATTTGTTTACAGTATTAAGTACCTTCTGTGATTAAGAACCATTAATTTTCATTGTGACAGCACTGTGGCTCAATGGTTAGCACTGTCGCCTAACAGCAAGAAGGTCGCTGGTTTGAGTTTCTCATTATTTCTGTGTGGAGTTTGCATGTTCTCCCTGTGTTGATGCGAGTTTCCTCCTGGTGCTCTGGTGCTCATGATGGACCTAGCTTTCCCATGTGGTCTTCCATCCAGGTACAGCCCTGCTTATATAGCTTTCATGGCGACCATGTGAGAGTTGCAGAGAGCTAGCTTCCAGCAGAGCTAGTCTGGGAGGCACCCATACACTCTCACATGCACACACACACACACTCTTACACTACGGCCAATTTAGTTACTTAAAATCCCCTATAGCGAATGTGTTTGGATTGTGGAGGAAACCAGAGCACCTGGAGGAAACCCATGCCAACACTGGGAGAACATGCAAACTCCACACAGAAACGTCAACTGGCTCAGTCAGGACTCTAACAAGTGACCTTCTTGCTGTGAGGCGACAGTGCTAACCACTGAGCCACCATGCCACCCCTTCAATGCCAGCAGAGAAGCTTTATCATGTGTAAATTATTCCTCACACCAGGAATAAAATGGAGGACCAAACACTTTTGCTTTGGGGGAAACCAAAAGAGTATTCATTGCTTTTAAAAATATTTTCTTTTATTTTGAAGCGATGCCACGGAAGAGCTGTTTCCGCCCAGAGAATATTCGTGTGCTCTTCTAAAAAACAACCGTTTATCACGTAGTGTTGAGAACGTTCTGATAATTGAAAGAACCTTCTGTGTGCATTGGACTGTTTCCGCACACTAACGAGTATCAGTAGGATATTTCAAGAGTTCACACTTAGATACTGTTTGACAACTTATTAGCAAGTTAGCAGGTTTGGCATGCTGTCCCGGGAGAGAACCCTGAGCTCGGAGATAGTTGAGCCCAGGGCTCCCGCTAGGTCCATAAAGCATGTGAGGGGAGTACGAGGTCAGGTGTTCTCGAGAGCTCCCCTCGGCAAAAGAGGAAAGGAGGAGAAGGGGTGGATGGGGGGTTTCTTCAGAAAATGAAGATAGGGGTGTACATCTTAGCTAGGTTATTTATAGTGAGTTTGGATCGTTCTGATTGGCTAGCTAATGAGCGTAGATGAGTGGCCGGCTGCAGTCAATCGTATCACGTGCTCCTCTCGAAATTAGTTTATGAAACTTCATTTATTGGTATTGATGGTTCCATGAAGAACATTTATCATTCATGCAGATTTTCATTCCACACAAACTTTCTTTATAATTAAATTATGTTATTTAGATTATTTACACACTAAGAAAAATGCTTCTTATAAAGTCTGTGTTATTTAGTCTCGGCGCCTAGCCTGCAGCTCTGCACAAGAAGTTTGGCCAGAGGAGAAATAGTCGTGCCCAACTGAGTTTCTCTCAAGGTTTTTTTTCATTCACTTTTGTCAATTGGTGAAGTTTGCTCCTCGCCGCTGTCGCCACTGGCTTGCATGGTTTAGGAATTGTGGAGCTGCGCATTGATGGATTTGCTCTTCAGTGTTTGGACTTTCAACAGTGAAAATTAAACCCCACTGAACTGAACTTCAGCTCTGAAAACTGGACTCAATTTACTAGAACTTCTATGGTAAGCTGCTTTGACACAATCTAAATCGTAAAAGCTCTATAAACAAACATGAATTGGAATTGAATTTTTTTTGCAGTGTTTATCTTGCTAGCCCACATTGTTATGCTTGAGGTAATGCAAGTTAGTGCAATTGCACTGAAAAAGCAATGTTTATTATTTTTTCTTCAGCTTAACCTCTTTTTTCATCAGGGTTCGCCCCATTGGAATGAACCGCCAACTTATCCAGCATTTGTTTTACAGGAAACAAATTTTGTTTTACTAGGAAACACCAACACACACTCTTTCACACACATACACTACAGCCAATTGAGTTAATTGTATTCACCTGTAGCGCATGTTTTTGGACTGTGGGGGAAACCGGAATATCCGGAGAAAACCCACCCCAAAATGGGGAGAAAATGCAAACTCTACACAGAAATGCTAACTGGCCCAGCCGGGCTCAAACCAGGGACCTTCTTGCTGTGAGGTGATTATGCTACCCACTGCACCACCGTGACGCCTGAAAAATCTATGTTTGTTTTGGTAATATTCAATCTAAGTCTGAGATATAAAGGGAATTTCAGACTTATATAGGGCTGAACACTAAGGACTTTTCCCAGTTGGTTGTGAAAACGAGGTTTACTAGCCTCATCCAAATATATATATATATATATATAATTAGTTATTTCTTAGCCACATATTTTAAATAATGTTTCAAAACAAGCAAACGCTAGTTGTATCCATGCACACTTGTTTTAAACATAACTTTCTTCTTCAAAAAAAACAAACAATTGTATATAGAGTTCGGTCGAAGTTTTTTTTTTTAGATGGATTGTTGGTGATTGGAGGCATGGACAGATGAAAATTAAGACTTGTTTAAAAGGATTTAAGACCTACAAGACATAATTTCAGCGAGTTTAAGGCTTTTTAGGACCCTGCAGAAACCCTGTAAAAAGGAATCGTGCATAAAAAAAGCCCCGCCCCTGCTCAGTGTTCTGTCTGTTAGAAGTACATCAGCACACTGAAACAAAAGTCTCAGCTGACTTTAAGAACAATTTTAACAGAAAGCTTTTGCATGGATCCAATTATGGTTATTCAATCTTAAAAATAACTTTACTGTTATGATTAAAAATCCTTCATGGAAACATCAATGCCAGTAAGTATATTCAAGAGTAAAATATTCTACCAGTTTGTTTATGGGAAACCTAATGTGTTCTTCTGGGCTCTTAATCATATTTTTTTTGTTTTGCAGTGATTCAACTGAAGAACCATTTTCCCCCTCCAGAAAACATTTAGTGCTCAAAACAACCATTTATTTCTTAGAGTGAGGAACAACTTAATAATTCAAAGAACTTTCCATGCATTGGAAAGGTTCAATGAATGTAAAGGATCATTAGAGATGCCAATAAAACCCTATTGTAGAACCTTCATTTTAAAGCAACACTCCACTTTATTTTGGAAATAGACTCATTTTACAACTAACCTAGAGTTAAAAAAATGATTTTTACCCTTTTTGAATGCTATTGAATATTATCAGGCTCTGTGTAATATCACTGCTCCTGCTGCAGCCACCTTCCCACATAGCAAAACTTCTCTGGCCCAGATCTGGCCCACACAATCAGTTTTTGCTTGGCCCACATGCCGCAGTGAATTATGGTACATGACTGGACCAAGTCTGGCTTCCATACAAGAGCCAAATTTGCACCATATCTGGGCCAAGTCTTAGCCAAGTTAACAACCCATAACTGGACCTGAACTAGACCAGATATGTTGGTGTCACGACTGCAATGAATTTGAGAAACTTATGAAGCATTTGTGCTATGGACCTGCTTTTTCTTGAAGCGACCTGATAGCCAGAATTTCTTCTTTATTCAAACATAATTTAAATGTATTTTAAAAGTGGGTGAAGATAGGCCAAACTTACCTGGCCCACATATACATTTTTAACATCTGGACCAAATACTACATTTTACATCTAACCCAAGTCTTGTGTGCCATTTTAAAGACGGTGCCACCTGTTTGGCACCACATGCTGTATGCCAGTGCCGAATAAATGCCTGCTGTGCCAGCTTTATGCCAAATCTGGGCCAGAATTCTTTGCTACCTGGGTTGATTATTACGCTGAATGAACGTATAGTTCCTGGCCATATCAGCCTAGAAACTGCAACTTTTCATTTTCTGTAAGTCTCAGCACATGATGCAACAACAGAGGAGTCAAGCTTTAAATATGGGAGAATTATCAAAACTCTTTTTTAAATATTTTGAGTGAGATGCTAATGGTCTAATCCGATTCAATGATCTATGCTAAGCTAATCTAAAAGTGCTCCTGTTAGACTCATAGATTGCCTGAATGCATTTTAAAAATTGGTAAAACTCATCCGTTTAACTCTTGGAGACTTGTAAAATTAGCCTACTTGATACTATAAAGTGAAGTGTTCCTTTAAGGAGTGCACAGTAAAAAATATCAGTAAATTAGCAGCTTTCTATATTTTGCGATTCGCGTTTTTATTTTTCCCCATTTATGTATGCTTTTGAATTGCATTACAGGACCTTGACCTTTCTTCCAACAACTTTTACCCTTAAAAAGTGACTTTTATTAACATTTTTAAGAGTATAAAAGTGATATAATATATATATATAGTCTGGGTTGGTGTTGTGTGTTACTCTACAAAAGCCTTGTAATATACTGCCATTACATTTTCTGTTATTTTATTTCTCTATATATACTTTATATTATTTCAAGTGACAAAAATGTCAATAAAAGTCTCTTTGATTAACTGTAGAGTTGACTTTTCAACCATCAAAAAACCATCATTTGATATGCAGCTTCTCCTAGACTGCCCAGGAGTCTAGCACCTAGACTGAAACTCTGGGGTGGGTTTCCCAAACACTGACGTAACTCGCGGCTGAACCATGCGGCTGAACCATGCATGCAACGATGCATCGTTTGGGAAAAGATCGACGTAGTGACGAGTGTTTCCCAAAACTCGTAGTCTCTCTGTCGCAGATCTATTGTTTGAACCATGTTAGTTGTAAAACGCCCATAAAGATGCTCTAAACGGGGGGGTAACAACTACTTTAGAGAAGAACCACATCATTAATTTGCGCAAATTATATTGTTTTACACACATTTGAAAAAAAAATCCAATATTTTTTTGGGTAAAAACATGCACTCGCTTTCCGTATTAACTGAAATATATGTAAAAGGCAGATATAGGGCCTGTGTTTCTTAACAGATATTATTGAGAATATTACATATTCTATTCTATAACATAAAATCACGTACAAAAGCAAACACATATTCTAATCTCATATACAAATCATATAATCAGACTATTTTTTAAGAAATGAAATTTAATATTTATTATTTATTAGAAAATAAAAAAAATCCTACTTTAATAATAATATTAATGATATTAATGATTATGATGATGGTTATTATTATTAAGTAGGATATTGTTTATTTATATTATTTTTTATTTTAAGAAAAGTCTACTTTTACACTTTGACACTTGCAAACCACCGCAGAAATGTCCTAACCAACAGGCCCATGTCATATACAGTACAGATACTTAATAAACAACCGACTATAAATTAAAAGCATTACCGTGTGATATGTTTTTTGTTTTTAAAAGCTTCGGAGACGTAACATAGCCTAAATTCCGCTTTTAAATAATAGGTCAGGGCGAAGCAGTGGCGCATTAGGTAGTGCTGTCGCCTCCATCAAGAAGGTCGCTTGTTCGCTGGTTCGAGCCTTGGCTCAGTTGGCGTTTGTGTGGAGTTTGCATGTTCTCCCTGCGTTCGTGTGGGTTTCCTCCGGGTGCTCCGGTTTCCCCCACAGTCCAAAGACATGTGCTACAGGTAAATTGGGTAGGCTAAATTGTCCGTAGTGTGTGTGAATGTGTGTGTGGATGTTTCCCAGAGATGGGTTGCGGCTGGAAGGGCATCCACTGCGTAAAAACTTGCTGGATAAGTTGGCAGTTAATTCCGCTGTGGCGACCCCGGATTAATAAAGGGGCTAAGCCGACAAGAAAATGAATGAATGAATAATAGGTCATCTATAGCTTTCGTCATTGGCCACGGCCGTGTTCTAATGTTTTCAAAGTGCACTGCGGCGCAAGCGCAGTTGTAAACATGAAGATTGCTAAAACTGAACTGTAAAAATACTTTGAAAGCAAATTACACCTAAGAGAGATGACTTTAATGTTTGTTTGTTTTAATAATTCCAACTATAAATGTTAGAATGTTCTAAACGAATAGGGCACAGGGGGAATAAGTGGAAATACAACACAGCCAGAGTTGTAGTTTCCAGTGTTTAACAAACGTGATTTTGACGTAAGCTGCGTCCCAAATCGCATACTTATGCACTATTCTACGCCATTTTGTAGTATAAATATATAGTGTAAGTAGTGCGTTGACACTGAAAACTTAAAAAATAATAGGAGCACTTTAATTACGCGGATGATGCACTCATTTAGCCGCTAAAATGAAGTGTGTAATGATGGAAACTTCACGCACTCAACGACCGCAGGTTTGCTCACGTAGCGGAAGGGGCGGAGCTATCAGGCGCACATGTTGGATAACTTTATTTATTTTGGATGTTGAAAGCAAAATTCTCCTACGAGAGTGATTATAGCGCCTCCCGATGGTGAATGCGGTTATACTCACGGCAGGTTTTATTTAATAATTCAGTCGTTTATTTCACTGATTTGGCGACCATCAAACGTCATCAGGGAAACGGTTTGAATTTCCGCTTAGTAAAAAAACATTAGTGTGCCATTTGGGACGACACTACATACATATACTATCCTGTTGAGTGTGTAAGTGCATAGTGCATAGTGTAAAGTGTGCCATTTGGGACGCAGCTGTAGTTTGCGAATGTTTTTGGGAACGATAAATTTGGAAAACAGCAAATCAACGAACTCTGTTTGTAACTACGGAACTTGCGACATTAGTTGGTTAACGATGGTTTTCGGAAACGCACCCCTGCACAAGAAGTCTGGCCTGAAGAGAACTGGTTGAGCACCAAACTAAGCCTGTTTTTGCTCAAGGTTTTTTTTCCATCACTTTCGTAAATTGGTGAAGTATGTTTGTCACCACTGGCTTGCTTGTTTTGGGACTTGTGGAGCTGCACATCGATGGATTTGCTCTTCAGTGTTTTGGTGTTCAGCAGTGGAAATTAAACCACACTGAACTGAACTAAGCTGAACTCTGAAAACTGGACTGGAGCAGCTATAGAAATAATTAAAGACTAACTGAATTGAATCACAACATATGGAAACTGCTAATTAACAGATCTATATTTTTACACTGTGGCTTTCCAGAACCCTTCATAAAGTCGTCATCATTTCTTTGGCTGCGTTTGATTTTCCCTCTTCTTTACCGGTATCATGATCCTCAGCATCTGCGTCAGTAAAGTTGAAGACGGGCACAGCATCGGTGCTGGGGCTGCATGTGGGCGAGCTCAGAGGCTCCAGCCCGCCGCCCATCGACATATACAGCGTTTCCCATTCGCTGAGACCCAGAGAGCTGCTCAGGTCGATATCCGGCACTAACAGATCCATGTCATCGCCGCTGTCTATAACACTGCTGATATCTTCCATGCACACATCCCTCATGTCGATGTACGGCTCCACCTCGGCAGCGCCCAGTTCAGCACTGGAGCACAGCAGGACGTCTGAGTCCCCGAAGATGGCAGCGCTGGTGGGATCGGCCTGCGGGGGCGAGGCGGGCACCTGCTCTGGCACACTGGCAGCTTGAGTCTTCTCCTCCTGGGCTGGAGCTGGTTCCTCATTCTCCGTCTCGTCTGTGAGTTTACAGTGTGGTTTGTGAGCTGAAAGGATGAGCTCCAGTCGCTCTTTTTCCTTCAGCAGGCTGGCGATCTCAGACTGCAGAGCCGCTTTGTCTTCTTCCAGACCGTCGGTTTCCTGGACAGATGAACATTGTGGATTAATATATACAGTTGAAGTCCGAATTACTAGCCGCTCTGTATACTTTTCCCCAATTTCTGTTTAACGGAATGAACACATTTCTAAGCATAATAGTTTTAATAAATATTACATACATATCAATGTTTTCAAAGTGCACTGTAAAGGGAGCGCAATTGTAAACATGAAGATTGCTAAAACTGAGCTGTAAAATACTTTGAAAGTAAATCACACCTAAGACTAAAGTGATGACTTTAATGCTTTATTGTATTTTTTTTTTTAATCATTCCAAGTTTAAATGTTAGAATGTTCTAAATGAATAGGGCATAGAGAGGATAACTGGGAGTAGAACACAGCCAGGAACTATGTTTCTAACTACAGCTCTAAAGGTGTAGCTGCAAGCACACATTGTTCGTTGGAATGACCAGCCTGATCTCACAAGAATACATAAGTATTTTACGTTTTGTCAGTTTAGTGGCTAATTCGTACGAAATTGTACAATTTTAAAAAGGAAATGTGGCACCTAACCCCACCCCTAAACCCAACCTTTATTGGGGGATGAGCAAATTTTACTAAATTGTATGAATTAGATCGTACAAATTCATACGAATTAGCCACTAAATCTAAAAGTTACGAATTGCCGTGAGATTTCGTTGGAATGACGAATTTGGGAAATGGCAAATCAACGAACTATGTTTGCAATGAAGACACTCGCAACCTTTGTTGGCTAACGATGGTTTTCGGAAACGCACCCCAGATCTGGAGATGAAGTTCACTTGTGTACATGTGTAGTCACATTTTTAAAATAATTTTGTGCATGATTCCTACTAATTTGTACATCTAAATTTTAAGTAACGTTCCATGTTATACAATTAATTGTCATCTTTATGACCAGATTCTGCAGTTTCAGCCATCAAAAAGCATTAATATGATGTTTAAAAGACAAAAAAGTATACATATGTAAAAGTTATAATTTGCACTGGTGTAAAAAATATATTAAAGAGAACGTAAAAAAATAAAAGTAACGTAACACATTACCATAAAAAGTAATGCAACTAGTTCCATTTTTATGGAGTAACTCAATATTGTAAATAATATTTCACTAGATATTTTTCAGCATACTAGTATTCAGCTTAAAGTGACATTTAAAGGCTTAACTAGGTAAATTAGGTAAGTTAAGGTAATTAGGCAAGTTGTTCTGTAGACTATTAAAAACAAATATTGCATAAGGGGGCTAATAATATTGACCTTAAAATGCTTTTTTTTTAAATACTGCTTTTATTCTTGCTGAAATAAAACAAATACGACTTTCTTTAGAAGAAAAAATATTATCAGACATACTGTGAAAAATTCCTTCCTTTGTTAAACATTATTTGGAAAATATTTGAAAAAGAGAGGGCGAATAATTTTGACTTCATCAGTATATACAATGACAATTAAATAGTACAGTTCTATAATACTAATATATACTATTAAGTTTCGTGTCGTGCACAAAGTTTTCTTTTATGATGGAGGAAATTGCTGATTGTCTTTTTGTACACTTACAGCTTGCAGGCTGTTGGTTAGATCTCGCCTACGATTTCGACACTTGGCAGCTGCGAGTTTATTTCTTTCCCTTCTGATTCTTTTCCTTTCCTCTTCCTCTGGAGAAAGCTGAAATAAAGAAACACACCACATTGTAAAAAAATGTGCTTTCCACACAGATCGATTTAGTTGACTGAACATAAAACAATTAAGTTTTTCCTAACAAACTGAAGAAATATGTTGTTTTTAGCAGCAAAAATATTTTTGAGTGCACCCAATGTCTCTCTGTGTGTGTGTGTGTGTGTGTGTGTGTGTGTGTGTGTGTGTGTGTGTGTGTGTGTGTGTGTGTGTGTGTGTGTGTGTGTGTGTGTGTGTGTGTGTGTGTGTGTGTGTGCGTGTGAGTGTGTGTGTGTGTGTGTGTGTGTGTGTGTGTGGTAGTAGTTAGCATTTGAAGTGGATCAAAAGCTTTCATCAAAGTTATGGTAAATCTGTTGATCAACACCCATTCTAGTCTTATGAGAATTTTTAAAATCTTTTTTGATCCACTTCAAATGTTGACTACTGTAAACATATATGCAGAGTCCATTTGCAGAAAATAGATGACCAGTGTTTATTGAATTTAAAAAAGTTATCTTTGCAAATAAATGGAAAGAAAGACTTTTATGAATTTAATTATAACTCAAGAGGTCTGTTATCACTACATAGTTTAATATATTATTGTACCCTAAAAATTCTAAAATGCTGATTAGATTGAAAATTTTAAATTTCCAGAATAAGTTTTCAAAACAGGAAAATATTGATAATTACATCAATTTAAAAATGCAGCTAATTTAAAGGTAAAAATATCTGTCAGTTACTTTAAAACAATATTTAACTTGTAGCAACCCAAAGAAACTGGGTTGTCAGCTTAATTTTTCCACACTAATGAAGTTTCGTATTTTTAAGTCCACACACTGATGTTTTTTGTTATTTTTTAAACTGATAATATTCGACATTACATGTTTTTGTTTTGTAAAACAATGAAAACCTGTGGTTTAATACACATAAAAGTTACCGGAAAACAAAAATGTTGTTGTTAAATGTATTTCTTACAAGCATGAACAGTACATTTTTTAAAAAACAAACATTTACAATTTCGGCTACTTTATTTATTTGAGGTTCTAAACTTGAAAACATGCAACTACGTAAATAACACTGGATTTGTTTTCAATTTTAATTTGAAAAATCTAATTGAAACAACTTATTTTTTAGAGTAATCGACTTAAAAGTTTGAGTTTTTTTGCTATATTAAATGCCTCTGATTGAAGAGGAAAAGATTTGGTTAACATAACAAAGCTTGCTGTCATTTTGTTAGATAGTGTCGTAACTTGAATATATTAATGCAAAATCTTGCGTTAATTTCTTTTGTTTTGTTTAGACAATTCTTTTTAGAGTGTAGTTATGTGTTTGAGTAAAACTATTAATTCTGTAAAACAGATGATAATGTTTCATAAAATAATGACAATGTGTGATGTATTCAGACATTTATATTTAGAATACAATCTTTGAGTAATCAACCTTTTTTTCGTAGTGTAAAGAACAAATAAATATTCTAAAGAAGCTTTTTTTTTGCCAAAATACCATTGGAAAGGTTGTGTATAAGCTAAAGGTTCTTAAGGGTTCTTAATAGTTTCCTAAAAATCAAAATTCTGTCTATTTACTCAGTACTTAATTATTCTGAATCAGGTTGGGGTTATTTTTTTTCTCTGTTGAAAACAGGAGATATTTTAAAGAATGTTGGAAACCAGTCACCATTGACTTACATATTTGTTTTCTCTACTATGGATTGTAACAGGTTTTGAAGATCTTTTGAGTTCAACAACATCAACAACAAAAAAGGGTGATTTAAAGGGGAGCTCCGCTACGATGTAATGTAGCTGTGTGAACAAACAACATCTCTTCATGTAAGACACTCAATGTTCAATGCAAAGGGAGACATCATTTTTTAAAAAGTTAACAAAATGATCATCCTAAGTTAAAAGCAGTGCTAAAAAGTTGAGTCTTAAGAAGTTTCTTCAAACAGTCCAGAGAAGTGGCATTCCTAATGCGGATGGGTAGTGCATTCCACAGCTTAGGCGCACTGTATGAGAAAGCCCTACCACCCATAGTCTTAAGTTTACAGTGTGGCTGATACAGCGTAATACCATGAAGAACGTTTCATTGTATATTTACAAAGTACAAAGTATTAAAGTATTAAAGTCATTAAGGTGTGACATTCTAGCATTAAACAAAATTATATATATATATATATATATATATATATATATATATATATATATATATATATATATATATATATATACAGTGCTCAGCATAGTTGAGTACAGCCCATTTTGAAAATAAATATTTTATCCATTACTCAGTGAATGTATTTTGGTGCTTTTTAACAAGTCAGATTTATTAAACAGATATATTTATTAAAATAATATTTTAGTCATCAAACATATTTAGAAATTGAAAGATAATACAATAATCTCAAGCTAAATATTGCAAAAAAATTTATAAATGACAAAATTTCAACTAAATTCTTCAATTTTGTTCGCTTTTCTTGGTTTTTCCTCTTTTTTAAAATATTTTTTTATAACATATACATTTGTGTACTAGTTCTAACACCTTTATTGTAAGTTATTTTGTTAGAATAGCTCTGGATTTAGCTTAAGTGCTGACTAATCTAAGGTATATGCACAAATATAATATTGTATAGCTTCCTATTAAAAATATGAATTTAAACGGGTGTAGTGCTGGGCATTGAAATCAGAATTATTAGCCCCCTTGGTTTTTTTTTTCTTCTTTAAATATTTCCCAAATGATGCTTAACAGAGCAAGGAAATTTTCACAGTATGTCTGATAATATTTTTTAATCTTTTAAAAAACATTTTAGGGACTAAATTTTAGCTCCTTTAAGCAATATTTTTTCTCGATAGTCTACAGAACAAACCATCGTTATACAATAACTTACCCAATTACCCTAACCTGCCTAGTTCACCTAATTAACCTAGTTAAGCCTTTAAATGTCTCTTTAAGCTGTATAGAAGTGTCGTGAAAAATATCTTGCCAAATATTATTTACTGTCATCATGACAAAGATAAAATAAATCAGTTATTAAAGATGAGTTATTAAAACTATTATGCTTAGAAATGTGTTGAAAAAATCTGCTCTCTATTAAACAGAAATTGGGGAAAAAATAAACAAGCGGTCTAATAATTCAGGGGGGCTAATAATTCTGATTTATATATTATATACAATTATATATATATATATATATATATATATATATATATATATATATATATATATATATATATATATATATATATATATACACATCATCTGATGAAGTAAGTGTTTACCTGATCCTTTGCCCCCTTTCTCCTGCCAGTGAAGGTCTTTCGAGCAGCTTTGGCATCTGTGGAGTGAGATGAGCTCTGTGTTTTCTGCTGTCTGCAGGGTGACACTGAAGAGATGTCAGTCGACAGGACCATCCACTTGAGATCTGGAGCTGAAGCAACAGCAGTGACCGTAGGAACAAAGGCAGCATCAGCATCCTTCAAAACACCTGCCTTCTGAGAAAGAGAAGAGATGTGTTCACCACCACCACCACCACCACATATGAGCATTCAGAACAAAACTACATATGAACACAACTGACATGTGTCTGACTGTACAGAAATATTAGACAACATGCATCACTAATCCCACAGCTCAATGAAATAATCCCCATTCCAGGTAAATGTGCAGTCTGGTGGTACCTGCGTATCCTTCATCCCAGCAGCTGATGTGTGCAGCAGCTGTTCTGCAGAAACACTCGCGTTTTTTGGCATCACTAATGCTAGGTCGCGGCAGGAAAATGCTGGAAACCGAATTAATATATGTGCAATGTCAACAAATGCAGGCTTTTGGAGGAAGGCAGGAAAAAATAAATCTCTAGACTGAGGTTACTACGCTAGGAGGCACCAGCCATCAGCGCTTCTTCTCTTTATAGTGAGGCAGATTTTTATGAATGAAATCTGTGAGACTGTACCACTGCTCCCGGAGGGGGGGACGGTTAAGCACGAGCCAGATAAATAATGACGGCAGTCACAAGATTTCAACAACACAACACGATGCTCGGTTTAATACAGCTTATAATGCGCTTATATAAAGCATATGATGTTTATAAATGTTTATTTTAGTGAATCCAAACGCTGCAGCTTTCACATGAATGAACACCATACGTCATTTTACGTGCCTTGTTTGCAGCCTGTCTCTGTGAGGGTATGATTTATGCATATTACCGAGATCTACACGTCTGATATCGCTTATTTGCATTTCGATGTCCTCTCAAGTCGCACAATCAATGCAATGCGATGCGCATCATCATCATCACAATGCAATAAAGCGCCCTTAAACGAGATGTCAGGTTATAAACAATGAAATAGCGGCTTTGATTCGTCCACCGCGCCCTTTCTATTAAAAACTGTGATTTTTCGTATCCCTTGTCAATTATAATGATGGATCTCCCACTCAGAGCGCTCCAGCAACAACCCTGTCGCTAATGCGAGCAGCCAATCAGCGAGCCGCATGTCTTGCCCATATAAGGCACGTCCGGTTTGGAGCCTCTAGCTGCAGCGCGCTACTGCGGCACAGCCTATTTTTATCATATCACACTTAATTCAATGACATTCTTATGACGACATCACCGCCAAGTACCCAAAATAATCTCTGTGTGTGTTTTTAGTTCTTCTAAATGAAAGTAGGAGATTTCAAAACAATCTGGGGTCAGGAATTAACCATTGTTCTGTCTGTGATGTTATAGGTCTGCACGCACACACACACACACACACACACACACACACACACACACACACACATTAAAGGGCTGTGATATGTTTAAATTCGCACTTGGACTGGAAGAAAACGCTGTTGTTGTGCTTCATAAACCTGTGTGAAAATCTCTATTCATAGCTCAGATGAGGTAATCCTGCTTTCAGACGAGGGCGTGTGATGAGGGGCCTCCCTTCTGTCCACAGTCCAAGTGTTTCCCGGCAGAGCCGCCTCTGGCTTCTGATCTGTGATCCTCGTGAAGGGAACAGGGCAGCATGAAGGGTCATTTCTGTAAAAACAGCATCATATAACAAACAAAGCTTGTTACCATAGATTTTTGTTAAATAATCAATTAGAAATAAATACAAAAGTTAATATTGATAATATTAAATTTAAAAATGAGTATATAATTTCATTTTCACGAAGATGGCTGTATTTACATGCCCACAAGCTTTTGCTTATGCTCACATTTACTCACATAACATTTTTCTTTGTTAAAAAATGTTATTTAAACTACTATTTTTTCAATTATAAACAAATAAAAAAGTTAATAATAAATATAATAATAATAATGATAATGTTACATTTGAAATCTTTTGGATATGTTAATATGTAAAAACACAACATTTATCAACTGAAAACCGGCCATTAAAAATTCTATATATATATATATATATATATATATATATATATATATATATATAATTTTTTTATTTTTATTTATTTATTTTTGCTGTTTTTAGTAGTAGTAAACTTTATTGTCTTTAACAGGGAATTTGTTGCGCATCATCATATTGCTGCAGATATTCCATAAAAACAAACGTTAAAAACAATACAAAATACAGTAGCTACAATAATTTTAATCCTAATAAAGTTCAATTCTTGTTAAATAAACCCACTGAAACAGGTACAAAGGATTTCTTATATCGGTTGAGAGGGAAGCATTTCATAATATGCAATCTAAGTTGGATCATTCAGAATCCTTTCCACCTGATTAAGAACACAATTCCCGCATCCTGTCTTAAAGAGATGCATCAACTTAGATTTATACTGTTTAACGACTTATTTAGACTGAGCTGAAACAACAGAACTCTAGAGATTTGTTCTCAACTTAATTGTTTTATGTTCAATGGACTTAAATTTTCCAACTTAATCGATTTGTGTTGGGATAACACGGATGAATTGTGCAAAACCCTGCATTTCACAGTGTACTTCCAGTATTATGTCAAATGTTACTCATTCATTTATTTTCTTTTTGGCTTAGTCCCTTTATTAGCAGAATGAACCGCTAATCCAGCGTATGTTTTAAACAACGAATGCCCTTCCAAGCGCAATGCAACACCAGGTAGCAATTATTATTATAAAAAGTCTTTTATTTTTAAAAAATAATGTATTTTAATAATTACAACATTTCCCTTTCATTTTCATGAAGGATTCCATGGCTTGTCTGCAATCATGTGTTCAAAGCTTCATACATAAAAGCATGATGTCATAATGACATCATCCTTTCATGTTTAAATTCTTCAAGGACATTTCCAGCTTTTTAAACTTAGCCCCTTATCTCCTGTACACATTGTACACACTACAGCTTTGACAAAATGTCACCTATGATAATTAATCAGAAATAAATATAAAAGTAAATATTATAATTTTATTAAATAAAAAAAACTTGTATTTTAATCTTATTTTCATGAGGATCCCCGTATTTACCTGTCCACAATCCTTTGCTTATGTTCATATGTAAAAACATCGATCAACAGAAAACCTACCATTAAAAAAACTAATATATGTTTTGAGGTTTGTTCAAAATATTTATTTAAAATGCGCTGAAACAACAAAACTCTTGAGATTTTTTTTTGAACAACTTAATTGTTTTGTGTTCAGTGCACTTAAATTTGTGAACTTGATCTATTTGTGTTGGATTAACATGCATGAATTGTGTGGAAAGCTGCACTTTTTGGATTCTACTCAACTTAAATCAAGTCATGTGAAATAACTGACTTGAAAGTTGAGTTGGGTTGAAGTTATTTGGCTTAAAATATTAAGTTGAGTCAACTTTGGGCTTTTTACAGTGCATTTTTTAACAGTGCACTTCCAATATTATGTGAATTATTATTATAAAAGTATTTTATTTTTTTAATTAGTTTAATAATCACAACATTTCCCTTTCACTTTCATGAGGATTCCATGGCTTGACCTCATTCATGTGATTAAAGCTTCATACATATAAGCATGATTTCATAATGACATCATCCTTTCATGTTTAAATTCTTCAAGGACATTTCCAGCTTTCTAAACTTTTATCATGTAGATTGTACATACTATAGCTTTAACAAAATGTCACCTATGATAATTAATTAGAAATAAATATAAAGTTAATATTATATTAAATTGAAAATTGAGTATTTTAAAATCATTTCCACAAGGATGCCTGTATTTACCTTTCAACAATCCTTTGCTTATGTTCACATGTACCAACATACATATATATTTTTGTTTAAAATAAAATAAAGTTTAATTAAACTTGTATTTTCAAATTATAAAATACTTAGATTATAAATAACAAAAAATAAAATACATAAACATTTGATAACAGTATAATAATAATTTAACAGTTAAAAATTTGATATTTTCATTTCATTTTCATGAGGATCCCCATATTTACCTGTCCACAATCCTTTGCTTATGTTCTCATGTACCAACACATTGTTTGTTAAACTTTTTTTATTTAAAGTAGTATTTTCAATCTTAAAATATTTTTTAATTATAAATAAATATTTTTTTTAATAATAATAATATGTAATAATAATGTTACATTTAAAAATTTGCATTTTCATTTCATTTTCTCATGAGGATGTATATACCCATCCACAATGTTCGCATGTACCAACATATATGTATTTTTGTTTAAAAAATTTTTTTAATTAAACTAGTATTTTCAATTATAAAATACTTTATTTAAATGATAAATAATAAAAATGTATTTAAAAAAAAATTATAATAATATATTATAAATTTAAAAATGTGTATTTTAATTTTATTTTCATAAGGATGGCTGTATTTACCTGTCCACAATCCTTTTGTTCACATGTCACATGTATAATTAAACTAGTATTTTTCAATGATAAAATACTTTATTCTAATTATAATTGAATAAAATTGTAATAAATTACAAATCTAATAATAATATATAATTAATTAATTAATTAATAATAATAATAATAATAATGTTTAAATTCTTCAGGGACATTTCCAGCTTTCTAAACTTTTATCTCTTGCACATATTGTACATGCTATAGCTTTAACAAAATGGCACCTACTATTCTATAATCACACAGTTGTGTTACTATGCTTATGTAAGGTGACTAAACCTTATAAATTGCTTATTAAAACTGGATGTGTGTAAATACATCAGCATTTAATAATACGTCTAAGCATTGTAGACTCGTGACCTTGAGAACAAGCAAATGCTAAATGAACTAGAGAACTGGCGCAGTGTAAATTCTTCACATTTGCAGACAAACATTTCATGTTAAACATCTAGAAAAGGGTTAAAGGTGTCGGATGTGGAAGTCAAAAGCATTTATTGTGTTTATACCAAAACTATTTTCGACTATAAAACGTTGCAATTTAGTTTTTTGCTACCCGTAAAGTATACACAATCAAAGCGGCGTGTTTATTTACCGGCAATACACAAAGCAGACTCTCGCTGCTGAAAGGTGAAACTTCAGAGTTCATTTGCACAGGCTCGTGTTGCAGTGACGACAGTGGGAGGGGCGTCGCTTAGACAACGCGGAAGATCAAACAAAACACGAGCAGAGAAGTGGATCAGTGACGTCACATGGGAACGCTGATAGAGCTGTTTTCGCTTGTTAATCAATAACAAACCTCATGTTTGCCCGTAGCCAACGGCAGACAAGTAATAAACGAAGACTTTTATACATGATAAACGTATAAATACGGACAATTAATGATGAGCAATACAAAAATGGTCCCTAAATAAACATGATTGAACTGATGTAGATGATTTTAATACATAATATAGTGATTCATATATTTTATTAAATATACTATAACGTATATATTGAAAAATGTATTGAATATAGCAGATTTAACACATTTAGACTACTACAAATCTTGCATTATTATTATTTACTGTGATGCAATAGGCTGAGGAAATAAATGAGCTCAGCATTTTGTTACAAAGGAATCCCTCGTTAACCGTGTGAAGGCAGTTCACACTGGAAATACGTGGTTTATGAGTCGACACGCCCTTTATACACCCAAAGGTACGAACACAGCCCGGGGCATGAAAGACTTTGAATACTTCTGCACAGAAATGATGAAATCTAGGACAACAGGTGCCATGTAAACACAGCATGGACGTGATATGTACTTAAAAAGACATATTCAATTTTGATCAAATGATTGTGTCAAGAAAATAATATAAAGTCATTAAATCAAGTTCATAAACTATAATAAAAATCCATTTAGAGCTGATATAATAAGTATATTCTGTTAAATGCTGTTTTTATTTATTTATTTACTTGTAAAACATTGAAATCTTCTCGAACTATCTTTACATAATGCTGCTCACTTGCACAGAGTATTTCCCATAAGCACTCCGCCTCTTCAGGATGTTTTCCATATAAGGTAAATGACGTCTTGGGATACCCTGCTACGGAACATCGTCTCTTTCACTCCGTTTCACCCAGAAATAGCAACATGCGAATGTTTTTAAAGATAAAATCTTACGTATTAAGCGTGTATGTTTGTATTATTAATGTTTCGATAATGTATTCAGTAAAATGCGCTCGCGAAGACGTGTTTTTAACGTTTCTATGCAAACACTGAACGCACATGGCCACGCCCCTCCCTTTGACGTCAGGCACAGATCTGGATATAAACCCCGCGAGCGCTGTGGAGCGGCAGTCAAACTTTGGATACCAAAACAGAGAAAAGAGCAGCAGACGAGCAAGGAAATACAAGACCGGAGCGTTTTTACTTTTCTGGATATATTAGCGCTGGATAGCTCGTGCTTTTCGACTTTTGACAGGATGATGTTTACCAGCCTTAACGCCGACTGCGACGCGTCTTCCCGGTGCAGCACGGCTTCACCGAGCGGCGACAGCGTCGGGTATTACCCGCTCAACCAGACTCAGGTATTTACATGACAGCAATATATTTAGAATGATCATTTCAGATAAATCATGATTTAAGTCAGTTTATTTATGTTTTTAAAGTATATTATGTTCTGTATTATGTTATAATCTGAATGAAACCCCATAAACAGTAATATAAACAAATAAATTGTATATATATTAGTTTTGTGAATAATCAAAATATATTGTTTATCATATAATAAACGATTTCATTTTCTATATTTCAGGAGTTCACGGATCTGAGTGTCTCAAGTGCCTCTTTCGTGCCAACTGTCACGGCGATCTCTTCATGCCCGGACTTGCAGTGGATGGTCCAGCCCATGATCTCCTCTGTGGCGCCCTCCAACGGCGCAGCTCAATCCTACAACCCGAGCTCTTACCCCAAAATGAGGGTTACTGGAGCAAAGACCTCCAACAAGAGAAGCAGATCTGAACAGGTAAATAATTTGCAATTAACTTTTGTTTTAAAATCAACTGACAAACAACTGAAAATCTACATTTTGAATGTTAATTTGCCAATGCTAAAACACCCTTATTTTTTGTGCTTCTGCAGCTTTCTCCAGAAGAAGAAGAGAAGAAAAGAGTACGTCGTGAACGAAACAAGATGGCTGCTGCGAAATGCCGCAACCGTCGACGTGAACTCACCGATACACTGCAAGCTGTAAGTATTCTGCATTTTCCCTCCAAATCCCATTCTAGCTCGTTCCATCCATGACATCATTAAACTAACCCTTTGATGTTCCACAACAGGAAACTGACCAGCTTGAGGATGAAAAATCCGCCCTGCAGAACGACATCGCCAACCTGCTCAAAGAAAAAGAGAGGTTAGAGTTCATCCTCGCCGCACACAAACCCATCTGCAAGATCCCGGCCGACGCCAGCTTCCCAGAGCCGTCCTCCTCTCCCATGAGCTCCATCTCAGTCCCAGAGATCGTCACTACCTCAGTGGTCTCTTCCACACCAAACACATCAATCACGACCTCTTCCAGCAGCCTGCTGTTCTCCAGCACGGCCTCCACTGACAGCTTCAGCTCCACCACAGTGAAGATCTCTGATCTGGAGCCCACTCTAGAGGAGTCTCTGGAGCTCCTGGCTAAAGCGGAGCTGGAAACGGCTCGCTCGGTTCCAGACATGGACCTGTCCAACTCTCTGTACACTCAAGACTGGGAGCCGCTCTACACGCCGGCTAACACTGACCTGGAGCCGCTTTGCACACCCGTCGTCACCTGCACTCCAGCCTGCACCACCTACACGTCTTCCTTCATGTTCACCTACCCAGAAAACGACGTCTTCCCGACATCAGTGCATCGCAGGGGCAGCAGCAGCAATGATCAGTCGTCCGACTCCTTGAATTCCCCAACCCTCCTCACTCTTTGAGATTCCACTAAAGACTATTAGTATTTATATCTGTGACTTGATTTCGAATGGCATTGCAGGGCTATGGAAGTGACTCTAAAGCAATGGATATTGCTTCCTATATTTATCTGAACCATACATGCCTGCCACATGTAGCAAGATAAGCATGGATCAACTGATTTTATTTGCATTAATGATCTGGTTAGTGTTGAGTTAACCTAATATAGTTATTTTTCTGAGTTTACCGGTGCTAGATTTGTTGTATTTAGTGTGTTCTGAGCAATAGAGAACTATCATGTTATTTTTTTTCGGCCGTTTAACGGTGGATTTCTGAACGTGTGAATGTTGTTTACTCAAATGTGTGCTGCCTAACCATTGCATTAAATGGTCTGACGTCCAAGTATGAAGTTTTCTGTGAAAACGTAGTCTCTCTTTTAATTTATGGAGTTTTTATTTTTGTACTGAAATGTGAACTTGCGAATTGTTTGCAAAAAAAAAAAAGAACTAGACACAATAAATATTAAATGTATAAACTAAAAGATTTGTGTGAATGCGAGCTTATTGTGTGGCTTGAAAATACAGTTTACAGCAGTGTTTCTCAACCATGTTCCTGAAGGACAACCAACACTGCACATTTGTTGCTAGATCAAATACGGTTGAGGATGGAAGTTAACTAAGTAGGCTGAGAAGGCTGTTATCGTCCATCCACATGGTTAATCATCTATAGATCACATATGGTTGCGGCCGGATGTTAGCAAGATTTATATTATTTATTAAATTTCCTATTAATTGTATTTTATTAACGGCTACCCCCACCCCAACTATCACAGTAATGTAAAAACAGTCGATGTATGTAGTATTACTTATGCTATCTGTTAAATTAATTCATTCATTTTCTTGTCGGCTTAGCCCCTTTATTAATCTGGGGTCGCCACAGCGGAATGAACCGCCAACTTATCCAGCACGTTTTTATGCAGCGAATGCCCTTCCAGCTGCAACCCATTCCTTGGAAAGCTATCTATTAAATTACCCAATACATTTTATTTTTTAATACCCACCCCCAACCAAACCTAACAATCACAGTACTGTAAAGATATTAATTATTGTTATACAGTGTCATTAAAAAATGCTGCTATATTGATGTGCATATCGCACCTCCAGCCAGCCACATATCCAATGTAGACTTTACTGTCTCCTTTAGCTGTCACACCCATCACAGGTCTTTCAGTCTCTGCTAATGGTCTGAATTAGGTGTGTTTGGTTAAGGAGACATAGAGCTGGTGGTTGAGAAACACTGATCTACAGAATTCAGCTCGGTAAGATTTCTTTGTAAAGCGATGGCTAAGACATTTAGCTCAATAAAGTACTAATTAGCTGCTTATTATTAGTTAGTAAAATAGTAGTTGGGTTTAGGTATGGGGTAAATGGATGTAGAATAAGCTCGTACTTTATAAGTTCTAACAGAGTCCATATTTTAATAATAAGCAGGTAATAAGACAGTAGTTAATAGAGGGAATTGGTGTTAAATTGCTAAGGTGTTAATGAAATAATACCTAAATCCAGAGAGGATAGATTAGCTGATCATAAGTGACAGTAAAGTACATAAAAAAAAAAAAAAAGGCTCAGTAAAGATTTCTGAAAAAATGCATAAATATAAACACAATATATATACATACATACATATATATATATATATATATATATATATATATATATATATATATATATATATAAATGAGCAATATCACACGAGTAGCAGTGCGATATGGCTGTATATCGGCACTGGTAGGAGGCGTGCGCCTTAGTGTCCTAACCAGTGCCGATAAACAGCTATTTCGCACTGCTACAAGTGTGATATTGTGTTTATACAACAGTTTGACGGCAATATTGTGTATATAAAAACAAAATCAAACTTGGAGAGTCTCAAAAACCCTTTTGTATGAGGAACTACTTTCTTCCGCATTGGATTCAAATTATAAGCTGACAGTTGAACAGCTAAGCGTGCATCTTTTAAACTTTAGATCTGTAGTATCTGCTTTTTGCTGGCTGTATGTGGGCGGAGTAATACACAAAGGGTAAAAAGGCTGTACGAGTGCTGATATTACTTAAATAAATCACGGCTATCAGCCAATCAGATTCGAGAACCAGACAGAACTGTTTTATAAATGAATAAATAAATAAATAAATAAATAAATAAAATATATATATATATATATATATATATATATATATATATATATATATATATATATATATATATATATATATAACAAATAGATATTGAAAACACCTATTTTTTAAGTTGTTTGGTAAATAAATAGTTATTTCTGATTAAATAAATGCAGCCAAAATGGACTTTAAAAAACATTCATAAGTCACACCGTCCCTAAAGATTAAACAGTAGCTAATGTGTCAGACGTCTGCGTTTCACAATCTTTTTATAGTCATATTTTGGCCTTGTAATGATCTCAATTCTTCAAACCACACCCTAATATTTTTCCTGTTAACCTTTAAACTGATTTGACGATCAAGTTCATGATCTCTGATTAAGTATACGCAATAAACATCAAATTAATTTATAAAAGAAGCCCTAAAAGAAAATGTGAAGTTACATTCTCCACTTCATCCCGATACGTGAGACGTACTTTATCTACAGACATGACAGAGGAAATGATGTTGTTTATGTGCGTAATAGACTGTGACGCAATCCTGCCTTCACTTCCTTCCTCATTCACGCTTATCTCGATTGCATACTAAGTTAAACCTCAAGAATGTGATGATGTTCCTCCTTTTTCACGTGCTTTTAATGCTGATTTGGCTCTTAATGCAGATATTAAAATCATACTTTTAATTGCATAGGATTGAATGGAGAGATAAAAGCAACTGCAAAAGATCAAATAAAAAGGTTACTTTTTAACAAGTTAATGTAAGTTTATATATTCACTAATATGAAAAGTATTTATTAATTATAGTTCAACTCATGCATTATTAAAATGCAAAATTGTGCTTGTTAACACTAGATAATGCACAGAGAGTTAACATGAGCAACTTTAGTTTCATTAACTAACATTAACAAAAATAAATAAAATTTTGTAATAAATGATAAATAAACGTCACATTTTTATGACAAGAGCACTGTGGTACATCCGACAGATCCCACTATCTTTCTTTCTTTCTGTCTGTGTGTCTAACTTTCTTTCTGTCTTTGTTTGTTAATTTCTTTCTTTCTTCTTTCTTTCTTTACTTACTTTCTTACTATTTTCTTTCTTCTTATTTCTTTCTTTCTTTTTTCTTACTTTCTTTCATATTTCTTTCTTTCTTTCTTTACTTACATTCTTACTTTTTTCTTTCTTTCTTTCTTTCTTTTTTCTTTCTTTTTTCTTTCTTCTTATTTCTTTCTTTCTTCTTTCTTTCTGTCTTTCTTTTTTCTTACTTTCTTCTTTCTTTCTGTCTTTCTTATTTCTTTCTTTCTTTCTTTCTTCTTTTTTCTTATTTTTTTTATAATCCGTTTAAACCTGTTTTAATCTGCTTTGAATCATTTTAATGCTTTGTTGTTTTATTACACTTACACTCACCGGCCACTTTATTAGGTACACCCGTTCAACTGCTCATTAATACAAATTTCTAATCAGTCAATCACATTGCAACAACTCAATGCATTTAGGCATGTAGACAAGGTCAAGACGATCTGCTGCAGTTCAAACTGAGCATCAGAATGGAGAAGAAAGGTGATTTAAGTCACTTTGAATGTGGCATGGTTGTTGGTGCCAGACGGGCTGATCTGAGTATTTCAGAAACTGATGATCTACTGGGATTTTCACGCACAGCCATCTTTAGAGCTTACTGAGAATGGTTTGAAAAAGAGAAAACATCCAGTGAGCGGCAGTTCTGTGGTAGCAAATACCTTGTTTATGCCAGAGGTCAAATGAGAATGGCCAGACTGGTTCCAGCTAGTAAGTCAACAGTAACTCAATGGACCACTTGTTACAGCCGAGGTCTGCAGAAGAGTTTCTCTGTCTGCACAACACGTCCAACCTTGAGGAGTATGGTCTACAGCAGCAGAAGACCACACCGGGTGCCACTCCTGTCAGCTAAGAACAGGAAACTGAGACTACAATTCGCACAGGCTCATCAAATGTAGACAATTGAATATTAAAAATACGTTGCCTGGTCTGATGAGTCTCGATTTTTGCTGCAACATCCGATGGTAGGGTGGGAATCTGGCATCAACAACATGAAAGCATGGTTCCATCCATCCTTGTATCAACGGTTTAGGCTGGGGGTAAGCCTACCTGGGTATTGTTGCTGACCATGTCCATCCCTTATGACCACAGTGTACTTATCTTCTGATGGCTATTTCCAAGAGGATAATAACGCACCACGTCATAAAGCACAAATCATCTCAGACTGATTTCTTGAACATGACAATGAGTTCACTGTACTCAAATGGCCTCCACAGTCACCAGAGCTCAATCCAATAGAGCACCTTTGGGATGTGGAGGAACAGGAGTTTCTCATCATGGATGTGCAGCCGACAAATCTGCAGCAACTGCGTGATGCTATCATGTCAATATGAAGGAAAATCTCTGAGGAATATTACCAGTATCTTGTTGAATCTTTGCCACGAAGGATTAAGGTCGTTCTGAAGGCAAAAGTGGGTCCACCCGTACTAGTAAGGTGTACCTAATAAAGAGGCCGGTAAGTGTTTATGTGTAATTATTTCATGATTCTTTAAATCTGGTTCATATAAAACCCTTTTAATTAAAATATGTATGAAAAGTGCGGAAAAAATAAACTTGTGTTATCATTGTTTGCTCGTGTTAGTAAACGCACATTTACGCAAATCTAACATGAACTAATGGAACTTTTTTTGTGAAGTGTTTCCAAATAAATTGCTTTTTTAACGTCGATGCTCAAAACTAGCGCTTTATATCTCTAACAGCAGACACCGGCACTCAGTGAGAGAGTGTCCCTGACGTAAAAATCACGTAGTACGTAATAATTCCCTGTCTATTAATACAATTGGCGGACCCTAGAGAGAGGCAGAGACAGAAATAGCAGGTGCGCTGCTTTCACCATCAGCATCAACAGCAGTAAAATTAGCACACGGTGACGCCGACCTGCGTCGATGCTGCAGCCCAGGGGAGGAAACAGACAGGCAGCGTAAAAAAGCAGGAGAAAAAGGGAAGGAAAAAAAAGGCAGAGAGAATCCAGGCTAAAGATAGACCATAATGCACAGCTCCCTCACTGCTGGATTGACGCCATTTTCTACCTCGTCTGCTGGAAAATTGTTTGACGGAGGCATGAGCAGAGACTGTTCACAATAAATCCGTACAGCTGGTAGAGGATCTCCAATACTGGTTATAGATAATAAGGAAATGCCTTAGTAATTTAACACTAGTCAACTCTATGCAGTAAATAGATATCGCATTTGTCTGTGAATAATTGCATGATCTAATGTCCTGAAAGGCTTGTTTTTGACTTCTTAGCTGATCTGCTATGACCATTTAATCTCTGTATAAATACAGGTCATTAGTATTGTGTCAGTAAAAGAAACTATTACAGAAATATTGTAAGAAAATATATTAGTAAAATACAATGCAAATTTAAATAATATTAGATTCAATTTTGCTTCTTTATTTTACAGGGGTATTTGTGACCCTGCTGTTTCTTGTTAATGAAATTGAGATTTTTGCATCATCTGAAAGCTGAATAAATAAGATTTCCATACTTTATTGGAATATCAGAGACACATTCATTCGTTCATTCATTCATTCATTTCAGCTTAGTCCCTTTATTAATCCGGGGTCGCCACAGTGGAATGAACCGCCAACTTATCCAGCATGTTTTACGCAGTGGATGTCTTTCCAGCTGCAACCCATCACTGGGAAACATCCATACACACTTATTCGCACACATACACTACCCAATTCACCTCTACCGCATGTCTTTGCACTTGTGGGTGAAACTGGAGAACCCGAATGAAATCCACGCCAACACTGGAAGAACATGCCATGTGTGACATAACTTGTTATTTCTCTCATGATAAGCACAGACAATATGGGCATTTCATTGATTTTCATGAGTAAATATTATATTCACAAATGAACATGATATTGAATGACAAAGAGTGCAATAGTAAAATGCAAACAATCATTCATTCATTCATTCATTCATTTTCCTTCGGCTTAGTCCCTTTATTCATGAGGGGTCGCCACAGCAGAATGAACCGCCAACTTATCCAGCATATGTTTTACGCAGTGGATGCCCTACCAGCTGCAACCCAGTACTGGGAAACATCCACACTCGCTCTTTAACACACTCATACACTACAGCCACTGTAGTTTATTAGACTCACCTATAGCGCTTTGCACTGTAAGGGAAACCGGAGCACCCGGAGGAAAACCACGGCAACATGGGAGAACATGCAAACTCCACACAGAAATGTCAACAGGTCCAGCCGGGACTCGAACCAGCGAACTTCTTACTGTGAGGTGACAGTGTTAAGCACTGAGCCACCATGCTGCCCCTAACATTAAACATTATGATGTTTTGTCGTAAAACTATGTACTTATGTAATTGTTTTAACTCAAGTCTCAAATGAATTAAACGTATCTGTTAATTAAAGCTCTTACATTTTTTTCTGCATTTGTTTCGCTCATTTCTTAAAACAGTAATTACATTCTCAAAACAACAAGGACAAACCTCCAAACCACTTGGCAATTGTTCATAACAGAATTGATTTTCTCATTCATTTAATCGAATTGCAAATGTCTAAGTACATCTTTGCAAATGATTACAGTTTTTCTCAGTGGCTTTGGTGCCTTTCTCACAACACCAGTGCATTTCTGCACAACAGTTAATGCATTTCTCAAAACAGTTAGTTCAAACTGCAAAACCTAGCTGAAAACCTGCAAAAGCGCATCACATGCTCAAAATGGATAGTTTATTCCTCAAAAGCAAGTATTCATGTCAATCAAAGTGTCAGTATTATCAAAATGAAAAGTCCTGCCACCATTGTTTACAAACAAAATAGTCAAATGGCTTAGTCCTGTTTTCATTATGACACTTTACTCTGGACATTTTATCAATGCAAAAAAGTCAGTTGTTGGTGACAATTCCTGAAAATGCTCAAGACAGCACTGTATACTATTTGCACAGCCATTTGAAAACCACAGCAAAGTTAGACATCACTGCATTTAGTGATGTATCTGAGTACAAGACACTGAATATGTATGTTTCACATTTTTACTGCATTTGCTCTTTGCAATTCTAATTTATTCACAGCATTGTGCAAAAGAATAAACACACTCTTATTTACAACAAGCATAAGCTTCCTTTGGGTAAAGCTGGGCACAACAGTAAATATATATTGCAGTATATATTGGTACTAAACCAACATACATACACAGGTCTGTAAATCATTCATGAAACTGTTCAATTTTGAAGACATTTTTAGAAAAATTAAAATTTAATTTTTTAAATAAAATTTGCTTGACAGATTTTGACAACACTTTTGTATGTTATGACTGAAGTAATGAAATGAGGACTTTTAGTTTTATATGGAATGACTATTCAGCATTCATAAGTCTAGTTGATTTTGACTGACATGACATAAGCAAATGATAATGTTATAAATAGCAGAGAGTTGTATGAAAGCAATTACAGTTTTTCTCGATTGCTTCGATGCAGTTGTCAACTTAAACTCCACATTTTCAAAACAGTTAACACACAGGCCTAAACTGCGGCACTCATGGTCAAAATGACACATTTTGCTTGCAAAAGGCACATATCATGTCAAAACATTTAACATATGCAACAAAAGCTAGTTTTACCTTCAAACAACACAACTTGCAAACAAGTATATGAGCTCTTTCAATTAATCATTGCACAATGCACAACAAAATACAAAATACAGAACTCAAAATGCACCACCATTGCTTGCCATTGTAGCTTATAGCCAATGGCATTTGTTGTCTCTATTTGGGCTGTCAAATTCGCCTTTTTGCAAAGAATTGGATCAAGAATAAGATGTGCTTTGATTGAATATATATTGAATTCAAGACATTTTTCAAACTGTGGCTGAAAACTGAAATACTGTATATAAAAAAAAACAGACAAAAGTAATAAAATACTGTAAATATTAGAGAAAACACATGTAAACTAATATACAGTCAAAAGTATTGGGAGTATAGGACTTAGCCATATTGACCTCCTCCATCAATGCTGGCACAGAACAACACAGAGCTTCCATCGTTTATATAAGGTTTGCAGAATGATGGCTAATTGAAGATTTGTGTGAAGGAGTGTCAAACCGGTGCTTCAGTGATTTCATACTGATGTTGGTAGTTTTTAATAGTTAGGAACAGATGGATTCTGTTTGGTTACCAAAACTAAAACAATGGAGTTTGGACTGCTTGAATGACATCAGTGTTAACTGTTTGGAAAAATGGTGGGGAAAATGTGTCATCCCAATGAGAAAGGGTTTACACATTTGCAAGACCGGTCCTTTGCTCTGCTGGGATAGTGATGAGGAAAATGAAGAGGAACCTAGTTTCTTTAACCAGGTCAAAGCAAACTAGAAAAACTGTAATGCATTTTCAAAAGCATCTGCAATTTGTTGGAAGGAATGAGAAACTGCTACTATGATGTGCACAAATGACTAATTGTTTAGAGAAATGCATGACCTGTTGTGCAAATGTAAATAGTGTTGTGAGAAATGCACCAAAGCCACTGAGAAAAAAGATAGATAGCCGACATTCAGCACAATTTCCAAGTGAATAGATCTTGTTGATCTAAACTGATTGTTGATTCTCAGTCTGATGATTGTTCTCTCCAAAATGTGCCACCGTCATTTCATTGTACAAGTCATCACATGCATAATGGTCTGTTCAATTGTCAAAATTAGTCAAGACCATAATACCATGAATACCATACAGTAGGTAAATCCTTGGATAATTTGATTACAATTTATTACAGCAATTTAATCTTATTGCTCTGATCTATGGAAGTTACCTTGTGTGTGGTTGATCATTACAATAAAAAAGGAGTTTCCATTTCCTTGGCAGTTTGAGTGCAATGTGTGTCGTCAAACATTGGAGGCTACTCTTATCCTAAAATCCTATTTCTTTTTTTTTTTTCATTTTTATACACAATTGTATTCTGTTAGCTAGACAAAAACACTATAGTAACCATTGTCAATGAAGGACTAGGACTGTAAGGTGGACATGAGGGATTTTTTAGTGGTCCTTTGCCATAATGACAAAACATCTAAACATTTTGACTTGCAGTGCTTACACAATACTAAAGGGATGAAGCATTTTGGGGGCACTGACTGTTTAAATGAGAAGGAATTTTAGTTTTGACACATGAGTGAACTGTTTTGGGAAAGGTATGAGCTTTTGCAAGTGAGCTATAGCGTTGTGCTAAACTGTAACACTGTTTTGCCAAATGATCTTTGAATTTTGAGAATGTAAATTCTGTTTCAAGAAATGAGTGAAACCAATGGAGAAAAACTAATATCATAACTTAAAATACAGACATATATAAAATATTTTAAAAGATAGATAGTCAGACAGACAGACAGACAGACAGACAGACAGACAGACAGACAGATAGACAGAAAGAGAGAGAGAGAGAGAGAGAGATAGATAGATAGATAGATAGATAGATAGATAGATAGATAGATAGATAGATAGATAGATAGATAGATAGATAGATAGATAGATAGATAGATAGATAGATAGATAGATAGATAGATAGATAGATAGATAGATATACAGACAGATATACACAGACAGACAGACAGATATAAACAGACATAGACTGACAGACAGACAGACAGACAGACAGACAGACATGTATAGCAAGTATAGCTAATAGCATGTTCCTGTTGCAATGCTAATGTAATTACTAACATAAATAGCATGCTGTCGCTGTCTAGCTTGTTACTGACATTTTCATGTTGTTTTAGCTCTTTGCTAGCATGTTTATAACTCATTGCTAACATGTAGCTAAAGATTTGTTTTGTAGAGAACAGAAGCTTAAACAAGTATTAAAGCAAAGCCTTTAGGTTGATCTTGAATTTCCGACAATTATAGTTTGAACAGTGCTGGTTTATTCAAACTCTTTGTTATCTAGGGTAGGTTTATGGGACCTTTTCAAGATTTAATAATCAATATTTTTTTAAGGAAAATAATTTTTAAGGAAAAATTCAAGTCAAATCAGTTCAATAAGGTAAAAGCCAGTGTTATTTATAGGATCTGAAACATCTGGTGGATGTAGTAGTCAGACAGAAATAGTGGTTTAAATGGCTAACCTAAAATGCAATCAAAACCTCAGAATATTATTCCACCGACAAAATGAACATCTGTTGCTCTTTATCACTTACAAAATATTTCCCTTCCTGGTCATGGTAAATTTCATCCTTACATCGGAATGCATATAGATAGATAGACAGACAGACAGACAGACAGACAGATATATTTAAATATAGATAGTCAGACCGATAGAAAGACAGACAGACAGACAAAGAGATAGATAGACAGACAGACAGACAGACAGACAGACAGACAAAGAGATAGATAGATAGACAGACAGACAGACAGACAGACAGACAAAGAGATAGATAGATAGATAGACAGACAGACAGACAGACAGACAGACATAGTGACACAGACAGACATAAATAGACAGACAGACAGACAGATGGTATGTTGCTGACATGTATAGCAAGTATAGCTAATAGCATGTTCCTGTTGCAATGCTAATGTAATTGCTAACATAAATAGCATGCTGTCGCTGTCTTGTTACTGACATTTTCATGTTGTTTTAGCTCTTTGCTAGCATGTTTATAACTCATTGCTAACATGTAGCTGAAGATTTTTTTTTTGTAGAGAACAGAAGCTTAAACAAGTATTAAAGCGAAGCCTTTAGGTTGATCTTGAATTTCCGACAACTATAGTTTGCACAGTGCTGGTTTATTCAAACACTTTGTTATCTAGGTTTATGGGACCTTTTCAAGATTTAATAATCATTTTTTTAGGAAAAATGCAAGTCCAATCAGTTTAATAAGGTAAAAGCCAGTGTTATTTATAGGATCTGAAACATCTGGTGGATGTAGTAGTCAGACAGAAATAGAGGTTTAAATACTTTTTTCTCAAGCTAACATATGCAATCAAAACCTCCGAATATTATTCCACCGACAAAATGAACATCTGTTGCTCTTTATCACTTACAAAATATTTCCACTCCTGGTCATGGTAAATTTCATCCTTACATCGGAATGCAGACATTTATTTTTTTCTGGTTGTTTTATTATTATTATTATTTTTTTTTATTAACTAACTGAAACATTCACATTACATTACATGCCAGGGATCAAAACAGAAATGTATCTTTCAAACAAATTCACAGTTTTTACACCTTTTTTGTTAGTACATTCGGAAATCAAAGACATATAAAGATTTAGATCTTCAAGAAAAATCTGAAAAAAAGGTTTATGCGTACAAAATTTACAATTGTGTATAAAATTTTTGGCCAAAAATAAAATAAGATTAAATAAATAAAAAGCATCAGGATGTTCATTTTGATGATTATATCCTAAAATAACATTTATCAACTCACGATCAACAACTTTGACGTGCAACAGACTCACATATTCTAGAGTAATCTGTGCTATTCCTTTCACCTCCACGAGTGGGCGCTCTCGACACACAGAGAAAGTGGAGAGTCAGTGCGCGTGCGCGAATTGAGAGCGCATGCGCAGCACGCACCTCGACCCGGGCCTGCAGTAGTGGAGCGATCGGCTCGTCATGGCGCGGTTCCGTGTGCTTTTGCTCTCGCTCTCACTGTTGTTTGTGATTCAGTCCGTCTTATCCATCTCATTCTACCTGCCGGTGCGCAGCAGAAAGTGTCTGCGGGAGGAGATCCATAAAGACGTGCTCGTTACCGGAGAATACGAGATCAGCGAGCAGCCGAACACGAAAACCAACCTGAAGGTGACGTCACGCAACACATCTACAGGATTAACGATTTTAATGTTCACTCGAACCATCGCTAACAGCTCTAATCAGCTCCTCCGTTTCATTAACATCAGAGTTTTAGGTTAATGTGTGACTACTGTAGTGCTTCTGTGAGTTTAAACTCGAGGCCGTATGTTAGTGCTACATGGCGCTTCCTGGTTGGACGGTGATTTAATGACTAATTTGTTCGCTTTAATAACATTCCGCTGGCTAAACATATAACGTAAGGCAAATAAATAATGTTAAACGTTAACTTGCCAAAATATGGCGCTTAAAGAATGAGTGTGGATGTATTATGTTTGTTTCCCCAGGATCTCATTCAATCTAGATTGAACACGTCAGACTAACTTCACACACACACACACACACACACACACTGAGCAATTATTACACTGTGACACATGTCAGTAAATAAGACATGGGTAAACCATTTTCAAGTGTACTACTTATAATAATGTACATTTACTTAATAGTATTTAAGTAAATTTACTAGTTTAATCATTTTTCTGCTTGTCTTTTATTGAATCTGTGTTGTTGTGGCTCTGGTAGATCACAGACTCCTCTGGCCACATCTTATATGTGAAAGAAGATGCAACCAAGGGCAAGTTTGCCTTCACCACAGAGGATTATGACATGTTCGAGGTGTGCTTTGAGAGCAAGTCACCTATGGGTGAGTGTCTATGATGTCTTCATTGATAAACGCATGCTACAGCTGCCATATGTTCAGCTCCTAGTGATACTGTGATGACCGATAAATAGGCCCAGACAAAATCTGTGGACTTTTTTTTTTGTTAAATCTGTGGCTTCTTGCGGAATAGTTTTAGGAGTATCATAACTGAAACCTTAGTAAATAAAATAAAAAAATAACACCTTTTGACTTTAATGTTTACAATGCACTTATTAAACAAAACAAGTCTCTTATATAATATAGATCTACTAAAAGACAGAAAATATTACTTTACAAACTGTATTGTCAGTAAGTCGTATGAATATTTTCATATTAGTCAATAATTAACTAAAATTAATTTAAAAGCTGAATAAATATAAATCTACACACATTTACACAAGTAAATAAACAGATTTAATGATAGGCTAAGAATGCGCACGCGCAGATTCTGTGTGGGCCTACCGATAAATAATGAAACTGATGCAGAATTAGTAGATGTTTGTAGTTGTGACAATTTTTTTTTCTTTAAGGGACAGGAAGAGTTCCTGACCAGCAGATCAACTTGGACATGAAGCATGGTGTTGAGGCCAAGAATTATGAAGAGGTTTGTTTGCTTTTTTTTCTCTTAGAAAAATAACTTTAAATGTTATATTACAGTTTAAATGTTCAGAATAAGTTTTTTTTCTTTTATGTTGTCCAAACATGCATTTATTTATATATTTGTGCAATAAAAATGTATTTATTAAGCAATATTGCAATCCAAAATAAATAAATACGTTTTATTTATGTGATGCAAATATTTTTTAGCATCTGTAAAGTCTTCAGTCTCACGTGAACTTTCAGAAATCATTCTAGTGGGATGATTTGCTGCTAATGATTATCAGATATAAAAACATTGTCTTATAATAATATTTAATTAATAATGAACGAATTAAATAATGAGTTTAATACTGATATTGAGGAAAATGTTCAATAATTTCAACAGAGAAGCACAGCTTACAATTAAAATAGTTTTGTCATTATAAATGTCTTTTAATGTATTTTTCAATCAATCTGCACTGATTAGAAGTATTGATTTAAAAAAAAAAAATCCTACTGACACCAATTAAAATAGCTTTTCATTAAAGTCATTGCTTTAACTGTGTTCATGTAGGATGTTCATGATATCAGTGTTAGAGGCTGATTCATACCTCCTTTGATGATTGTGCCACTTTTTCCAGATTGCAAAGGTGGAGAAACTGAAGCCCCTGGAGGTGGAGCTCCGTCGGCTGGAGGATCTTTCAGAGTCTATTGTCAACGACTTTGCCTACATGAAGAAGAGAGAGGAGGAGATGAGAGACACTAATGGTGAGAACCAACACAGGAAAACCGCTGTTGTTTAGCGAAGGTTTTTCTCCCATACGGCGTGCGGTATCAAATTCCATTAAAACAACACTCTTCCAGCAGTTCACACTCGCACCCAATATCTCGTTTGTCACGGGGGCATGCATGAAATGTTCCTGAATGATAGTGAAAGTGCCAAACTGCAGTTACAGTCGACAAATCAAAACTGAAGCACTTCAAATTTCATGAAACGTCAGAGGAAATGTGGATAGTGCGCAATGACATTAATTAAACGATGTGCTATAACATGTAAAACAGGATCATGAAAGGATCATTAAAAAGCAACTCATGTAAACACCTTCATCATATTATTGTCTTATTCAGATTAAGTCCCATCTCTGCTATCATGCTGTTTCACAGACAAGGGCATGCCCGGCTTTAAGAATACTGTAGATCAGTTTATTAGGGAAAGAAATAATTCAATAAAAATAACAAATACCATTATAATAGAGATCCATTTGATAGTAGTGGCCACAAAAGTCAGGCGAGAAACCTAGAAATATCAGGGTGAGGTTGATTGATCAATGATGCACCAGGAGCAATCCCGAGAAAAATAAGACTCAGTTAATGACGTTATATGAGAGTATAATTGTTATTGATTGGTGATTGTATTGCTGTGTTCACACCAGACACGGAACACGCGGATAAATCGCGATATTCTCACGTAAATATCCGTGAACATTTGAGTTTACTCGCTTCATTCGCGTGTCAAATTCACTTCAGAACAGATGCGGATTCGCGTAATGGGCAGGGCTTCTGTCTGCCCGGTGACTGTAGCTTCATTGCTAAATGGCTAATATGGATTTTATGAAGAAAATAACAGTGTTTATGTGCTTTCTGAAGGATGATAAACAGCGTCGATACGTTTAGGACGGTGTCTGAGTCCACTACATGCTTATAGAGGTGCATCCAGCTCTGTGAGCTCATAAACTCCTCCAGAAACTTAACCTGAATGACGGAGGCTCTTAACGGTGCTTCTGACTGAGCTAAGGCCAGTCTGATGACTTGTTGTCGGTGTCGCCTGGAGGATTTCCCCCGGGACACCATCAACAGGTTCTACGTCACAATCACGCCCCCACAAGAGCAAGCTTCTGATTGGTTAGCGCGGCGCGAATGTCTGCTGAAGTTCAGATTTTCGAACTCGAGAGATTCGCGCGTCAAACGCGCAAAACGCTCATTTCGCCCGGCGCAATTCACGTCATTCGTGCGTATCACGCTGCAAGATGTCTATTCGTGTGTTTGCCTTGATTTAACAAGTAAATCACTCGCGCTTGACGTGCGTTCCGCGTCTGGTGTGAACACAGCATAAGCAGAGCGGCCTAGGAACTCATTGCGAGTGTTGAAGCTGGCTTCTGCTGATGTAACTGCAAACTTTCTTCAGTAAACTTGATTTATTTATTTTAATCTCTGACTCCGGCTCTTCTTCATCTACCAGACTGGTCATTCTTTGGGTTAAACTGTATATTATCCCTACAGGCATGTCCAAACTCAGTCCTGGAGGGCCAGTGGCCTGCAGAGTTTAGTTCCAACCCCAGTCAAACACACCTGAACCAGCTAATCAAGCTATACTAGAAACTTCCAGGTATGCGTGTTGAATGAAGTTGTAGCTAAACTATGCAGGACACCAGCCCTCCAGGACTGAGTTTGGACACCCCTGGATTAGGGCAAATAATTCGATTACTGATGTCCATGTAAACGTAGGCAATGTTGGCACATCTCTAAATTTTTCTGCTTAGTCATAGACTCCTGTCTGATTGTTTGTGCTGTTGTGTTCCTCAGAGTCCACCAACACCCGTGTGCTGTACTTCAGCATCTTCTCCATGTGCTGTCTGATCGGTCTGGCCACGTGGCAGGTCTTCTACCTGCGCCGCTTCTTCAAGGCCAAGAAGCTGATTGAGTAAAAAAAACCTGCCTGAACAATCAGGGACCCAGAACTTCTTCCTGACATCAGAACCTCCGGCCCCTGACATTTGCTTTGCCTCGGCGGTTTATTCCACTCGCCGCGGGCGGCCTGAAGTTTATCGGCAGTGGACGTGCATCAGGGAAATTTGGGAAGCGATTGATGCTTGGCGGCCAAATTGTCTTTCAGTGCGTGTACATTTTTGATACGAGCTTGTTCAGTATCATTTGGAAAACACCCATTTTTTTTCTTTGCTTTACAATATTTTTTGGTTGTATTTATAGAAAATGACAGCACAAGCCCCTATAAATAATAAAAGATGCGCTACTGTGAGAGAAACCTTTGTGGTCATCTGTCGGTCACTGAATGTTTGTTATTAATTACTGTAATCAGTTCAGCTTATTATTTGGAAGGATGATTTTGTCAGCTTTTAGTCACAGTTCTCATGTGCTTAGCTGTCTGTATTATTTCTGCAAGACTGGTGTTTGGAAATGCAAAGCCATTATGACAAAATGAAGTCCCAATCACTGCAAGTGAAGACAGAGCGAGCGATTGCGCATCAGCATCGAGGTGTCATTCATCATTCGGACTTTGAGAAATGTACTAATTTTTTAAGCAGGTTTTATTTTGTGGGGCGTCATCTGTTTTAGTTTGCTTATGGGGGAGATTGTTTGTAATTAAAATCTTTATTCGTTGATTTTTAGTCACTTAGTTTCTCCTCAATCCAGCAGAACCGCAGCTGAGGTTAAAGGTGCATCAGCGCTGCTCCATTAGTGAATAGTTTTTGATTTGTTCCAGAATCTGCCTGTATTCGACGGATCAGACTAGACTTTCAGTTCTGGATTTATTCTTATTTTTAAAGGCTTTAATGGAAAAGAGGTTACATGCGTCCTGGGTGGAAGATTTATTATTATTTGTTGCCAGTGGTTTATTTTTATTTGCTCCAGTGTTCAGTTTTCAACAGCAATGTTTTTCTTCTGATTAATTTTGGTGAAAGAAATATAATATAATTGGCTTGTCAATTCAATAAAATTGTTAGTAAAGTATTTTGTGTTTGTCAGTTATTAATGAGTGAAGCTGTGAGGTAACACACACAACAGCAACAGATTACACTCACGGCCACTTTATTAGGTACACCTTACTACTACGTGGTTGGACCACTTTTGCCTTCAGAACTGCTTTAATCCTTCGTGTCATAGATTCAGCAAGATACTGGAAATATTCCTCTGAGATTTTCCTCCGTATTGACATGATAGCATCACGCAGTTGCTGCAGATTTGTCAGCTGCACATTCATGATGCTAATCTCCTGCTTCACATCCCAAAGGTGCTCTACTGGATTGAGTTCTGGTGACTGTGGAGGCCATTTGAGTACAGTGAACTCACTGTCATGTTCAGGAACCAGTCTGAGATGATTTGTGCTTTTTGACATGCTGAACGTAGCCATCAGAAGTTGGGTACACTGTGGTCATAAGGGGGTAGACATGGTCAGCAGCAATACTTGGGCAGGCTGTGGCGTTGACACGGTGCTCAATTGGTACTAATCAGTGGGCTCAAACCAGCGATCTTCTTGCTGTGAGGCGGTTAAGCCACTGTGACACCCTTCCCTGGTTATTTCAATGCAAAAACTGTCCCAATTGACCTGAAGTCACCCTTATATAAAAGTGCTAATGGTGCTAATTTCCTTGATTGTCTGCCAACCCCTAATTAACCTGTCAGCCTAACTTCCAGTTTCACTGACTGCAAGATGGTGGCCATTCTAAAGTGACTGAAAGCCTCTGGCAGCAGGTTGTCCAGATGAAGACCAAAGGGATGACCCTGTCAGCCATAGCAAGACAAGTTGGTCGTTCCAAATCTGTGATTTCAAGAAAATCGAATCTTTACAACATCACAAACTCATTCAAGTTCCACTAGAAGGCTGGTCATCCATGGAAGACAAATACAAGGGAGGACCGGATACTGCAGAGGATCTCAATGGGCAATCATTTCCACACTGCAGCTGAAATTGCTCACGAGTTCAGTGCAGAACAGGGTAAAGATCTGTCTCGTCATACAGCGTCTCGACGTTTAAGAGCTTTGGACTAATTAGCAGAAAGAATCAAAAGGCTAGACTATGGTGTGCGGTGGAGCATGTTGTGTAGACAGGAGAACTGGTCCAAAGTTCACTTCAGTGATGAAAAGCAAGTTTAATTTGTTTGGGTCCGATGATGAGAAACCTATTCGGCGACAAACTGGAGAAAGACTGAACCCAAAGTGTGTAAAGAAGTCAGTGAAAGTGTAGGAGGAAGTTTCATGGGTTAAGGCATGTTTTCTGCAGCAGGAGTTGGGTCTCTTATACAGCTAAATGGCAGAGTGAATGCCAGTGTTTATCAGAACCTTCTTCAACAACATAAGGTTTCATCACCCAATCAGCCCGCAGTGTTCATACAGGACAATGCTCCGTCTCACAGCAAAACGGGTAAAGCAATTCCTTAAAACTGAAAACATTGAAATAATGACATGGCCTGCCCAGAGTCCTGATCTCAACCCAATAGAGAACCTCTGGAAAATCCTTGTCGACAAAGTTATGGGCAAGAAACCCACTACAGTCACTGAACTGCGCTGGATACTGGAAGAAGAGTGCACCAAAATCACACCAGAGCAGTGTGCGAGTCTAGTGCTGTCCTGTGGCCGCAGATGCACTAAAGTCATTCAGAGCAGGGCCTGTACATTTCTGACTAATTGCTGACTGTTGTAACCTTCAGAAAAGGATTTCCATGTTACAGTCATTGTTGTTCATTAATTTTGATCAATGTGTTTTCTGCAAAATAATGTTGTTTTTGTTGAAATGCCTTAGTTATTCTGTGGAAAATGTGTTGTAGTAGCATGGTGTAGATGGGACGAAAGCTCCTTCAACTGTTGAGCAGTGAAGATGACATTATTTCAGAATTGTTCAATTGTTTATTGTAATTTTAAATATTCTCATTTTATTCGGCAGTGTATTTCCAAACCGGGAGTCTCTTTATTCTGATGAACTCTAAAGGAAATATTTTGAAGAAGGCTGAAAACCTGTAACCATTGACTTTAATCGTAGAAAAAACAAATACAATTGAAGTCAATAGTTAGAGGTTTCCTCATCAAAATTTTTTTTATTTTGTGTTCAACAGAAGAAATAGACTATGTAAGCGTGAGTATATGATGCATGTTTACCCCTTTGATGCACTAAAGGGGTCTAAAGTGACCCGTCTAGGTTAATTTTTTTCTATATCTATTTAATAGTTTGTGCATCAAAGGGTTAAGTAAACAGAATTTTCATTTTTGGCTGGCCCTGGTTACTTATGACCGGTTGGTGGCGCTGTTACATCAGTCCTAAGCGCTGTTATAAACACAGAAGAAGATGCATTGCTGACCCGGAGGAGTTTTCTGTACGGTTCCCCGTGTTCGAGCTGTCAGGAGATTAAAACTCGCCGTGAATCTGCGCGCTTCTGAGGCTCCAGTCAAAATGCCGGGCGCGGATAAAGAGACGGAGCTGTCCGAGCGTATCGAGTCGTTTCTGTCCGAGCTGAAGCGCTGCGGCAGCGGGTCAGGATCTCTCCGAGGCTCGGTGGAGACTGCCCGGGAAACGAGCTCTTTACTCCGCAGAATCACCGCGCAGGCCCGCTGGAGCAGCGCAGGTGAGTGAGAGCCCGGGGCCGAAGCAGAGCACTGGCGATATAGGGGCACAGATAGTTTTATATTCGCACATTCATACAGTCTCCGAATTGCCCATTCTAGCAGCCAATGAATATCAAAGTACAACATTGTTGACAGTCGATTAAATAGTGCAGCTGCTGTTGTTTAAAGTCATACTTGGATCTGATTTCAGACCGAATATTCAAAGTATCGTGGTAAACAATATTGCACTATTCAGCATTTCATTTAAAACACTAACATTACCCTGAACATAAAAAGCTAATACAGTTTAAATACACTATTACACATACGTTTGTTAGAATAAATATTAATTTTGTTATTAATTAATTAATATTACATTTAGTGAAATGAATAATATTGTAAATTTGACCAAAAAATATGGTAACTCTTTACAATAAAGATCCATTAGTTGATCTATTTATTTACTGACATTCTCCATTAAAACACAAGCGATACTGAGCTTGCTGGATGAACGGCCACAGACAGTTGCATCATTTCCTGTTCTTGAATGTTGTGTTTTACATGTGCATGTGCTTTACAGCAGAGCTTTTCAGTGTTTGGGTGCCACACACATCTTTCTGTCTGTGTTAATCAGATTTCGTTTGAATGTACATGCTGTCACATGACGGATAGAGGACAGATCAAAGCAAAGGCAGATTCTGCTCGACTAGTGTACTCAGCATTGAACTCCTCTGTGTTATAAATGTGAATGTTTATGTTTTTATTGCAATGATTTATCCTTTTAAATGTGACACTGCTTTAGTTAATATGATTAAAGTAATGTTTTTATTTACTTTAAATATTATTAAATACATTAGTAAATGACCCATAGCAACTTTAATGTAATATAGCTTGGCATATTTACCTTTGGCCTACAACTCTTAATGATATTTGGCTTTTGGCCTTTTATATGAAACAGTTTAGGCAACCCTGATGTAGCGAGAGAGAGAAAACGCATAATTTAAGTTAGTTAATTCATAATTTAATGTGTTTGTAATCGGCTATATTATTTTTTTTTACTCATCACTGTACTACTGCTCTGTTATATTATATTGATAACCTTTTACAATAAGGTTCCATTAGTTAATGTATTTACTAGCACGAACAAATAATGAACAATACACTTACCACAGTATTTATTTACATTTGCTTATGTTAGTTAATGAAAATAAAAATATCTGGTTTATTTTATGACCATTTTTTTCTCAATTTAATAAATGGATTGATTTGATACTTGATACTTTTTATTGTCTAAATCTGAATATTATCTAAATATCATCTTCATGATTTAGGTCTTTATAACTTTATAACTAAGATATAACTCGATTTTTAATATATACTTGCTCTGAGGGCCGTTTATATCGAAGTTATATCGTACTATATTGGTGTTTCGTGACGTAGTTTTTATGAGGCAATTAGCCCAATGTTGAACCCCCAATCTGGAGGACCAGGACATACACGACGGCCAGTTTAGCTTACTCAATTCACCTATAGTGCATGTCTGTGGACTGTGGTGGAAACCCGGAGCACCCAGAGGAAACCCACGCCAACACAGGAAGAACAAGCAAACTCCACATTGTCACTCCACACAGAAATGCCAACTGAACCAGCCGGGACTCGAACCAGCAACCTTCGTGCTGAGGCGACAGCGCTACCCACTGCGCCTGTAATTTTTAATATAACTCTATAATGTATAACTGCTTTTATAACTCTATGTAAAAAGATCATCTTATTTATTGTTTTTTTTATTACAAGTTAATTTGCAGTGTTTCTTTCAAATAGAGTTGCATATTATTTTAATAAATCTAATAGTTAGTCTAATTATTTTAGTCTAAATTTAATTTTTTTTTTATAAATAAATTGATTTTTGAATCATTTACATTTAGCAGACGTTTTTATCCAAAGCGACTTACAAACGAGGACAAGGAAGCAATTTACACAACTATAAGAGCAGCATTGAATAAGTGCTGTAGGCAAGTTTCAGATATGTAAAGTGTAAGAAGCAAAACATTAGTTATTTTTTTTAATTATTATTATTTTGTAGTACAGTTAGCAGTGGAGGCAGAGAGGCAATTGCAGATTAGGAAGTGAAGTGGAGACTAAATAGTTGAGTTTTTAATCGTTTCTTGAAGACAGCGAGTGACTCTGCCGTTCTGATGCAGTTAGGGAGTTCATTCCACCAACTGGGCAGATTTAGCGCGAGAGTTCGGGAAAGTGTTTTCTTCCCTCTTTGGGATGGAACCACGAGGCGACATTCATTAACAGAACGCAAGTTTCTGGAGGGCACATGAATCTGCAGAAGTGAGAGCAGATAAGAAGGAGCAAAGCCAGAGGTCGCTTTGTAAGCAAACATCAGAGCTTTGAATTTGATGCGAGCAGCAACTGGCAGCCAGTGCAAATGGATGAGCAGCCGAGTGACATGTGCTCTTTTAGGTTCATTAAAGACCACTCGTGCTGCTGCCTTCTGTAGAAGCTGAAGAGGCTTAATAGAGTTAGCTGGAAGCCTCGCTAGTAGAGAGTTGCAGTAATCCAGTCTGGAGAGAACAAGAGCTTGAACAATCACTTTAGATATAGTTTATATAGTGCATAATTATATAATTACATAGTGTATTTAATTCTTTGACTTTTTAATGTATTTATTTGTTCTTTTTAAATCTTATGCTTGTTAATTATTTAGTTTGAAGTTTTTTGACACATCCTCCTCTTTTAAGGTGAACTGATGGAGATCATCCGGAAGGAGGGCAGGAGGATGACAGCAGCTCAGCCATCTGAGACCACAGTCGGTAACATGATCCGCAGGGTGCTGAAGATCATTCGAGAAGAATATGCCAGGTCAGATATTAAGGCAGTATCTGCAAAAATCACCGCTAGACCACTCATTTAAACAACACATACAAATGGCCCACCCTGCATAATATTTAATAAATAAAATATGTAAAAATCACCATACTGTTTTTTTCATGTGGATGAGCTGGAGATGATATGTTGTCTTCAGGTCCAGAGGCAGCAGCGAGGAGGCGGATCAGCAGGAATCTCTGCACAAGCTGCTGACGTCTGGAGGATCCAGTGAAGACAACTTCAGACAGCACTTCGCTCACCTCAAAGCCAACGTCATCGAAGCCATCAATGAGCTGCTAACAGAGCTGGGTGAGGATCCATAGAGAGGCTATATCTTCTCCTAATGATAAATGTACATTTGGGAGGTTTTGTGTTTTAGCCCACATAAAAAAACACTGCAGTGATTTACAGTAAATACTATAGTGTTTTTGTACTATACTAAGTGTATTATACTGTGCATATTAGACTATTTACTCTGTTGATGAGCACTATAGCATACTGTATTTCTACCTATAGTGAACTGATAAACTGTAATAAATCGGTAAATTTCCCAGAGATGGGTTGCGGCTGGAAGGGCATCCGCTGCGTAAAAACTTGCTGGATAAGTTGGCGGTTCATTCCGCTGTGGCTACCACGGATTAATAAAGGGACTAAGCCGACAAGAAAATGATTGAATGAAATACAGTAGTGTACTTTAGTTTTTACTACAGTAATGTATGGTGCATTATAGTATACTATACACTCACCGGCCACTATATTAGGTACACCTTACTAGTACCAGGTTGGAGCCTCTTTTGCCTTCAGAACAGCCTTGTGGCATAGAGTACTGGAAATATTCCTCAGAGATGTTGGTCCATGTTGAAGTAAATGTGGCGCTGATGTCGAGTTTTATTGTGGTGTTTGTGTTTTCAGAGGGCACCACAGACAACATCTCCATGCAGGCGCTGGAGCACATTCACTCCAATGAGGTGATCATGACCATCGGCCGCTCCAGGACTGTGGAGGCTTTTTTGAAAGACGCGGCGCGCAAACGCAAGTTCCACGTCATCGTAGCCGAGTGTGCGCCTTTCTGTCTAGTGAGTGCATGTTTATCATGGTCATTGTGGAAAAACACTGTTAATTTTTACATTACTGGCAAAACGGCAGGGTTGTTGTTGCTAGAAGGGATACAGCTGTGGCCGGAAGTTAACAAGAATTATGTTATTAAATTGGCCATTAATTGTACTTTATTAAGGGGTGACACTGTTCGTGTTAGCACTGTCACCTCACAGCCGTTTTCCCCCACAGTCCAAAGACATGCGCTACAGGTGAACTGAATAAGCTAAATTGGCCATAGGGCGTAAGTGTAAATGTGACAGTGTATGGGTGTTTCCCAGTTCTAGGTTGGATAAGTTGGCGGTTCATTCCACTGTTGTGACCCCTGATGAATAAAGGGACTATGAATGAATGAATTTTATTAACGTCTACCCCTAACTCACCCCTAAATCCAACCAACACAGTAATGTTACATCAGTAATTATACTGAATATTATTTAGATTATTATTCCTACAATTTTCCATTGGATTTTATTTTATTAATGCCTACCCCCAACCCAATGCAAAAAATAGTATTATTGTTGCACAGTGTCAGAAATTATGCTGTATTGATGCAAGTATCCGCAGCTGTATCCCTTCTAGATGTTACCGACAGGCAGCCCTGAGCGAACAACAGTCATTGGACAACAATATACTTTATAATAATTATATAATATTCAAATATTAATATAAAATATTTGATAACACTTAATATAACATATTAAATGTAATTAAACTCAAATGCAGCATTGCATTGTTATTATTATTAAATTAATGCTATTTTCTTTTTATAATTATTTAATATAATACTATAAAGTGCAAAAATAGTAAACATTTAAGTATTTAATATTCAATAATTCAACAGTCTACATAAAAACTACATAATATTAAAATTAAATTTTATATTAACATGTAATTTTTAAATATTAAGTTACATTAAATTAGAATTAAATGTAGCATTGCATTGTTTTTGTTATTATTAAATACTATTGTCTAATAAATATTTAATATATAAGCATTTAAAATATTAAATATAAAGTATTTAATATTCAGTGAGTATTAATAATCTGCAATTCAACATTAATCAATAAATATAATACAATTATTAAATGTATAACTGGTGAATTGAAAAACTATTTATACTCATGCATATATTGTTAAATGTTGAATATTAATAATGTATACCATAATATTAATGTTGTCATGAGTAGTAAATACATTTGACTATTTTTAATAGATGCTTTATTATAATAATGCTATGCAATGATCATGTCTTTTTATTCTAGTTTTATATCAATATTTTTTGCATCCAATATTGCTGAATAATACCTAATAAATAGCAGTATACTTTAATCATTTCATTAATATATTCTAAGTACATTATACATTTTAACAGGCAACCATGATTGTGGAACACTGTCATCTGACAACAGTCTACTTATATATTAATTATATAATATAAAAATAAATAAAAAATTAAATATTTAATGTTTAAATATTAAGTTACATTAAATTAAAATTAAATGTAGCATTGCATTGTTGTTTTTGTTGTCATTATTATTATTAATATTATTGTTTAATAATTATTTAATATATTAGCATTTAAAATATTAAATATAGTATTTAAAAGTATTAAAAGTAAAAGTATTTAATATTCAGTATTATTAATCTGCAATTCAACATTAATCAATAAATGTAATATTAATTATTAAATATATAATAACTGCTTAATGAAAAAGTTATACTCCATACTGCATATTTTGTAAAATGTTTAATATTAATAATGTATACCATAATATTACTGTTGTCATCAGTAAGTACATTTGACTATTTTTAATAGATGCTTTATTATAATTAATGCTATGCAATGATCATGTCTTTTCATTCTAGTTTTATATTAATGTTTATTGCATCCAATTTTGCTGAAGAATATTTATTAAATAGCAGTAGAATTTTTTGCCATTTCAATTATTAATACATTCCATGTACATTACACTTTTTAAAATGCTAAATTATAATAAGCTAATGTCATTATAAATACCTTTATTTAATTATTTTAAGCAAGTGCATTAATTGGTGGTATAAGTTTGAAGGTGCTACAAAAATCTAAACTTGCCTAAACTCCTCTTTGTCTATCAGGGGCATGAAATGGCCACAAGTCTTTCCAAAGAGGACATCGAAACAACAGTCATCCCAGACGCCGCCATCTTTGCTGTAATGTCACGAGTCAATAAGGTGAAATAAAAGATTAATCCTGCGAAGTGCTCTGAAATGTGCACTTTTCATTTAATGTTTGACAATCTTAACTGAAATATGGAGAAGGTGGGACATAGAGTAGCTCCTCCCTCTTTAAAAAAAACAGCCAATAGTGTTTGGTTTTTATCCCAGCTCTGCCAGTGAGAGTGGTTGAGTTAAAGGGCATCAAATGAGAAGGGGGCGGGGCATGTCAGATACTAGAGAACATTTGATTGATTTGATGAAACTAAAGTACGAGGTGACGTACGAAAAAATCATTGATCCATTTAAGTGACAAACGGCAAGCTTTGAATGTTTATATCAGGTGTATAACATCTTCTAAATGTGAATATCGTCACTGTTTTGTAGCAAACTAGCTTATAGATATCCTTAAGACTAACATACTGATACCAACATCCAAAAAACTTTATTTCACATTCATGGGAGCTTTAACGTCTTGATAAACCCAACAGAACCACTAGAAAGATCTTCCCATATAAGTGATATATAGAGACTTCAGTTAGTTTGATGGATTATTGTGATGTGGTAAATGAATACCTGATTCAGTGGCTCACTCCGTTTTGTTGAACTGTGTGTCGTGCAGGTGATCATCGGCACACAGACGGTGCTGGCGAACGGAGGCCTGCGGGCGGTCAATGGCACACACACACTGGCTCTGGCTGCCAAACACCACTCCACTCCTCTGATTGTCTGCGCGCCCATGTTCAAGCTCTCGCCGCAGGTCTGCAGGCCTCAACACTCACTATACAGAAACTACAGCAGATCACACACGTGCAGATTTTCCAGGGTTAACTTGGCATGTTTGTTTTTGTAGTTTCCCAATGAAGACGACACCTTCCACAAGTTTGTTTCGCCGCATGAAGTGCTTCCCTTTACTGAAGGTAATCATTTTTTAATTAATTAATACTAATCGGATACACGTATGGGAAAATTAATATTAAGAGACCATTTTAAAAATAAGGACATTTGCTTTGTGTTTGAGGAAAACGTTTAGTCGTTTAGTCATTTAGCAGACGCTTTTATCCAAAACGTTTGTTCTGAGCTATGGGAAAAATTTAAGAGACTATTTTAAAAATATTACTTAAATATAGTAAAAATGTTACTTTAAGAAACTCTTTCGGATTTAGATTGTAATGTAGTAGCGCTTTTAAAACACTTTGTAAAGCTTTAGAATGATTATTGTGAAAAGCGCTATACAAATAAACTTTAATTATTTATTTATTTTTATTTATTTATTTATTTAACCAGGAATGCCCCATTGAGATGCAATATCTTCTACCAGGGAGGACTGGTCAAGACAGGCAGCATAGGACAAAGTTACAAAAAAATAATAACACACAACCATAATTGACAAATTGACAGTCTTCAAAATATTTATTGCATTTAAAATGCCTTTAGTCTGATAAAACGGGACTGCTTCTTTCCCATGTGATCACGAGCTGAAGAACCAGAAGCGGTGGACTGTGGCATAATTAAAGCTTTGTTTGTTGTGAACATACACCCTCTAGTGGTGAAAATTACATACCGTGTCTTTAAATACAAATCGTAAATTCAGAGAAGAGAATTTTCCAGTGGTCTTAGGGCTGTGCAATTAATCAAAAATCAGATTTCGATTTTGGCTTCTAACGATTATGACCATTAAACCATTAATCGAGATAAACGATTATTGCATCATTTACCGCCCCCTTTCCAGTTGTACACATCTGTTGCTCTTAAAAGCGCAAAAGACAGCATTTGGTCTCATTTGCACACGAGTAGAGGGCACACATCTCATCTTAACGTGATTGCTTTAATGGTGAAATAGGTGTCAAAATGCGGTGTTTAGTGATTATTTTTATTAACCCTCATTTGTGTAATAAACAAACCAGTTGAGAATCAAAAGACTCATGAAAGAGAAACCATTAAAGAGACTATTCCTGCTGCCGCCTGTTTTTATCATTAATCAAACAACAAAAGGAGAAAATCCCTCGCTGCTCTTGACTGAAGGACTTTTGTAGCTAAAGTGTTTTTCTTACAGTGAAGATGCTTAAAGCACAGTTTGTTTTATATTTTTATTCTATTGTATTTATTTCTCTTTGCTTATTTACAGGGAGAAAAATAATTGCGCATATATACAGTTAAAGTCAGAATTATTAGCCCTTTTCCTGCCCAATTTCTGTTAAATGAAAAGAAGGTTTTATCAACTTATTTCTGAACATAATAGTTTTAATAACTCATTTTTAATAACTGATTTCTTTTTGCTGATGACAGTACTTAATATTTTACTAGATATTTTTCAAAATACAAGCATTCAGATTCAAAGTGCGATTCAAAGTCTTAATTAGGCAAGTCATTGTATAACAGTAGTTTCTTCTGCAGACAATCAAAAAATATATTGCTTAAGGGGGCTAATAATATTGAGCTATTAAAATAGGTTTCAAAATATTTAAACCTGCTTTTATTCTAGCCAAAATAAAACAAACAAGACTTTCTGCAAAAGAAAAAAATATTATCAGACATACTGTGAAAATTTCTTGCTCTGTTAAACATCATTTGGGAAATATTTATTTAAAAAAAAATTCTCAGAAGCGCTAATAATTTTGAACTAAACTGATAATCATTTTGAAAAATCATCATTACAATTATGACCAAAATAATTGTGATTATGATTTTTCCCAAAATCGAGCAGCCCTAAGTGGTCTGTTTTTGCAGTAGCTATACAGTTGAAGTCAATTATTCACCCTCCTGTTCATTTCTTTTTCAAACATTTCCCAAATGATGTTAAACAGAGCAAGACATTTTTCACAGTATTTCCAGTAATATTTTATATTTTAAAATTATTAGCCCCCTTAAGCAATATATTTTTTCAATTGTCTACAAAACAAACCATTATTATACAATAACTTGCCTAATTACCCAACTTGCCTAATTAACCTAGTTAAGCCTTTAAATGTCACTTTGGGTTGAATACTAGCATCATTTATTTTTTCTTCCCTCCAGGTGAAATCTTGTCTAAAGTCAACGCTCACTGTCCGGTGTTTGACTACGTTCCTCCTGAGCTCATCACGCTGTTCATCTCCAACATCGGTGGACACGCGCCATCCTACATTTATCGTTTAATGAGTGAACTTTACCATCCTGAAGATCACGAACTTTAGACTGCAAAATAAAGACGTCTGGCATTCAAAACATCTGAGATTTGCGAATTCAGTAAAGACAACATTCATTTTGTGTGTGTGAGTGTGTGTATTATTTAATACACCAAATATATTCTGGAAACAGTTTACAGAAAGTTGTGATTTAAAAAAACAAGTTGTTTTAAAAATAAAATCAAACACTTAAGCAAAAAAGATGTCAGGAAAGATACGGGAAGCTCTGCATGAACCGTAGAAACTCTGCCGATCAGTCGCTGGAGTGTTTCTCAACTGCGGGGAAAAAGAAAAGAAGAAATGCTGATTCACAATAGGGCTGAGCAATATGACAGTCTCATATCACGATAACGATATTTAACAAGATCAATGTTGGGTTAGTTACTTTTAAAAAGTAATAGATTACAAATTACTGACAACTACTGAAAAATTTTAATCTAATTACATTAATTACTTAATGTAAAAAGTAATCGGATTACTAATTACTTTACTTTGAAATTTTAAAACATATAAAATATCAATACAAAATAAACTGCAGCTCTTTCAGTCATTTAATAATCACGTAAAAACATTGCAATTAGTTGATCATGCAGCTTGACCCATTCAAAAGACTTAGTTTGTCCAATACTTAAAATTCTCTTGTCATTCACTTGTTCTAAGCATGTTTGTCTTTTTTTATTTTATTTTTTTGAATACCTGTAACTACTGACATCCATGGTATGCAAAAGCACTGCGGTGTTTGGGTATTCTGTGTTTGTCTGAGGTATATGTGACTATATGTGAATGTGTATATTCCATACAAAGCATAAAGCTTATTGGTCAGTTTTTGTCACGTGTCTGGATGCGCAACTTAAATGCGAGCTCTCCCAATATGCGTGATATGCGAACAGCCCCATAAGCAGCTATGCTTCTTTTCACATTCAGAAGATACCTTCATTCCCAATCCTGCACAAAAAATCAACATAGCCTGTTTGGGCTGAGTTGGACCGCCGCGTTTTTGGATGCCGGTGCCCTCCTTGCCGAAGAGTAGTTGTCAGAGTGCTTTGAGAAGTCGCTGGGCAAGTTAAAAGTCGTCGAAAGTTCTTTAGAGACTGGACATAGAATTTTATTTAAAAGAAAAAAAAAATTCTTCTGAAAACTATATTTGTAACGAAAGTAACACAACTACATTGACTTCAGTAACTGTAATCTAATTACACACATTTAAAATGTAATTCATTACATTACTGCATTTCCCAAAAATACTGATCTACATTCACCCAGCGAGAGCGTGAAAGTAGTCAGAAATCATTCATTATTAATGGGAGCCGGCGGAGAGGAGCAGCGCTGCGCGTCATCGCCAGTGTGGGCATCGAGGAGAGTGGAAATTAAGTTGACTTTTTGGTAATGAGCTATGATGCGGTTCGCCGACAAGCAATCAAAAGTCCACCGCTTGATAGGAGTCCAGAGAACACAGATCTGTGGCCTTTGGTTCCAACTACAGTTATTCCCAAGGGTTTGATTATTGTGGTCAGCAGATTTCCAATTATTTCTTACAGGAACAAACATTAAACAAGTTACTGGCGAGTTACTGATGTGCATTAATGTTTTATAAAAAACATTTTTTTTTTTTTTTTAAAAAGTGTGAATCTCATGCAACAATACAAAACAGTACACATACAGTATAACAGGATGTTTCAGACATATGGACACAGGATAATTAAGTGGAGCAAAGGCACACACCACATCACACCTGATCTTCTATTGTTAAATGAATTTGATGAAAAGTGCGCAACATTTTCACACAAGAAAGCATGTTTTTATGCGGGAAAGTAACTGATTTGCTGATATGCCGCAGCGACCCCTTTAAATGTGAGATCAGTGTAGTGAATTTTGAAGCTTTCGCCGCCGGAGCTGAAAGCAGACAGCGTTGTCGCCAGGGCAGCCAGAGCGACCTTTGACGCTCTCACCGCCTTCAGTGTGAATGCACAGTAATGCGTTACACTCAACTCTGAACACGATATAGTACCATTTCTGTAAATTCAGTTGATAGTTTGTTTAGGACCAATTTTTTTTTTTTACATTTTAAAGTATATACTTAGAAATGTACTCATCTATATGTGATCATATTCCTCACTTTATTTAGGACTTCAGGGCGATTGTTGTAATATAAAATAAATATTAATACAATATTAAACACTTCAAAAACTAATAATTACAGGTCCAATATAAAAGAATATCACTAAATAAAATGTAAAAACTACTTTTTAGATTGCAACTTTCTCATGTTTCTTTCAGCATCCCCGTAATGGCATGTAATATAATGTGTTCATGTAAATTATAAAAAAGCATAATATGAAATTATATACCATATAATTATACAAAATATATATTTTATTTTATCATATCTCGCAGATCGTACTCAGTTTGTTCAAATTAAAGATTTTAAGTCAAGATCGCAGATTGTCACTACAGGTGTCCCACAGGGTTCTGTACTGGGTCCACTCCTGTTTATCATATATCTACTGCCTCTTGGTCACATTTTCAGAAAATACAACATACAATTTCACTGTTATGCTGACGACACTCAACTCTACCTGTCCACCAAGCCCTCCTGTTCTTTTCCTCCTCCTGCTTTGAGCAGATGTTTAGCTGAAATAAAAATCTGGCTTTCAGATAACTTTTTAAAATTAAACAGCGACAAAACTGAAGCCCTTCTCATCGGCACTAAACGTGTTTTGGATAAAGCTGATAATTCCACTATAGACATTGATAACAGCACAATTTTTCGCTCCGTGCAGGTAAAGAGTTTGGGTGTCATCTTGGATAGCACACTCTCATTTGAAGGTCACATTAATAATATTACACATACTGCATATTTCCACCTGCGTAATATCACTCGTCTCCGCCCTTCTCTCACAACTAATAACACAGCCATTCTTATCCACGCATTAGTTACTTCACGTCTAGACTACTGTAATGCACTTCTTTCTGGACTTCCTTCCAAACTTCTCCATAAACTCCAACTGGTTCAGAACCATGCAGCTCGTGTCATCTCTAGGACCCCATCTCACGAGCACGTCACACCACTCCTCTATCAGCTTCATTGGCTTCCAGTAAAATATCGAATTGATTTTAAAATATTACTTGTAACTTTCAAGGCACTTCATAATCTCGCTCCTCAATATCTCACTGAACTTCTCCATTTATACACCCCTTCTTGTACCCTTAGATCAGCCAACAACTTCACCTTGGTACCACCTCGCACTCGATTGAGCACAATGGGAGACAGATCTTTCAGCTCTTGCTCCTCGGCTATGGAACTCACTTCCACTAGATCTAAGGAGCAGTGATAGTCTTTACACCTTTAAATCACGTCTAAAGACCCATCTTTTTAAGCAGGCTATTACTTAACAATTTTTTTATCATGTTTTTATCATGTTCTCTTATATTCGCTATTGTGTTTTAACTTGTTTGGTCAATGATTGTTTTTAGTAATGTTTAATTTGTTTAGCATGTCTGCTGATGCTTATTGTAAGGCGACCTTGGGTGTCTTGAAAGGCGCCATTTACAAATGAAATGAATTATTATTATTATTATTTTGTCCATATGATATATTATTATATTGCACTGCCCTAATCCGCTTGTTAAGTCTGTAATACTGGTTCTGGGTCTGCGCTACTCATTTGAAATTAGAAAATATTCGATCATGGCCACCTTTTAGTATCACCTATCACACATTAAAGCAAATTTTTATATAAACTTGCTGCATTAAAGACACCAATATTTTAACAATTTATAAAAAATGAATCACTTGTTGGCCATTGGATTGTAGGCATGGATATATACTGCGATCGTGATTTTCGAAAGTAATACATCGCTTTGTAAACGTTTATTATTACTATATGTTGAGTCTCCTCATACAGTTTGATATAGTGCTTGGACCCGGAAGCCGCTTCACGTGACGTCACGCTTAACAAGCAGATTCACACACATTATAAACATGCGTTTGCAGTACCTGCTCTGTGTTTTGGTCCATTTCAGAGCACTCCTGGGCGGCACGGCTACAGCTGGATGATAGAAAGTGCAGTCCGCTCGCTTACACTGCGTCGCGAATCTACACGGCTGCATTAAACAACATCAAATCACATGACATTATATTCAGTGAAAAATAAAGCATTTGGAATAACAATGCACTGAGCTCAGCAAGATCAGCAGTGCAAAAGAGTGTGATGATCTAGGATGAACTTAAGTTGTCTTTACAAAAATGTTGAATGCTGTAAACATTCATGTCTCTCACTAAAGACTGTAAATAAACTTGAATACTACATGATTTGAATTGTTTATCTAATATTTAAAAGGGATGGTTAAGAGATTAAAAATTGTTTCCCTTCTGGAGAAAGTCTGATTTTCATATTTATAAACAAACAAACAAACAAACAAACAGCTAGAGTCTACAAAATATGGCTGCACGATATTGGAAAAACCTGACATTGAGATACTTTATTGTGCTGCGATCTATATTGCGATATGAATATAATTTCATCAGATGATTCGAATAACTATTTGTAAAGGTTTTTATTCATTTAGGCCGACTGCGATATCAAGTCTTTTTTTTATGCAGTGCGTCTGCATAAAATATAATAAATTGCAAGCAAATATAAATATGACAGCAAAAATAAAAGCTAAATAAACAGTGCTTTAAGGTTTTTTGGAGAGCCTAATTGTATTTAACAATCAAATGTAAAATAACCTGGTCATGATTGCATTAATAATTAAAAAAATAATAAAAATCTTTATCTTTTAATCTTGAATAAGCAATCTAATCCTGCGATGTGACTATTGCAGAGACACACATTGCAATATTGATGCTCAAATTATATATTGTCCAACTTTACTACAAAACAAACTTAATTAACCTAATTAAGTCTTTAAACTGGAGCAGTGCTATCTCACTGGTCAGAACTGTCGCCTTACAGCAAGAAGGGCGCTGGTTCGACCTATGGCTGGATCAGGTGGCGTTTCTGTATGGAGTTTGCATGTTTTCCCCACGTTGGCGTGAGTTTCCTACAAGTGCTCTGTTTTTCCGTCACAGTTCAAAGACTTGTGCTACAGGTGAATTGAACAAAACTAAATTGACTGCAGTGTATAAGTGTGTTTCCCAGTACAGGGTTGCAGCTGGAAGGGCAGCCACTGTGTAATCCATAAACTGGATAAGTTGGTGGTTCATTCCACTGTGGCGACCCCTGATAAATAAAGGGACTAAGCTGAAGAAAAATGAATGAATGAAGTCTTTAAACTGCACTTTAAGCTGAAAACTACATCTTACAAAATTACTAGTAAAATATGTACTGTCATTAATAAAGTTAGCGTATTAAATCTTGTCTCAATTAAACATCACTTGGGAAATATTTCTAACAGCATTGCCTTCAACTGTATATATAATCATAAATACAGTACTACTGTATAAATAATGACATTTTTAAATATCATAACACAGGGGTTTGAAGTTAGTAATGCATAACGGTTTCCAAAAACATTCCAACTACACAATAATTTTCAACTTGGTTAATAATAATAATATTAATTTCAATGAGTTTCTTAACCACTGGTTAGCAAATTTCTGAAAAGTAATGTGACATTGCAGACTATAGTAATGATGCTGCAAGTTCAGATATTTATCACAGAAATAAATTAATATAAATCAAACTTACTTTAGGGTGGTAGAAAGGACAGTCCACCTTTTTACATTCAGGGAAAAAACGGCACACGGTGCTGGTCAGAGCCGGAGCTGTGGGATCAGAGGTCACAATGTCAATAAGCGGGTGCAAAGAGCCGTTTTTAACATATTCACATGCAATTTCTAATTTTCATCTTCATCTTACACACCTGCTCTTGTCGGGTTACTGTTGAGTCTTCGGCTGACGTGTGTGAATGGACAGTCTGCTTTGGTGCACTTAGCGTCAAACTTACAGTTGGGATGAATAAACAGACACTTGTCTGCAAACTTACAGTTGGGAAAAACTCTGCAACAAAGTCAAAACAATGTAGTTATTGGGGCCGCAATGTTGTTGTTGAGTATTGCGATAATAATATATTTATCAATTCAACATGTTTTATTAGCTGTGTTTTTAAAACACTAATATATTTAATGATATTAAAATAAACAGGTAAAAGATATTTTTCAGATCTAACTCGGACTTAAAAAACTGTATCAATTTGGAAAAATTCTTTATAAAATAGTCTTTAAATCACTATGAATGAGTGAAAACCTCAGCCGATATTCTGACTCTGATTGGCTGTTGTTATTTCCCACCATATGTATTCATTTACAGCTCTGGGTTCACCTTCAGCCAATAGCAGAGCAGCAATTACTGGAGAGGCGGGACTAAAGATAGCAAGCTCCCCTTTGATTGGTCAAATTTAGATAAACAACCAATGTATAAAATGTATTTAATTTTATCACACATCTGCGATACATGAATTGCATGTACTATTATTGCGATAATGATAATTTGCGACATTGTGCAGTCCTGATATTTATATACATTTCCACAGAGCACAACTAAGCATAATTTAGGGTTGTCAAAAGTATCCACTTTGGTACAAATCGGTACTGAAATATTAAAAATGTCCATTTCTTATTACCATTTGAGGGTGTTCTTAAACACTGCTGATTAGCCATTGTGTTCATGTGCTCAACAGATATGACTGTGATTGGCTGTGAAGGTCATCAGTTTACCACTATTCACCACTGTTCAAAAAAAGAGCAAGCACACGGACACTGGAGCAATTCAAAACTGCTTCACTCAGCCGATCCATTAGCAAATTGTTCATGAGTCAGCTCATAGACAAATCTACATGGCTTTGAATTGACAAACGTTAGCTGGGAATGGACATTTTCTACATTTCTGTACCAGTTGAACTGTACAAGTTTTTTTTTGACAAGTTTTGTTTGTTATTGTCAGAGTAACCAAAGCACAATCTACAATCTTTACACTTTCTTCTAAAAAGTGGGCATTGAACAGCAGCTCATTTGCATTTAAAGAGACACACATGAAAGCATTATGTATTTGATTCCATCCATAAAGAAGCTTTTAGAATGATATATTAAAATGATCTGCAGGTTATTTTTGAGTTAAAACTTCACAGAAGTATTTTAGGAAAACCCAAAACTTGACACACATTGTAAAAATGTCACCTGTTTTCCATGAATGTGTTACATTTTAACTTATTGCAAGATTTAGTTATGGTATGAAGTGAAAACTAAGACCCTCCAATTACATTAAGTGAGCCAAACTGAGCAATAATATTAATATCAGAAACTGCAGCACATTTAATATGGCCAAAAAATAAGATTAAAATCTGATATCTCTGATGTGAATCAGCGAGATGTTTATAGTGTAAGTGCTGTTTATGGTTTGTTCTCACTTGCACTGTGTGTTTGGATGATGGTATAAACACTCGTCTCCGCTCTTGCACGTGGGCCAAAACTTGCAGCGTTCTGGAAGTTTCTGTCGTTTAGCTTGAACTGCCTCGACATCCATCTCCTCCACCTCATCATCTGCAGGATGAAGACAGGGAATAAGGCACAAATTATAAATCAGCAAAGCTTCTTGATTATCAAGCCAGAATGAGAGCATAGTTCCTAACAATATTGAACATAGCAAAACCACTTGTCTTAAAGTCAATTCCTGGAGGGCCGCAGCTCTGCAGTTTTGCTTCAACCCTAATCAAACACAGCTGATCCAACTTATCAAGCTGTTCAAGTTCACTAGAGACTATTAAGCAGGTGCAAGTTGGAGATGGTTGGAGCTAAACTATGCAAAGCTGTGGCCCTCCAGTAATTGAGTTTGAGACCACTGAGCTAAACTGTTAACAATACATCTGGTTACAAGATGTAACTACAGGGAAATTATCAAAACTCTTTCATCATTCATGAGTGAGATGATAATGGTCTAATCTGATTCCATGATTTATGCTAAGCTAAGCTAAAAGTGTTCTCGCTAGACCCGGAAATCGGCTGAATGGATTCAAACACTGGTAAAACTCAACTGTTTAGCTCTAGAGGAGTTGTAAAAAAAAAAAAAAAAAAAGGAGTGTTTCCATAAACTAAAGTGTTATCCCAACAGTTTATCTTTTTTTTTTTGTCCTTCCTTATAAAAGGGTTTTGACAGTTCATAAAGCATTATAGAAATAAAAGTGACTTGACTTATATATATATATATATATATATATATATATATATATATATATATATATATATATATATATATATATATATATATATAATCAGTGTTTGGTGTAATTAGTCACAAAGTAACTTGTTACTATAATTAGATTACTTTTCCACAGAAGATTTTTTTTTGATTTTCAGTTAATTACAGTTGCTCATAATGTACTTGTTTAAATACTGCTCATAAATTCAACAGCTCTGGATCAATCAACAATAGAAAGCAGAGTAATTAATTGATCCAGTAGATTGAACATGCTTGAGAAACAATGAACATAGTCAGAAATTCATGTCAATATATGGTATGTATAAAATATTGTGTCATTGCTTTGAAATGATTTGTCTTTGATGCATTCATTCATTTTCCATTGACTTACTCCCCTATTTATGAGGGGTTGCCACAGCGGAATGAACTGCCAACTATTTCAGCTTGTTTTTTACACAGCGGATGCCCTTCCAGCCACACACCCAGTACTGGGAAACACCCACATTCACACACTCATACACTGGGCCAATTTTGGTTTACCCAATTTACCTATAGCGCAGGTCTTTGAACTGTGGGGGAAACCGGAGAAAACCCATTTCAATTCCAGGAGAACATGCAATCTCCACACAGAAATGCCAACTTGCTCAGCCGGGACTCAAACCAGCAATCTTTTTGCTGTGAGGCCACAGTGCTAACCACTGAGCTACCATGTCGTCAGTTTTGATACATATTGAATTCCTAACATGTTACATTTTTTTAATAAAGCTTAAAGGTTTGACTCAGATTTAAATAATTAAAAGAGGGTTACATGTAGTGCATTTATGTGCTGACATTTAAGTTGTGTTGAGGAGTGATGGGAATAACGGCTATAAATAAACGATGGTACTAACATCAATACTTTTTTCAGTATCGAATAAATCAAACGAATTACTATTTCCCCCCGTTACAACAACGTTGCCATTACTGGCAATAAAATGTGCGTTACTAATTGAACTGAACACTGAATCGGTTTTCATGCGGGCAGCGTCTCTCTCAGTCATAGCCCTCTTTTTTTCTGGGGCGTGTGTGTTCGGGGCGGGACACATAACCAACCAGTGATGATGATTAGTGTGTCAGTACAGTTCCAACATTTGCCAGTCAGAGGCAGAGTAGGGCGGGTGTTCACACACAAGCACACACGCGCAGTCAGTGGCACACACCAACGACCAAGAGAACGATGGCAAATCCAACAAGTTCAAAGGTAGCATTTGCAAACTGGAAATATAAGCACTACTGTTCCCTATTGTATAATATTTATAATGATAAGTTGAATTTGATGGTTGTCTCTCACATGGTCCCACAACATTAAAATAGTGTAGATTAGTGTACAATGTTTTATATTTATTTTAGTTATTAGACAATTTTTTTAATGTAACACAATAGATACTTTCCCTGGTAATTAGTTACTTTTACAAGTATATATCTTAGTTACTACTTGTGAGAAGTAACTAGTAACTAGACCTAATTACTCTTTTAAAGGAATGGGCCCAACACTGATGTTAGGTAAATAGATTTAACAAATAAGTAATTTTCAAAAGCGGTAATTAAAAATGTAATTTAAATACAAATTTAATGATGTCATTAGTAATTAATAACTTTTCTGAAGTAACTTAACACTGTACATAATACACTCTTCCTATAAATTTTCCACAAAAAGTAAGTGATATACACTTTGATTAAGGTACAACAAATATGAGCCCTAAAATCTTACCGCAAGCATTTCTAAAGTCAGCGCCAAGTCTGAGGTGGATAGCAGGTTTGGATGTGGTGGTGGTGGTGTTGTTGTTGTTATTGTTTTCTGGGAGGTCAGCGGTGGTGTTGAGCTCGTCCTCAGTCTCCATCTCCTGATCTGTGCGGTTTGCTAAGGGACTGGGAACTCCATCTAATGTCACAATGAACTTTGGGCTTGATCCTCCGACTGCCTCTGCTCTCTCTCTGCAGTGGGAGAAAATGAGATACGAGTGTGTACAATGGCTTTTTTCTAAAGGATATTACCATTTTATTCATCAATGAACCCTGGAAAAATTATACAAGCAGCACGACATTCAACCTTCATTACAATATACACATTAAATAACATTTTATTTTAACGTTGGGAGATGCTAATGGTCTAACCTGATTCAATGATTTATGCTAAGCTAAGCTAAAAATGTTTTCGCTAGACCCGGAGATCGGCTGAATGGATAAAAAATATAATATGGTATATTAACTATATTACTATAAATAGTTATAATATGTAGAGAACTATATTCTATTTTTCTAAAAAGGCGTTTCTGTAAACTAAAGTTTTGACATTGTATAAAGCACTTTAGAAATAAAAGTCAATTGACTTATACATAATACACTGTATTTCATACAATTTTTGTGCTGGGCAAAGATCTGTATAATACACTGTTTTTGGTTGTAATATGTCAGTCATACCTGGCCTGCACCATTCGAGACGTTGTGGGTGCGTTCTCGTTTTGATTGACAGCACTGAGCCTGCTCCTGATTGGTGGAGGCTGTTCAACTTCTGGCTGCCTCATGATGAATGAACGTGTGTCCAGAGCCTTGAGTCTCGCTGCCTCTAAAACCTGCAGCTCTGAATCAAACCCACCACAAACTTGAGTATGCACAATTAAACATACGAAAACTTTTTTTGCAGAAACATGCAGTTTTTCAAGGTTATCTAAATAACAGAAAATAAAAGAAACAGCATTTCTTTTATGAAATTCATATACCTTTTATGCCCCTTTATGCAAGATTAAATAAAATAATTCTCTGATCTCCCCTAGAGTGTGTATGTGAAGTTTCAGCTCAAAATACCACACAAATAATATTTTATAACTCTCTGAAACTGACCCTATGAGGCTTTGATCCAATCTCTGACATTTTGATGATTGTTGCTTTAAATTCAAATTAGATGTGCTCTTTTTAAAAGAGGGCAGAGTTACACATGCTTGTGTGTCAGCATAGTGGCAGATTCAAAACAGGGTTAACTTTATCTCTGTGCAAAACTGAAAATCCCAAAATAAATGTCTCAGAAGAAGACAGTCTATGGAGAGACTCCAGGGTTCATTCGTGCATCATAAAACAACATATTTATAATCCTCTTAGTCACTGACATTATCTTCAGCAGGTGAAAACTCTTAAAGGGCCATGAAACCCCCTCGTTTCAGCAGGGTGTTTTCACACCTCTACTTTGGAAAAAGTCAGAAAAGTGGGGGTGTCCAGCTCTGTTTAGGGGGAGTGTCGGAGGAACTAAAGTGGGATGGTGTGGGAGTGTCTATTTGGGCGCGCTGACTTTCAGAGTCAAAATTCACACACACAGTAAAAAGTGATGGTGTTTAACCTACATGGACATCTGTAGTCGAATTATTTGCCAAATTATTAAATGGTGGACTTTAACTGCAGTTTGGCTCTTTCATTCAGGGAATTCATTCATGCCCCTCGCGACAAACAAGATATTTGATTTGAGGATCTGCTCTAAGCGTGTATTTTTCATGCAATGTTTGATACCGAACGGCGAATAAGAGAAAAAAAAAAACTCTGCATTTCCCGGAAACTTAGATGCACACGGCAGGTAGCGTCAGAAAGCCGCGTGTGTTATTCCGGTCACAAAATGCGGTGCTATGTTTGCACTCAGTGCAATAGTTAACTTAATTCGATACGAACAAACTGAATAAACAAAGAGCACTGGTCGCTTACTTACCAAATCTGTAGAGACAGGACAATCACCAGCAACTAGAGCCGCGTCTTTATGAAGAGGAGACTAACGTTACAAGCGAATCCGGATTTCAGCGTTTGCAGATGAGAACAGCTCTCAGGGAAACAATGTTCCTACTTAGACACAAGTTATTGTTGTCGCGCGTCGCGTACACTGTTAATCCACTCGTGACTCTGAGCTTTCACAGAGAAAAAATGAAAACGAAACTTAACTGCAGCAAACTATAAAAGCAACACTTCACGCTTGTTTTGCCAACACAACGTGGCGTCTCTGTGGTGTAAAGACGGTGACACTAATGAATATTAATGAAGTTGCACAATAGAGCGCGCTGATTGGTTTGAACCAAGCCTTACTCATGCATTAATGCATCACACTGTAAGACGTAATAAGACTCACTCTGGCACAGACGCCCAGTCTGCACGCTGGAATACAACGCTATTATGTCATGACCGTGACGCAGCTTCAAAAATTCGTTTCAAACAGGAAGTACGAATTTGCTTGAAATAACGCAAAAACAACCAATTTACACTTTTTAGTGAAATATAGGTGTCCTAATAGTGTTTTTAGCAGTGTGGGACACATATACGACTGTCAACTGCTCAAAAAATGTGTTTTGGTGTTTCGTGACCCTTTAAGGGTGGACAGCTGCTTCTCACTCAGAGCTGTTTATGCTAACGAGGGGAAATTTTCAGTACTGGGCAGGGCTTTCCTGCTCTGATGACACGTATAAAAAAGGTTAAAATGTCAATCAAAGTGTTTCTGCAGACTGTTTTAATAAAGTGTGATTAAAAAAAAACATAATTAATGTTTACCATAAGAAGCTAGTTATATTCACAGATTGTTGCCACATAACTGTGTTTAAACTCATATAAAAGATAGTTTTGCATAATAGGTCCCCTTTAATGTCGCTTTTGACTTATGCAATGGTTGCATGATGAATAAAATACATATTACAATTGCACAAATAGCATCAAATGAAAAACAAAGAATCTTTGGCCACTCATGTTTAACAGGATTTCAAATAAACAGAATCAATCAAATCCATAAAAAAGCTAATCTTGAAATTCATTTACAGTGCATCTAAAAAAAAAAAACTATACTAGTGTTAGGTCAGGCCCTGTGTGGGACATGTTCGTTGTGGTTCCTTTTTGTAGTCTGCAGAGCCTGTATGATTGCTGATTTGTAGGTGGGTTATCTCACCTGAGACCCATTATGTGGTGCCAAATAAGAGTTCAACGTTTGACATGAGAAAAGATCTCGGTTAGCTGGACCTCTCTGCCAGACGTTTTTTGATTTGTTTTTGTTTGTTTTGGATCTAGAGCTCAGTTCACTGACATGCACATGCTTTTCACTACTGACTTCCATTTACACTGACTTTGATTGCTTTAAATACCTTTGTTGATTATGCTTTTTGTTGATAAATCTTTCTTTTTTTCAATTTACCTGTTCCGTATTGTCTCACTAATGTTTCAATTCTGAGCCGTTTGTAACAACTAGAGACAATACTAATCTTATTTTATTTGTATTGCATCTTTTATTTAATGCCATGTCAGCTTCATTGGCAATCTTCTTGACAAAAATTATTATATAAAACTATCTAAAATAATACAAATAAACACTATAAAATCTTTGAAACACAAGTTGAATGGCATAAGACTTTCTACAGTAATATAGAATAAAAAAATTCTGAAACTTTTTTTGGCAAAAGTTTACTAATTTTTTTAGTTAAGTTCTCCTATTTTATTCATATAAAGCGCAAAAAAGTGCTAAGTGCATGCAACAAAAGCAAAAGCTATTCAATAATGCAGGACTTTCCTCAGTGTTTAATTTAAATATATCCTAGGTTAGTTTCACCTAAAATAAGCAATCGACTGATTTCAGGCAGCCGCCATTTTTAAAAGCGAAGTCGAGGCTGCGGTGGGAAGAAACCTGGAAGTACCGTTGGAAGTTGCATAGGAACGTTGTGTATTTGGCTGTATATCTTATCAGCAAAGAGAAAGTGACACAAAATTTATAATTTCACCGCCTTTCAAGAGACCCAAAGGTCCGTTCTGAATGAATGGTGAAAATAAAAAGGGATTTCAGAGCTCATTTTCAGCTACGTTAAGGGAAATGGCACCAGTTAGCTAACGTTTTCTTTCCCAGACACACATTTTAGATGCCATTTATCAAACTCGAGTTAATGAACTGATTCTTTCACTATATTAGACTTGTCACAATACTGAATTAAAAGAAAAAAACATCAATTTCCCACAAACATTTTAGGCACTGTTGATGGCTTTCTTAAAACAGCGCTGATTTGCCATTGTTTTCACGAGCTCAACAGAAATGCTTCTGATGACCTTCTCGCCCAATCACTTCACCCACCGCTGTTTACCGAGCACAAACACAGACGAGCGATCTGCTTTATGCCCCAACTGACCTTTACGGCTCCTTTGCGCTCCAGTCTCCGTGTATCTGCGTTTGCACTGGGTGAAGAGCGATAAACTGAGTGCAAACACAGATACACGGAGACTGGAGTGCGCAGCAGCTGTGAAGATCAGTCGAGTCATCCGCACTCAGCGGCGCTTCAATGTAGGCCGGTTTTAAAACTTCAGTACCGGGACAACACTGTTACAGACAACACGAGGGTGTGCTACAGAAGACTGCATTGTTTTATCGCTCACCGAGTTACATAGGCTGAAGCAGGAAAGCGTCCCCACAGTGTTTAACTGGTGCCATGAGCTGAAGCCTAGCAGGACACTTGAGCAAATTACTCTTACAGAGATCGTGATGTTGTTTGATGCCTAATTTGCTTTTAATTGTTTAAATTAAACTTACTGAATGATATTACAGTGATGTTTACACCACTTCTGCATTTTGAAATCTCTGCAACAGCAGGAGGTTTGTAGTGCACAGCATGTTACTGCAATGTTTACAGTGTTGGTCCTATACTTCCGGGTTTCTTCCCACCGCAGCCTCGCTTTGGTTCTTTAAAATGGCGACCGCGTGACGAAAACGTATGTGAACAAAAGTTTTTACTAAATGCGTCTGAACAACTAGATCTACTTTTGCAGCTGTAATGCAGAAATGGATCATACCCTGTAGCTCAAATGGTAGAACATGATAATGTCAAGGTTGTGGGTTTAATTCCCAAGTAAAGCAAGAATTTATAGCACTTTAATGCAATATATGTCACTTTTAAGGCATGGGACGATAACCGTTTTCAAGGTATACCGCGGTTTGGAAAAGTCAAGGTTTTAAAACAGCCAAAATGTTCTGCTGTACCGTTCCTATGGTGTGTGCAATATGTTTTATTTACAATCTTTTGTTGTTGTTTTTAGGACAACAGTATTACTAGCAGAAAAGACATCCAAAGATTCCGTTTTAAAATTGTAAAGAAATCTGTGTTTTTGAAACAAATGAAGACAGCAGAAGTCAATGATCCATTTGAATTATTTAGCCTGAAATGTATTTGCTCCAAAATATTTTAAATGTTTCTCATAATAAAACATATTGTGTTCAACGGGGAAAAATTGATTTGTTTTAAAAAGAATATATTTTAGAGCAGTAATCACAATACCGTGATATCATGAAACCGTGATTTTTTTTTCAAGGTAATCATACCGTCAGAATCTTATACCGGCCAATGCCTTGTCACTTTGAATAGAAATGTATGTCAAAAGCAAAAAAATGTCAGTATATCTCACCATATTCATGCGGTTCTCGACTGTCCTCCTCTGGAACCTCCAACTGCAGACGTGAAGCTAAACCTCTGGATTGTGCTGTAAAGCAAACAAAATCAAATTTAGTTTATAATAATTATTTAATTAATAAAAATGTGAAATTTTGTATCTTACATATGTCACATTTATTATACCTAGATTGATATTAAAAATGAAGTACATCGCACTTTCTACCACAGCATATTCAGCTATCTCCCTCTATTTCTGCTTTCAAGTCTGCTTGAAAAAGACATTTTTAATAATCTTGTTAAAATTCTAAATGTGATAGTTTTGATTGCTCATTCTACCTTTTTAGTTTTTATTCTCTACCTTTTTTCGCTCTATCATGTACAGCAATTTGGTCAACTCTGGTTGTATTTAAATGGGGTTTATAGATAAACATAGTATTGAGAAAGGATGTATTAAATCGATCAAGCTTTAATTTTAATGAGAGCATTATTTCTTAAAGCAGAAGATGCTCACTGTTGTGCAGCGTGTCCTGTGGTGTGAGCGCGTGCAGGTGCTCCTGGACCAATCGGATTGCAGCGTTACTCATCTCGTCAGATGCGGAGCGTGTTCGTGGTGCTACAGGAACTGTCTGACGCTGGGGAACTGAGGAAAACAGACAAGAATTATTATTGTTATCTACTATGTGACCCACACGAGTTTTAGGTCACAAGAAGCTTAAATTGATCACTCAACTGTGTGTATTCCTAAGTGCATGTATATATTTTCATTACTTTATAATGGTATTAATATTGCCTCTTTAAGAAGAATACAAAGGTGCAGTTTTTAAACACTGGTGGCAGTTGAAACAAAGTGTTGCTATGACCACAGTGTGTCTTCAGTCAACAAAAAGCACAGCACAGCTGAAGACAAAAGGTGTGTCCCAAATTACATACTTATGCACTATTCTACTCCATTGTGTAGTATAAATAGTGCAAGTAGTGTGTTTACACTGAAATTCTAAACATAAGTGTACTTTAATTACCTAGAAGATGCACTCATTCAACTGGTAAAATGAAGTGTAGAATGATGGACACTTCACACACTCAACGACAGCAGCTTGTAGAGAAAGGGGCAGAGATATCAGGCGCTCATGTTGGATATTTAATTATTTACTATTATTTTATTTATTTATTTTGGATTGTACAAGCAAAATTCTCCTATGAGAGTGATTATAGCACCTCCCGATGGTGAATGCGGTTATACTCATACAGATCATCCGTAAAGTATTCATATGGCTTCTCTTTTTCCATATTTTGTTACAGCCTTATTCCAAAATGGATTAAATTCATTAATTTCCTCAAAATTCGACACACAATACCCCTATTTGAAAAACACTGAAACTTAAAGGGTCACGAAACACCAAAACACATTTTTTGAGCTGTTGACAGTCGTATATGTGTCCCACACTGCTAAAAACACTATTAAGACACCTATATTTCACTAAAAAGTGTAAATTGGTTGTTTTTGCGTTATTTCAAGCAAATTCGTACTTCCGGTTTGAAACGAATTTTTGAAGCTGCGTCACGGTCATGACATAATAGCGTTGTATTCCAGCGTGCAGACTGGGCGTCTGTGCAAGAGTGTGTCTTATTACGTCTTACAGTGTGATGCATTAATGCATGAGTAAGGCTTGGTTCAAACCAATCAGCGCACTCTATTGTGCAACTTCATTAATATTCATCACTGTCAGAGTGTAGACAGCAGAGACGCCAAGTTGTGTTGGCAAAACAAGCGTGAAGTGTTGCTTTTATAGTTTGCTGCAGTTAAGTTTCGTTTTCATTTTCTCTCTGTGAGAGCTCAGCTGGATCACGTGTGGATTAACAGTGTACGCGACGCTCGACAACAATAAATTACGTGTCTAAGGAGGATTATTGTTTACCTGAGAGCTGTTCTCATCTGCAAATGCTGAGATCCGGATTCGCTTGTAGTCTTCTCTTCATAAAGACGCGGCTCTAGTTGCTGGTGATTGTCCTGTCTCTACAGATTTGGTATGTGAGCGACCAGTGCTCTTTGTTTATTCAGTTTGTTTGTATCTAACAAACTATTGCACAGAGTGTAAACACGTTAGCACCACAACCAAACTTTAACCTCGTGTAGGGTTTTTACCGCATTTAGTGACCGGAATAACACACGCGGCTTTCTGACACTACCTGTCGTGTGCATCTAAGTTTCTGGGAAATGCGGAGGTTTTTTTTCTCTCATTCGTCGTGCGGTATCAAACATTGCATGAAAAATACACGCTTAGAGCAGCTCCTCAAATCAAATATCTTGTGTGTCGCGAGGGGCATGAATGAATTCCCTGAATGAAAGAGCCAAACTGCAGTTAAAGTCCACCATTTAATAATTTGGCAAATAATTCGACTACAGATGTCCATGTAGGTTAAACACCATCACTTTCTCTTGTATGTGTGTGTGTGTATTTTGACTCTGAAACTCGCGCGTGCCCAAAGACACTCCCACACCATCCCACTTTTCTTCCTCCGACACTCCCCCCTAAACAGAGCTGGATTGTTTCGAGTTTCTTTCTACTGTTGAACACAAAGGAAGACATTTTGAAAAATGTTTAAAAAAAGGTGTTAATGACTTCTATAGTATTTTTATTCCTACTATAGATGTAAATGGCTGCATTTTCCCGCTACATCCTCCAGAATATCTTATTTGTGAAAAAATAAACCCATAAAAGTTTAGAACCATTTGAGTGCTAGTAAAATGACAAGGATATTTCAATTTTTGTGTGAACTATCCCTTTAATTAAAAAAGGGATAATATTAAATGACAACATCACCTTTGATACATTAGATCAACTTAGATTTGAGGTCAAATTGAGCAATGCAGGATAATAGTTTTTGAACAGTAATTATAAACCTGTGTATTGTGAAGTGGTCTTGTTGATGGATTCCTGAGCTTCTGAGATGGCTTTGAGGATCAGATTTTTGTTGGCTTGTTTTGCTGGTGGAAGAGTAGGCCTGCGAAAACACACAAAACACAAATTTGCCATTATTATGGGTGAACAATAAATTATTTATAATCATCCCAAAAATGCAGAGTAGGACGTACTTGCGCTCAGGTTTTGATGGCAGCGACACTTTGCTTGCAAGACCATAGTCTTCATCTTCCTCCTCCTCTTCTAGATCTTCAATCTCCAGTCCACGTTCATGACCTCTGTGAACCCGAACCACAGAACTGGCCACCGGCGCCTTACGTTTACGGGACAAATCCTACCAAATATATGACATTCACACAGGTTATGAGGAATTTCATTCATGCAATCAAGCTATGGAAGAATAAGAGTTTCTATGGAAGTATATCAGTAGCAAAACTTGTTTTGAAATAATGCAAATTGTAAATGTAATATGTAAACTGACAATGTATTTCTTGATTTAAATTTGCATTCTCCATGACGTACCCTTTCGTTATGTTCATGACTGTTTTTGCCCCATTGACTTTGACTATAACAACATTTTTGATTGCAAACGTTAATAGCGGCATATAATCATACATTCTTGATTGTTGGTGGTTTTTCTTGTTAGGAAAAGGTATAATGTTCTAGTTGATCATCAATTGGCAGCATGAAGCCTTTAGATAGGCCTGTGTTTCTGGCTTTTATATAGACATTGTTCTTAGAACACAAAATTACCCATTATGCTTTGCATGTATGCGGAAGGAGAATGCTAAGAACTTCCGGTCGGCAGCTGATGCGTGTAAACAGTCACATTCTAACAGCTTTGAAACAATAGTTTTACTCTATTTTACTTGGTTTTAATGTCTTTAAACTAATACTGTTGTCGATCAGCGCCACATCCTGGATTGATTTTTTTTTTTTTAAATGCGATCTAAGGATGGAAAACAACTGCTGAGGCATTTTCCCTTACCGTCAGACTGCACCTTTGTGTGGTTTTAATGGAGCCTCGCCATCGCTAAAGTCAACAGTTTCTGACTTTTTTCAAATATGTAACCTAAACAAATGTAATTCACCAAAATGTTTGACACACAAACACAGACACACAGACACACACACACACCCTGTCCCATTGACACATCGATTGAAAGACTGGCACAAAGTGAAAAAGAGGCATTTTCAAGTGACAGAAAAACACATACCATGGTAAATACTACACACAATCTAACTAAATAAAAACGGCTCCCGATTAGAACCAACAGAGTATCAAAAACTGACTTTTATTGGTCATTTTTGGAAATTGCATGACTTATAAGCTTACATACCTGTTAAGTTTCATGCCAGTAATCTGATTTGCTCTGTAATGCAGTGAAGTATTGTGTGTTTGTGTGTGTGTATATGTGAATTGAAGAGCCGCTGAGGTAACAGCTGACAGCTCGGGAACACGAACACACACACACACACACACACACACACACACACACACACACACACACACACACACACTGACGGCAGACACGTGAACTAGAAGAACGTTTTTTTTCTCGCGCACACATCTGACAGATTAACAGCTTTAACACACACCTTTCAAAGTTGTGTGTCACAAAAACACTCCGTAATCCACTCAAAACGTTTCTGAAACCCATTTTCAGAGCACAATTTACCCGTTGTGAACGCTGTAAACGCAAGTTCTAAGCAATCTACAGGAAGACGCTGGTCGCTATGGCGCCTTTCATGCAGCAGCCAAGAAAAAGGTCTATAGGAGTTCTATGGAGAGAGAGATAGTTTTAATTTTATTGCCATTACAGCTTCTATGGCTATCTCATGGCAAAAAAAAGATCAAGGTTACCACATTTTATAAATACCACTTTTCTATATTCTTAAAAAAGTCCTAAAAATTAAGTCATTAACAGAAAAAAATAATACAAAAGGTTAAATACATAAATAATAATAATAATAATAATAATGATAATATATATGATAAAAATCTAAAACAGTTTAAGGTTTCCCTTTGATAAAAATTCAACAATTTTAGAAGGATTTACATTTAAAAAAAATTCACTTAGAGTCTCTCCAGTTAAAAATTGTTGTCTAGGAACATTAAAAATGGGGCATTCCACAAGAATATTTTTAACAGTTTGTTTTTTGTTGCAATAAAGGCATTTTGGGGGTTCTTCTCCTTTGAGTAAATGATGAGTTCTATGGAGTAAAACAGCACATTATAATGTGTGTGCATAAATACACTTACTATGTGTATTATGTTCAGATAGCAAAGCTGCTTATTTACATTTTCTCAGACATATCAAGTAGAGCTGTAAACCTATACTAGTTACACGGATCGGTTCTCATACGATTATCATGCCATCGATTCAGTTCAATCCGAAATATCGGTGCATCATGGTGCATTGACGGTGCTTTTCATAGACAGTTTTATAGTTCCTTCACAGCAGCAATTTTTGTATTAAAATGTATGAATATATTAATATTTATATACTATTTGTAATACAATTTTGTCATTTAATACAACCAGTCAGATACATAAACTGTACCTTAAAACAACACAAGCATTAAGCAAATAATATAAACAAATATAAATATCCAGCTCACTTTCTGATCCTTGTCTAGTTCTCTTACACTCCTTTGATTGGTCACACCCTCAACAAAAACGGTTGCGATTGGCTCTTGCGCGCTGCGCTCTTTACTGATGAGTGATACTGATAAGCGGCAGGCGGCTGTGGCAATCACAGCTTATCCATGATAGACACGGTGGAGAAAACTCTGCAGACACGCGCTCGTGTCTGTATCTAAAAGTAATGCTGTAAAACAGCCGAGGGGAGAAGAAAAGTTATGCCAGCAGGTCAAATGGGCCACTGTTTGTGTGTGTGTGTGTGTGTGTGTGTGTGTGTGTGTGTGTGTGTGTGTGTGTGAGAGAGAGAGAGAGAGAGAGAAATGGAGTACTTTCTCTCAATTGCAGTGAAATAGGGGCTTCTACTTTAAATATCAGCGAAAGACTGATCCAGCAAACACACACAGTGAAATTGTGCACAGTTTATGAGTCAAGTCGTTGGAGCGTTGTAAATACTCGCGCTCCCCTCCCTCGCGACAGAGCGCATATGAGATAAATGACGTCAGTACATAATAACCGGTTCTGATTATTAGTGAACCGATACCAAATTGCCCGCGTCTGCATCGCGGTGCACCAAAGAAACAATTAATTTTGACACCCCTAATATCAAGATAAGTGGGCAAAGGTCTCTCTCACACACTAAACTCCCTATACAGGGCAGAAACTAAACTTTTTTGCACTGCAATTGATGATCAATAGTTAAAATTACAAAATGTCCCTCTTCCCAATAGGCAAAACCAGCAACTATCAAGAATGCATGATTATTATATACTCTCATGGCTTTGCAACCAAAAAATGTGATTATAATGAAAGCCAAAAACAGCAACCAACATAACGAAAGGGTAGTAATTTGAGTGTATTGTTGAATCTTTTAAAGTTTTAAAATAATTTTCCCAAAATGTGTGTCGAAAATCATTCCATTTGCTGAAACACAGAGAAAGATGTGGCCAAATTAAGACTCAAAATCCCCCCAGAGTGGATGAAAACATCCCTAACAGCACACAAGGGTTAAGCACTTTTCAAAGCTTTCATGAAACCATATGAGCCCTTTAAAATGTGCAGAAAAATAAATGGATGAAAATAAAAGCTTGTGAATGTGGACTGACCCTGCTGCTCTCTGCTGAGCTCCTGTAGCCTCGCTCTGACCTGTCTTGACCTCTGGAGATGTCAGATGATCTGTACGTGTCTGCTGTCTGTCTCGAGGACTCCACTGCAGGTCTCTGCCTCTCTGCTGTTGAACGGCTGTATAAAGCCTGACTGTGACCAGAAGTCAAGCTATGCTCCACGGGGTCATAGGAAATGAGGTCATCATCTAGATCTGGCTTGATGTCAATCACAGCTTCAGCTGATGCCTCCATCAGCGGTTTGACGGCGGATGTTAATCTGGAGGGTCTTTCAGAAGAGCCTCTCTTACTAGAGAACACAAAAACAGGAGAGTTTGTGATTATTAGTATTTTTTTATTTATTCCTCCATTATTCCTTTGGTGTTTGTTCTTAAAGGAATACTCCAATTTTCCTCCAAACATGCTCATTTTACATTTGACATAGCATAAATTTTTGAATCCTTTATGAATTAATGAATTTCCTTCTGTAGTTACATCTTGTACTGAGACTAGGGTTGTAACGGTATGAATTTTTTACGGTATGATAATCGTCTAAAACAATACCACGGTTTGACGGTTTCGCGGTATACGGTATTAAATAGTAATTCTCATAGCAAAGACCCTGAAAAGAATAAGAACACGTTTTCTGACTGAACAAAGGTTTTATTTCAACTAACTTTTGAAAGAACCATTTTAATAGAACTATAGAAGTCTTTTATAAAAATAAACTGAAAAATCTCCCATTTTAATAAATTAAATTAGAAGGAATAAACAAGCAGGGTCTTTTAAGATTAGACAAAAATAAACTTAAACTGTCCTTCCTTATAAGCAGGATAAATGGGAGACCAAAAGTGCAATACCAAGTTTATGGCTGTAAACATGTATTTAAAGCGTTGTTTTTTTCAGTCTAGGTTGTGATGAAGAAATGTAAGCATGTTGAGATTTTCAGGACTTAATCTTGACCGCTGAGGTGAGAGAATGTGTCCACTTGTACAATGAACAAATAAAAAAATAAGAAATAATGTGTCAAAGTCCAAATAAACATGGTGCAAATCCTCAGTAAAAAAATAGATATAAATATTTACTATACTATAAATAGTTACATAACGAAACTAGATTCAATATGGAACATCCTTAGGTTTTATGTGCCAGCATGGATATGGTTGTCTGTGGATATGGATTTGGATGTGGTTGTCTGCAATGCAGACAAACAGCTGCATCTTCATTTGTGTCTTTTGAAAACAGCAAGAGCAGCACTTCGTCTTTGCTGTGTCACTGTTTTGTCATGTTTCTGTGTTGCTGTGCATGCAAAAGTACTTAGTATGAGAATTATTTCATGCAAAACTTTTTTTTTTTGCGTTTTATTTAGCCGCGCATAAATGTATGCCTATCTCTCATTCTGTGTTGTTCAAAAAGCTTGGTCCACAAACAAAAGTGAAACCTATGCTTATTGGTTGTGATATAGCGAGTTTGAACCAATCTGGGCATGGAGGAGGGACAATGCATCAATGTATCGTGTCTGGTTTGTCCGGAGACACAGTGACGAGCGTTTCTTTGTCAAATCAGCGTTGTCAAATTTTGATGACGTAACCGCACTGATTCCGGAGCCTCTGAAAGTCCGAATGTTATGTGATACAGCACTGGAAAGCTGAGATTCTCTTCTTTATGCCAATCTTTGAATTGTATGAATCGGATCAGCGGATCAAAAGTTATTAAACATTTAAGAGCAATACTTATTTTTAGCCGCGGGCAGCTGTCTCGGTCTTTAAGGGTTAAAACCGTTGATATGCAATTGTTCATGGTATGATAATCGTGCACGTTCAAATCGTGGTAAACCGTCATACCGGTATATTGTCACAACCCTAACTGAGACAGATGGAAAATAAACAGTTGCTATTTTTCTAGACTATGATTATTAGTCATTTATATAATCGTTATTAACGATTATCATTAAATTGATTGATCATTAGTTAATGATTTGATTATTATTTGTCATTTTTATTGTGTTATTATATTTTATTATTATTTTCCTATAATTATTGCTTTATAATTATTATTATTATTATTCTATATTGTTATTATCTTATGACTGTGTGGCTTCAAGCGACACTTGCTATCATGAGTGAGAGAATGTCTCCATTTCAAGGTCTGTATTGTTTTTGGACAATGTTGTGAAGCAGTAATTTTCCATTGCTGTTGCTTGTGCAATCTGACATGATGACAATGACACAAATCATAAAAATAAAGCTTCTTTATTTTGGTCTCTTGTCAAGACGAGATCCAAAATGGTAGGGATTAAGCCAGTTTAATGCACAAACTTTTTCTCTCTCTCATATTTCACTTGTCATTCTGTTCCATTGCTCACCCTTTTTTGCAGTTTGAACCGTGTCAAACGCACAAAACAGCCAACTTGCACCACAGAATGTCTAGTTATTTCTTTGCATTGACTTCACGTGTAAATCTCTTACACTTAATCCGGTCTGCTTACTGCACAGGCTGCAAAACAACTTTCGCCACCCTCATGTAATGATTGTGAGGGTGCAGGTGAGATGTCATTTTTCGAGAGACACTCAAATACATCACGTGTGCTGTGTATGCAGCCTCATAAGTCATGTAAAACATTTAATTGCAAACTGAAATAAATATATTTTGATCATATGGTTTGGAATTAATTATTTTATGAGATTATTTACATTTTAACAAATTGTTTTTGCATTTTAACAAAGAAATTTTGCAGGATTGTGAACATTTGTGACTTTTTGTTGATTTTGTGTTGGATTCAGCAATCGTGAAAAACTATGGGCTCTGAATAGCACTTGTTGGATTTATCCTGGTCAGACGAAGTATGAGGATTGAATCATACTCTAAGTTTATTCAATAAACTCAGCTCTTTCTTTATCATCATCACTTCATCTCCTGCTTCAGCTCTTCTCTTGTTTTCTCAGTCAACTCCTATATTGAGAGGAGATTGTTAATTCAGTTGAACACTGGTTAACAGGTTTGAGTATTGGGCTGCTATGCTGGCTTTTGTCTGGATACCCAAAAAAACAGACATTTTCTGACAGGATCTGGCATCCGGGGTAGATCTTATTTATCTGACATGGAGAGTGTGATCTAACATCCTCATTTTTAAGTCACTTTGGATAAAAGCATCAGCTTAATAAATGTAAAAAGTAAAAGTAAGTTTATTCACTTTTCAACAGCATAAACGCATTAAAAATAAAAATAAATAAATATAAAGACTAAATAACAGAAAGTGTAACTGTTTGTAACCACTTGAGGAAGAGTAAAGACTGCATTATTAAATTGACTTTCTCTATTTCTATTATATTCTATGTTGTTGGTACATGTATTTGGGATGTCATGCTTTTTGTGCAGCACTTTGGTCAGCAGACACGGTTTAAAATGTGCTTTAGAAATAAAACAAAACACAACTGAAAAAAAAGGCCTTGGCTGTTATCTGAAAGATTGCGCAAACACTGGGCTAAGACAAAACATACTATCTCCAAAGACAGCTGCAAAGGCATCAGGCGTCTGTGTATGCATTCAAATGCAGCATTCTTTAAAAGGCTTTGACTGTGTGTATGCTAGAGTACACTTCTAAAAATGAAGTTTATTTTGGGCTTTAAAGGTCCTGTAAAGTGCTTTTTTTAAATGTGCATTTTTGCAATGCGTGACGTAATATGAACTGAAACACGAAGACCGAGCAGGACACAGGAGACTCTCACCCTTGTTAAAAATAGTCAATAGAGTTTCATTTTTATGGTGGCTCTGACAGTGAGAGTGGTTGAGCTCAAGTGCATATAGAAATAGAGTTTTGAAGGACTGGAACCAGTCAGATACTAGTAAGCACATGACTAGTAAGCACAAGTGATGTCAAAAAAAAAATCATGGATGCAAACTGCAAGCTTTGGCTGTTTTTATCATCTTAATGTGAATTTTGTCTGTTTTGGAGCACTTCCTTAAATAAAATGAAAACTCTATGATGTTGAAAAAAATCAGAATTTTTTATTGTTTTTTAAAGATTTTTATTTTTAATCCCTCTGGGAAAGATGCCTCTAGAAGCAATGTTGCTGAAAAAGCCATTAATGTACTCTTAAATATTAAATACCTGGCCCGGTTTTCATGAGCAGAGCTGGAAACGCGTCCCTCCGCTTTATCAGAGCGTGAGCTGGAAACAGCAATAGCGCGAGGCTCAGCTCCTCTCCTGCTGTTTTCTGCTGGGATGCTGGTCTCTGAGTGAACAACGGATGGACCGAGAGATGGGGGCTCTGCAGAAGAATACAAATGTTAAAGCAAAGCCATGTACCACAGGATTAAAAGACATGATTGCTTACAACGTCTACAAAACATACCAACTGCAACAGATCTCAGCTTCTCCAGAACACCATGTAACCTAGAACAAACACAAAGCTCGTTTTAAACCTTCTCAATACTGGGATGATGATAAAAAAACAAAGCACAACTTTATAAAGATGGACAATACAAATACACATTCTCTTGGTGCTACATTGAACAAAAAGTAAACTCACATACACATATACATCCACATAAAGAGTTCAGATGCAAAATCCTCTAAATCCATCAGACCTCTTTTCTTGTAAATGAGCATTTTCTATTAGGCTCCTCTAATTAGGTTCACAAGTTTCATTTTATATGTAATGAAAAGGTTATTATCTAGTAAATAAAATAGCTTTTTTTTTTTCTTCGATAATGTCACTTTAGACAATTCATTGGTTTTTAACAAGGGAGATTTTCTTTTGTGTCAAAACCAGCTAAATCTGTAATTGTACTTTTAATTATTATTTAATTATTCTTTACCTATTTATTTATTTATTTATTTTTTACAATAATTTCTCTGTTACTTTCACTCTCAAGACTGTACATTCTCTGTAATATGTTAAAACATTTTGATGTTAATGTTTTGTGAATATGGGCATACAATAAATTTTTTTTTTTTTTAAAGTGGCTAAATCCACTGCTTTAAAAACAAAAAACAAAAAAAACAGCTAAGTCCACGTCTGCTTTTTTTTGTTTTGCAAAAACCTCTAAATCCACATATTGAGATAAGACAGTGCATTTAGTTGGAAATCCCTAAAGATGCCATTAGAGATAATTTTAACAAACATAAAACACATTACACAAACCACCCAAAATTAAAAGTAGATAAATCTGTTCATTCTGCTGTGATAAACCAAGGAAAAAGCAGAAGGAAAATGAATGAATGATATCTGTCAAGTAACTGCTTTAATTGCATTAAAACTGACATTAATTAAATCAGAACTGACAACCGATTATTAGGATGTTTGGGATTTAAATTTAATGCAAGTAGAGCAATGTAAACATGGCAAACATTGTAAGCTGAGCTTGGTAGATTCAAATATTGTAGTGTAAAAACATTGTGAAACATCAATATCTGGGTATTTTCCATTAATATAAAAGGCTTATCAGACTTATATGTATTATGAAGTAATACAAATACTGTATAGTTTACATTAACCTTTTAAAAAATAGCAAAAAAACACAAGGTAGGCCTACTGGACAAAAAAGGGATGCCTCTCAGACAATTTTATAAGCGGTCATTCATTCATTCTGACCATACTCAAGGTCTTGGTCTCTTGTTTATCCTCACAGCATCCACATGGGATAAAAGAACGGCATCTTAACTCTGTCTTTCGTGAAATTAAGTTGCTGTTTAATGTATAGTAAATCCAGGACTAAATTTATCTCTGAACACGCCAGATCCAGAACCTCTGAAATCTGATCCAGCACCTCAATTTACCGATCCCCCTCTCCAACCGCTCTCCTCCCCCATCCGCTGTTCACTATCACTTTCTTCCGTGACTCACCAACCCTCTTCACTTTCATCTGCGACAACCCCTCGCTCTTCACTTTCGTCCACAACACCTCTCCATAATCGGGTAGCATGCCAGATCCGTTACCCCGATCTGTTCCGGGACCTCACAATTCACAAATTAGTAAACCGGACAGGTTCATCAAGTTCATCAAAGTCAGTCTTTTAAAATCGATAGCGGAATAAATCAGTCTCCTCATAAAAGCCGGCCTATCAGCCTGAAAACATATGATTCGATTCACACCTTCTGATGGGTTCACGGGATACAGCGGCTTTTGCTGTCAAAGGCAGGTGGCGCTTAGCGGTTTTTACATTTAGCAGACGCTTTCATCCAAAGTGACTTACAAATGAGGACAAGGAAGCAATTTACACAACTATAAGAGCAACAATGAATAAGTGCTGTAGGTAAGTTTCAGGTATGTAAAGAAAGTGTAAAAAGCAAAAACATTAGTAATTTTATATATATATATATATATATATATATATATATATATATATATATATATATATATATATATATATTTATTTATTTATTTTTTTGTAGTTAGTGGAGGAGTCAGAGAGGGAATTGCATATTAGTAAGGAAAATGGAGACTAAATAGTTGAGTTTTTAGTCGTTTTTGAAGTCAGCGAGTGATTTTGCCCTTCTGATGCAGTTAGGGAGTTCATTCCACCAACTGGGCATATTGAGCCCGAGCGTTCGGGAAAGTTTTTTCTTCCCTCATTGGGATGGAACCACGAGGCGAAGTTCATTCACAGAACGCAAGTTTCTGGAGGGCACATGAATTTGCAGAAGTGAGAGCAGATAAGAAGGAGCGCAGCCAGAAGTCGCTTTGTAAGCAAACATCAGAGCTTTGAATTTGATGTGAGCAGCAACTGGCAGCCAGTGCAAACGGATGAGTAGCGGTTTTTGCCAAAAAACTGGTATTTCTGAATGCCCTGACACTGGAATTTGGATGATTAGAAGCAAATCTATTTATTGATGGTGTACTATGTGCCTAAAGCACTCACTCAATGTCATTATCTCATTTTTGGCAGAAGTGCATCTGAACTCTTCATGTGTGTATGTATGTATGTATGTATGTATGTATGTATGCATGTATGTATATATATATATATATATATATATATATATATATATAGTACTGTTAGCATGATTTATTGGTTTGTTTTCTTTATTTTTGAGAGAAAAACATTGATCAAGCAAGCATTAAACTGGTTAAAAAGTGAAAAAATGTTTTGTAAAAACTGTTATTTTAAATTTTATATTCATTAAATAAAAAAATTAATATATGGTTCCCACAAACATATAAAACCGCATAACCATTTTCAACATTGCTAAAACATATATATTTTTCCATCATCTGCATATTTGAATGATTTCATGTGACCCTGAAGGAAGTGAGTAGTTATGCTGAAAATTCCACTTTGCATCATAGGAATAAATTGTATTTTTAAATATATTTAAAACAAAAAACCTATTAACTAACATTGTAATAATATTTCCAAATATAACCCTTTTATTGCATTTCTGATCATGAAAATGTTGCCTCGGTGAGCATGAGAGACTTCTTTTATAGAACATTTAGTCATTTTCACATCTCACCCTAGAAACAGGGAGACTTTCACCTACCATACGGTGAATTTGATTGTATTGTTGCCTAGAAACAAGGACAGGTCGTCTGCCATCTGCTGTGGGTTCTTCTTATTGGCCACCATGACCATGATGTAATCTGGGAGCTCCTCGTCTGACAGAGACACACAATAACATGTTTAATCTGATCTGAAAACTATCAGAGAACCACAACATGAAAGCCGAAACACTTTAACTAAAGCAGAATTTAAATGAATCATTAACTTAAAAATAAATCATCTTCCACTTGTTCCAAACCTGTTTGAGTTTCTTTCTTCTTATGAACACAGAACACGATATTTTGAAGAATGTTGTGGTAATGTGAATGTAATGTATTTTTAATTTAATGCCATGTCAGCTACCAATGCATTATGGCAAGAATGTTTCAATAATAATTAAACAATTAAAAACAACAAACAAATGTACGAAGACCTAGAAGGGACGTTATGGTGGGGAAAAAAGTGGGAGGAAAAAAAACAGTGCTAGATATTTTTATTCTATACGCTCCTGTTTTTGCAGAGATTCTCCCGTATTTTATTATTCTATCTCGCTTTTATCCTATCATTAAGTATTTTCCCATATTTCTTGTTAATTGTTAATCTTGAAAGCACACTGAAATTAATATAAAAATGTCTGCATTCACTTTCATTCCATTAAAGCTGTGTTGATCATCGCCAGGCCCACACAGAAACTGCGCGTGCAGAAATCTGCAGATTTTTAACCCATCATTGAGTCTATGTATTTACTTGTGTAGATGTGTGTAAATTTAGATTTATTTTGTTTTTAAAATAATTTCACTAATATTATTGTGATATAATAATAGTAATATTAAAATATTCACATGATTTATTTACAGTACAGTTTGTAAAGTAATATAATCTGTCTTTTAGTAGATATTATATGAGAGACTTGCTTTGTTTACCAATTAAGTGGCTTTAATTGCATTGTAAACATTAAATACAAGTTTAAAAAATATATATATTATTCTTTATTTCATAAATTAAGTTTTAAGTTATGATACTCCTAAAATCATTCCGCATAAATCCGCACAATTTTTTTTTTACAAAATTCTTCGCAGAAATAGCAAAAAATATCTGCAAATTCTGTTTGGCCCTAATCTTCGCCCGTCATATGCAACCTCTGAATCAGTGAATGCATGTATAAGTGCTGACCGATGGACGCGCTCCGTATGATAAACTGATCCCAGATCAGCTTCTGTACACAATGGAAGTCAATAGCCAGTAACATTTTTAAACAGATGTCTATAAAAAAAAATAAAAACATATAGACATTTTAGAATACTTGACGGTAAGTGAGCATTTTTTGAACTTTGGGCGAAGTATCCCTTTATGGATTGGAAGATAAATTCCAAAATCCAAATACAGCAAAATTATTCAATTAATTTTGCGCAAATAGCTGTGGCAGGCACATATAATGCTGGGAGGTATTTGTTGCAGCTGCCCCTGTCACTCAAAGATTTTACCCTTACTGTGTTTTACTTTACTCTGCACGGTTAGTTTGGTTGTTAATATTTTGTTTACAGTGTTCATACACATTTTTACTACTAAAATTCCCTGACTTTTGAAAGACTTTCAAATAAATTTTTATGACTTAATGTTTCATGCAATGTCTGTGGTAAAAGAAAAACAATGCATGTTCAAATTTATTACAGCATATCTTAAAACACGCAACAATCTATGTAGTTCAAATCTATATCTATGTGAAATTGATTTAGATAATGCTTACACCGCACTAATAATGTAAGAGTATGTGATTGGGCAGAAACAGAAAAGAAATAAATAACCTATATTCAAGTATATACATATCTGTTTCAATGACTTTTACAAAACTTTATGAGTTTTTCTCTTTTCCAAAACTTTTCCAGGTCTGGAAAATGCCATGTCAAAATTCCATGACTTTTCCAGTTTTTCAATGACCATTTATTCACACTGATGTGACTTTACTTCGATTGTAAAATATTTCACTGCACACAGCAGTGACACTCTCCAAATAAAAGTTTGTCATTAATTTCATACACATTTTATTCTTTTGGCACAAAACTAGATCGTGTTTATATGTACTTTTGTGAGATCTTACCCACATAAGCGCCAAACTCCTGCAGCTTTCCCTTGATAGCCGTCTGAAAACAAGAAATGACAAATAATGGAATTAATAAAATTGAAGTAAAGTTAGTTTTATAGTCACACATTCAGACTTTCTCCTTAATATTATCACTTCAGAAAAGTATTATCTGCAAATACTAATTAGTGAACTCATATAAGCAGCCAATGACTATCCAAGTACAACGTTGTTTACGGTTAATAAAATAGTGCTAATGTTGATCTGGTCACTCTTACATGTGATTGCAGACCGAATATTTAAAATTTACATGGTAAACAATATAGGGAGCGAGTCACAAGTTGTCACTAAACGAATGTACGAATATATAACAAACTTTACCTCAATATAAATAACTTTAACTACATTTAGACACTGACGTTTAGCGACCACCTTTGACCTTTTCAAAACAATACTGTAGTGAAAACATGGTACAACAAACAACAACCAGGCAATTTGCAATATATTAGTACTTGACGTTATTTACACAACGTCCTTCACATAATAACGTACTAAGTTAATGTTACTTCGTGCAAAACATTACCATCACAACAAACACCAATAAAAGCCAAAGCATATTTATTCTTATAAATAGACAAAGCACGTCTAATAAAAGAGAGATATAAAACCTAGAAGAACGGGAAATACGCACTTACAACAAACAACATGTATCGAAACATAAGCTAAGCTAGCATGCTAAAAAGCGGTGAGTGCTAAGCATTTGAAACGGTTTACCCTTATTTTCTTGCTAATCTCCGTTCCGATCTCCATGTTTATTTGGTTTTTGCTTCACTCTCGGACTTAAAAGACTATTTAAATTAGGAGAACATTAGGAAAAGAAGAAAGAGGAAGGATTTTGTTGTGGCTAGGCCTCGCGTGAAGCTTATCTATTCTTACTGCGCATGCGCGGCCCATTCAGTACTATGTTTAGAGTGTTTTTGCAAAACAGATCACTCGTTTGTAGATATCATGATGGACTGTTGTTGTAATCAAATTTACGAGTGCCAAAAGTCTACTACTGATATAAATGTATTGGGTTAAATAATAACAACAATAATAATTGAATAATTGAAAAGTATTCATTTATTCATTTTATTTTCGGCTTAGTTCCTTTATTAATCAGGGGTCACCACAGCGGAATGAACCGCCAACTTATCCAGCATGTGTTTTACACAGCAGATGCCCTTTCAGCTGCAACCCACCACTGGGAAACAACCATACACATCTTTCACACACATACACTAGCTAGTTTATTCTATTCACCCTCAGCACATGTCTTTGGACTGTGGAGGAAACCTGAGGACCTGGCGGAAACCCACTCCAACATGGGGAGAACATGCAAACTCCAAACAGAAATCCCAACTGAACCAGTCGGTACTCGAACCAGCAATCTTCTTGCTGTGAGGAGATCCCACTGCGCCGCCGTTATGTTCCAAATAGAAACATCAAAAAATAGAAACCCAGAATACAAAAATTATAGAAAAGATTTCTGTCCTAAAACTCAGTGTTTGAAGGACGTTTCCATGTCAGACAACAGTTTTATTTATTTATTTCTATTTATGTCTTATTTTGCTATTTTTCTTGTTCAAAACCAGTTTTGCTGAATATTTGGTTCAGAATGTATGTGGCGTAATCTTCGAAAAGACTTTATTGAAGAGCGAGCACCTTGCATTTAGTTTTTATACTTTGTATCATTAATTTTCCTTCGCCTTATTCCCTTATTCATCAGAGTTTGCCACTGTGGAATGAACCGCCAACTATTCCAGCAAATGTTTAACACAGCGTTTTCCCTCTCAGCAGCAACTCAGTTCTGGGAAACACACATTCGCACACATACATTATGGAGGAAACCACACCAAAACAAGGAGAACATGCAAACTCCACACAGAAATGCCAACTGTCCCAGCCGCGGCTCGAACCAGTGACCTTTTTGCTGTGAGGTGACAGTGCTAACCACTGAGCCACCATGTCGCCCATACTTTCATTCATTAATTTTCTTTTCAGCTTAGTCCCATTATTCATGAGGGGTCGGCACTGTGGAATGAACCACCAACTATTCCAGCATATGTTTTACACAGCGGATGCCCTTTCAGCTGCAACCCAGTACTGGGAAACACCCATACACACTCATGCGCATTAATACACTACAGAGGAAACCCACACCAACACAGGGAAAACATGCAAACTCCACACAGAAATGCCAACTGTCCCAGCTGGGGCTCGAACCAGTGACCTTCTTGCTGTGAGGCGACAGTGCTAACCATTGAGCCACCACCCCTACTTTGTATTGATAAATTAATAAAAAAAAAAAACTTCCTTTTTTGCAGCCATTTGAACTTCGGAACAGTATTACGATGTTTCTTACTATTTTTTATTTTGTATTTTATATGTGAGGTATGTTCATTCATAAATAAATATACTAAAATATAATAATAAAAACAACTTTTGTCGCTCCTCCCGTCCACCAGGGTGCGCCAATGTAGCCACATAAACACACACGCTCTTTCACACACAGAACACGCATGACATCAACTGTCAAACTGCGTGAGTGTGATGCTCTTCTGATATTTAGTCGTTTATTAAACGATCGGCAGTGAAAAGATGAGACAGAGCGATGTTTATATCTGTAAATGATGACAGCAAGAGATCAACGAGTTAGAATCGCGCGAGAGTAACGCTGATGAACGGATATCGAGGGATTCAGGAGGATTTTAAGGGCAGTTTATTTCTACTTCACGGGTTGTAAACGATGAGCTGGCTGGGCAGAAACGCAACGATCGGTCTCGGCGTCGGTGTGACTATCAGCACCGGTCTGATCGCTTTATTGATCATCAAAGAGGCTTTCAGGAGGAGAAATCGTCGCCTGCTGCTGCACAACACCAGATCTGCTTTACACAATGACGCAGGTATTGCGACATAAATAACGTAACGTTACAATATTTATTCTCATCCTCATATGCTGCTTGTTTTGAGTGGGATACTCTTTAAAGGGACTCTAACTTCAGCTACTAGTTCCCTTAGGTGGATGCAATGTCACATCTTTGTTGCGTTATTTACATTTACCATCATTTAGCTGCCAATGTTATTGAGATAAAGTTGGTTTTACATTCGGTTTTTCGTTTATTATTGAACTTTTGTCAACTTCTGACAGTAACTATACTGTTTACTACGCTACTTTGAATATTCGATCTGAAATTGCAAGTATGACTTCAAAACAACACTATTTAAAGGGGACCTGTTATGCTCTTTTTACAATATGTAAAACAAGTCTCTGATGTGTCTAACGTTAGAGCAGTGCTTCCCAACCCTTTGAGACCCATTTCCCCCCTGGAAAGTATTTTAAGGCCTCCCTCCACATTTATTATTATCACTCATAGAAGTTTGCAGTAGATATGACAAAAAAATCCTAACAAATTATATGTTTATTCTTATATATAGATATGTTTATGCACAAATATTAGCCTAATTTTGAGGATGAGTCGTCTGCAAATGTCTTATTAATTTGGACAGCCTCATGCATTCGTTAGCAAGACCTTGTCGCAGATAATGCACTGTGGCTGGGTCATGGACTCTTTGCTTCGAGGAAATAGAGTAAAACCACAGTTCAGGTAACTATCTTGGTATTTCCTGCATTTCAAGTTTCTAGTATTTCTAGCGCTGCGACTCGAAATGTTTGGAGCTTCCTCATCGGGTTCCAGTATAGCTACTAAAGGCGAATCAGTGAGATTCTGTCTTTTTTGTAGAGGATGAATTACAAATTTTTTGCAGGGGATAAAATGAACTACAGCAACACAATCGTTCTCCTAATTGTCCACTGCTAAAATTTGTTTAAAATATGACATGACCCCCCTGTTGGGAACTGCCGCTCTAGAGCAGGGGTGTCAAACTCAATTCCTGGAGGGCCGAAGCCCTGCACAGTTTAGTTCCAACCCTGCTCCAACACACTTACCTGTAGGTTTCAAACAAGCCTGAAGGACTCAATTAGTTTGATCAGGTGTGTTTAATTAGGGTTGGAACTAAACTGTGCAGAGCTGCGGCCCTTTTGGAACTGAGTTTGACACCTGTGCTCTAGAGTGTTTATGACTTTAAGCTCAAAACACCACACTAACTTTTTTAAACTGCCCCTTTTAGGCTTTGAGTCTAATCCTGCCATTTTGGCGACTGTCGCTTTAATTTCAAATGAGATTTGGAGCATAGTGGCAGATTCAAAAACAAGACTAATACAGTCAAGCCTGAAATTATTAATATCCGTTGTTGGGTTAGTGAATTGTAAAAAGTATTAGATTACAAATTACTGACTACTACTGGAAAATTGTAATCTGATTACATTACTAATTACTTCATGTAAAAAGTATTCAGATTACTAATTACTTTACTTTGAAGTTACTTTTAAAACATATAAAATATTAATACAAAACAAACTGCAGCTCTTTCAGTAATTTAATATTGACTGAAAAACAACAGTGGGTTGATCACAGCAGATTGACATATTCAAAAAACTTTTCAAGAGTTCACACTTGGCTGATGATCGATTGTAAAGCTTGTTTGGCATGCTGAGCCCTGAGCTCATAAGATACTCAAGCCCGGGGCTCCCTCCCTTTTGCAAGGCGAGAGGGGAGTTTAAACTCGAGAACTCCCCTGCTGTAGTAGCTAATGAACAGATAGTGAGTACTCTTAGGAGATTACTACTTACTAGCATGCCTATGGTGCTAATTTGGATTAGTCAATTAACTTAAGTTGCATGTTTTTGGATGGTGGGAGGAAACCGCGGAACCCGGGAAAAACCCACGCAAGCACGGGGAGAACGTGTTAACTCCGCACAGAAATGTCGGCTGGCCTTGTTAAGGACTAGATCCAGTGACGTTCTTGCTGTGAGTCAACATTGCTAAGCACTGGGTCGCCGTGCCATGCATCTAGTAAAAGAGGAGGAGTAGGGGTGGAAGGGTGGATTCTTCAAAACTAAGATGGCTGTCAGATGGAACTTAGGGTATTTTTAGCAGCTTAGGAATCATCTGATTGGTGAATCATAAATTGAATAATGCAGAGCAAGCTGCAAGCAATCATAAGCACTCTCATCATCCACTTGTTCTAAACCGGTTTGTCTTTTTTTTTTCTTTTTTCTTTTTTTACACAATAGAAGACATTTAGAAGAAAACTGGATACCTGTACCCATTGACATCCATAGCAGGAAATACAGTAGCACTGGAGTGTTTGGGTGTTCTGTGTATGTCTGAGGTAATTAGTCTAACAAAATGTGTATATTCCATGCAAAGAATGAAGCTGATTGCTCAGTTCTTGTCACTTGACTTGCGGTTTTCAACTGGCGTGCCTGGATAATGTGAGCGCGCAAAAGATGCGATATGTGAACATTTAGAAGATATCTTCACTTCAGATCCTGCACAAAAATTCAATATAGCCTGTTTAGGCTGAGTTGGACCGATGTGGTTTTTAGGCGCCGGTGTCCTCCTTGGTGACGAGTATTGTCTTTGGCTGATTGAGTTAAAACAAAGTCCCTTTAAGGCAAGTCATTTCACTCGCCGGCCATCTTTGAAACGCCTCTCGGGCATTCTGTCAAATGGGGAAACATCAAATTCTCCAAAATTGTTTGATAAGCTTACGATTGAATTTCATATTAAGAAACACCAATAAAAGCTGCCCCTTTAGTTTCATTTCTAAACATCTGAATCACTCAAAATCTGCTGAAACTTCCAAGCCCCTACCCCAGAGTATCGTCAGTCTATAACGATCGATGATTGGCTCCTATACTAGAAGGCGGGCTTTAACCATATAGCGTTCGTTGATTGGCTCCTGTACTAGTAGGCGGGGTTTTATTCACCTGATTGACAGTTACACTTTTCCCTATTCAAAAAGATATGAGTGACATGTCTCATGTATTCTAGTCTTTAGTTAAAAGCGGTAGAAAGTTCTTTAGAGACTGGACAGAGACTGCATTTCACAGTAATATTTTAGTTTTTATGCTCAATAAAATCAATGTCTGTATTTCCACTTAAAGAAGCAAGTACTCTTGTTATCAATCATTTCAGCTCACTCTCTAGCAATTTAAAACCGCATGCTTATTAACTGATGATGCAGCGGAAAACGTGATTTAAAAGAAGCATTTTATTCTTCTAAAAACTATATTAGTAAAGTAAGTAACACTTTACATTAACTTCAGTAACTGTAATCAAATTACACACATTTAAAATGTAATTCGTTGCATTACTGCGTTCCCCAAAAATGTAATTGGAATACTGTGAAACACGTTACACCCAACTCTGTTAATAACCCAGGGGTATCTAATATCTGTAAGACTAACATATTGATGCTAACATCTAAAAAAAAAAAAAAAAATTCACAGCACCTTTAACTATGACTTGGTGCACTGGACATGTGTATATGACTCTGATGATGAGCTTGTGTGTGATTTCAGTGGATTCCTCGGCTCTTACTGCAGCGGTCCAAGGTTTGTCTCCTGATCAGCAGCAGGAGCTGAGGAAGACTCTGGATGAGGTGATGAAGAGCGTGTCCAGTCTGAGGAATGAGATCGCAGAGCTACGTGAGGGTCTGAAGGACATCACCACCACCATCGCTGAAGACGTCAAGTGGGTGAACATGGTTTCTTCTCATCTGACTCTGTTATGACATGTCTCATTTGAGTCTCGTTCATGGCTCATACAACTTTCCCTCGACGATGCTTTCTCATTTGCTTATTTGTGTTATTCGAGTCCCTCCCATCTTATCTCTTTTTTTTCTCATTTGAATCTCAAATGTCTCATCCAAATTTTTCACCTCAGTTCTCTACTGTTTTTTCTTTGAATTGTCTCCATTGAGTGTCCCTTTTATCTCATCCGGCTCTAGTCTCATTTGAGTCTCTCCCCATGTCTCAACTGACTTCCTTATTTCTCCTTATATTCTCTTTTGACATTTGCCTGTCTTCTAAGATTTTCTTCTTCTGTTTTGTTCGATCCTTTTGACTCATTTTTGCCTCCAATGTGTCATCTAACATTCTCTTCTGTCCTCAGATTCACTCTGTTCATCGTTGTCTCATCTCAGTCTCCGTCATGTCTCATTTACTTAACTTTTGTCTCATTTCAGTCCCCAGTCTTATATGACTTCATCTTTTCTCTCTTCTTAGTCTGTCCTTTTGACATTCACTTGTCTCCGGAGTTTCTCTCCTTTCTCATTATTCTCATGCATGTCTTCGTTGTCTCTATTACTGTTTTTCAGGTTTTTTGGCATTCAATAGTCTCATCCAAGTCTCCCTCACTTTTCATCAGACTTTCTTTTATTTAATTTACTTGACTCATCTTGCCTTGTATGTCTCATCTATTTCTCTCCTCTCCTCAGATTCACTCTATTAATGCTTGTCTCATCTTAGTCTCCCTCTTGTCTTACTTGACTCTTTTGTCTCTTTTCTTACCTGACTTTCTCTCTAACCACACTTATCTCTTTCTTGCTTTGTTTGACTTGTACATGTCACATGTCTCATTTGAGTATTCATTGTCTTATCTGACTTTCTGTTATCCTTGTATTCTCTCTTGTGGTTCTTTTCGCTATAACTTCTCATTTGAGTCTCTCTCATGTCTCCCCTAACTCTGTCATCTTATTTGAGTCTCCATTCTCTCTTCTCATATTTTACCTCTGAATTTAAAACATCTGCATGTCTCACATTTCATCAAAGCCCCTTTTCATCTCATTTACCTCTTTTGTCTTATTTTTGTCTAAGTAGTTTTCTCTCCTTCTATTCTCTCGTTTCTTCTGACTTTCATTCATCTCATCTAAGTCTCCAGTATGTCTCATTAGACTTCATCTAATCGTACACTCGTCTCATTTGAGTCTTTCAGATGAGACGATATATAAAAATTCTTTCTCTGAATTTTAAATATCTGAATTTCTCGTCTCATCAAGCCTCCTTCCCCCATCTTGTTTAAGTCTCTCCTGACTGAGCCTCATCTGACTTTCTTTTCCGACTCCCTCTATTGTTTTCTCAGACTTTCACTTCACACCTCTCTTTCAGTCTCCATCTAATCTCGTCTCATTTGAGTCTCCAATGTCTCATCTAAATCTTCCTCATGTCTCATCTTATTCTTATATCATTTAAGTCTCGCCTGTCTCAACATATTTTCATAGTTTCATTTGAGTCTCCAGTGTCTCATCTGAATCCTCCTATTGTCTCATCTTATTCTCGTCTCATTTGTCTCGCTTGATTTTCATGTGTCTTTTCTGAGTCTCCGTCATTTCTCTTTTGACCCTTCATCTCATTTGAGTCTTTTTTTGACCCCTTATCTAGTTTGAGTTAACTCTCTCTCTTCTCATATTTTACCTCTGAATTTAAAACATCTGCATGTCTCACATTTCATCAAACCCCCTTTTCATCTAATTTGTGCCTCTCGTATTATCAGAGTCTTATTTTTTTACTTTCTCATCATCTGATTTTCTTTCTTTCTATTCTCTCTGTTGTTTCTGCTGACATTCATCTCATCTGAGTCTCCAGTATGTCTCATTAGACTTCATCTTATCGTACTCTCGTCTCATTTGAGTCTCTTTTCTTATATTCTTCCTCTGAATTTTAAATATCTGAATTTCTCGTCTCATCAAGCCTCCTTCCCCCATCTTGTTTAAGTCTCTCCTGACTGAGCCTCATCTGACTTTCTTTTTCCGACTCTCTCTATTGTTTATTCAGACTTTTACACCTCTCTTTCAGTCTCCATCTTGTCTCATTGGACTTCGTCTAATCTCGTCTCATTTGAGTCTCCATTGTTTCATCTAAATCTTTCTTCTGTCTCATCTTACTCTTGACTCATTTAAGTCTCGCCTGTCTCAACTTATTTTCATTGTCTCATTTGAGTCTCCAGTGTCTCATCTGAATCTTCCTATTGTCTCAGCTTATTCTCGTCTCAAAGTCTCACTTCTCTCATCTGATTTTCATGTGTCTTTTCTGAGTCTCCCTCAATTCTCATTTGACCCTTCATCTCATTTGAGTCTCTTTTATCATTAGAACTCATTTTAATCTCTCTGATGTCCTCTTGCCTTATGTGCATTTCTCTCATGTCTTATTTTAACTTTAATCTTTTGTCTCATCTAAGTCTTGTCTCATTTTGTTCTCTCTTTTTTCATCCAAGTCTCTCTCATGCCTCACTAGACTTTGACATGTAACCTCACTTGTCATAGTTAAATCTCCTCTGGCTTTGCCACACATATTTCATTAATTCCCTCACTTGTTTCTTCTGAATAATACAAGTCTTATTAAAATGTTCTGTCTTATCAGAAAGACTGTCGAGGAGAGTCAGAGATCGCGACGGCGGCGTTCACACATGCCGAGGGAGCGCACTGAATCCATGAGCTCCAGCTCTATTTATTTCACCGCCAGTGCTGGGATTGCAAGTGCTTATGATGACAGCGAGGTCGGGTATGTCACAGAGCTTTCATGAGCTTGATTTACATGGATTTTAGATTCAGCAACCAGTTACATGAAATCTTTTAGTTAATTTAAGAGTACCCTTCATGAAACCAGGGGTGGCAAGATGTCATTATTCACCCTTAATTATCCAAGTGTTCCCTTAAAAGAATAGTTTAGTCAAAAATTAAAATTACTTACCCTTCAGGCATCCTTTGTGGATATGACTTTCCTCTGTCAGACAAAATAATACGTTTTATTATACGTTATAATAAAACATTCTGGCTCTTTCATACTGTGAAATGGTGTTAGGTAGTGTCCCTTTTTTTAAAGCTTCTAAAAGTGCATATATCATCAAACTAACCCATACGCGGCCAGGGTGTTACCGCATGTCTTATGAAGCAGCTCAATGTGTTTTGGAACAAAATATTTCAAATGATTAAATTCTAAACTCACATCACTGACTCAGGCTGTCAAATGCACATCATTGAAAGCATTTTGGCTGATCTTCTGCACCGGGTTCAGGGCAAGTGGGCAATATGACGCTTGTGTGTTACGTTGCTGATTCAATGTTTTTTGCTCCCTGTAGTTAAATCACACCTTGACCTGACCGGTAGAGAACACACAAAGTAATTTTTTTAGTGCACAAAAGTGTTCTTGGAGCTTTACATGATTCCACTTGAACCACTAAAGTCATTTGGAATGTTTCGACAATATTTTTGGTTCTTTTTCTGTACTTTAAAAGATTTGGAACCATTACTGTTTTTGGAGGATGAGGGAGCTCTCGCATTTCATTAAAAATATCTTGGGATGTGTCCGAAATAGTCTACTACACATGATAAGTTATAAGTTCTACATTTGAATTTGAATTTACTTCACGACCGTTAGAAAACTATGTTCTATATAGTATTAATGCGAGTAGTATGAAGGGAACTTGGACACACTACATCTGTCATTAGTCATCATCACGTTACCTACTTGCGTTAGTTGCTTTGCTTTAATCCCATTCATGAATTCTCTTGCATGGCACTATAGGATAATGTAGCGTTCATTAGATGCACACTTCAGAGTCTTGCTGGAAGTAGTAGGTCATCCATGTACTTTTTGCATTCTGTTTTTTTTTATACTATGTCTGCGTCTGAAACTGCCTACTACTCATTAGGGACTGCGTTTGAACGTAAACATACTACTCTGCTGTTAAAAAAGTGCATTCTATACAGTATGACTGTTAGAAGTATGAAGGAATTCGACGTACTGCATTCACCATTTTGTCATGGTCACGTGACCTACCCACGTCAGTTGCGTCGCTTCACTCCCATTTATGAATTCTCTCGCGGGGCATCATGGGATAGCAGAGCATGCATGGGATGCGCACTTCAGAATCTCGCCAAAAGTAGTAAGTCATCCAGGTACTTCTCGCATACTGATTGTCGAATTCTATGACCTATGAATTTGGACATACTACTTGGCTCATATACAGTTTTCAGTGTACTAAAGAGTATGGAAGTATTCCATAATACTTAATTTGTGTTAAGAACATGAACAAAGGTCTGAAGGGATTGGAACGACATGAGGGCGAATAATTAATGACAGAATTGCCATTTTTGGGTGAGCTAATTCATTTAAGATATTTGTTGCAATGCTCTAAATCTCTTGCCTTTGGGGTTTTCCCCCTTTTCACAAGACTGTTATGACTGTCACCATAATCTTAAATCCAAAAAAGTTCTTAATAATTTGACACATTTGCTCATTTATATGTATTTATCTATGTATTATACAGTCTTTGCATCAAATTACCACTTATGCGAGGTGTTTCTAATGCAGCGTTTATGGGGGCAGGACAGTAAATTTGACTTGTTCTCTCTTCTGGCTGCCATTATCAGTCTCATACATTTTTTTCCCCTTTTTCTAAAAGTCTTGATAACACCATCATGGAGTTTTTCTTTTATTATTTCAGCAAATAGTACTGTACAAAAAATATTTGTTGTACTCTCCCATTCTCTGTGCTCGAAGTTTATCTAACTATGATGACATCCACTACTGAGAAACCCGGAAATGTGAAAAGGGTCCACAGTTAACTCTTTTTCTTATCCAGATACTCCACGGCCTACTCCAACGCTGAGTCCGACTACACTGACAGAGAGACAGATCGCGAGACGGATAAAGATGGAGAGGATGAGGACAGAGACTCAGAGGAGGATGAAGAGCAGAGCTGCGCCACTGTGCTTACCCTGCGGCAGGAAGATTCACAGGCTGAGGAAGAGGAGGATGAAGATTCAGCGCTGATGGTGGAATCTTTAACGGACATTCCCATTCCTGAACTCGTCCTCCTGCTCGCTCAGTGTGATCTACTGCATGCAGGGGACGCTGAAAAGAAAACGGAAGGCTTCCAGCTGCTGATGGAGAACAGGCCGCTGGTGAGTGACTGATATCTATAGAGGAAAAGATTTGGAAATATGAATAAACCCAAAATGTTTTGAAAAAGTCATAGAAATTTGTTTAACAATTATCTGTGTACTTGAAAATATTTGAGATTATATTATTGGGGGGCGCTGCGGTGGCACAGTGGGTAGCGCTGTTGACTTACAGCAAGAAGGTCACTGGTTCGAGCCTTGACTGGGTCAGTTGGCATCTCTGTGTGGAGTTTGCATGTTCTCTCTGTGTTCATGTGGGTTTCCTCCGGGTGCTCCGGTGTCCAAAGACATGCGCTATAGGTGAATTGGGTAAGCTAAATTGTCCATAGTGTATGTGTGTGAATGAGAGTATATGGATATTATTGGGTACATTTTTAATACAATTGTGCTGTCTGTCCCTTTTTGTATGTTCTCTGTGTGGAGTTAAAAAAAAGCTACTCACACTTTGAGCTTTGTCTCTGCTTCGCTCGCTTTGACTGTAAAACATTTTGAGTGTTGTGTCCAGAAACAATCTCTAACTACAGAGGGACGATAGTGTAGGTGCTAAAGGCTAATTTATACTCTGCTTTTAAGTCTTGCGAAAACACAAGCCAACATTTCTACAATTTTCTACAAAAGATACTTCCTAAAAACTATTTAATAGATATAAAAATAAATATAAACTACATAGATTGTCAAATTTTTTTTTTTTGATATGCTGTAATAAATTTGAACGTTCAGTTTTTCTTATTTACACTTGTACATAGACATTACATTAAACATTAGGCCATGAATATCTACAAGGAAGTTTTGTAAAAGTACTGGAATTTTAATGGTAAAAATGTGTATGAACCCTGATAAAATGAACCATTTGTGTTTCAAAATAATTGCATATATTTATTTTAGACAATATTCACAGAAAAGTCTTTGTTCGATTGTAGTCACAAATTAATTTGGACAAAATGTATTAAAAAGTTCAGGGCCAGTGTGTTCTTTTTATAAGAAATTCACACTTTATTTCAAGTAAAGCTTTTTTTAATCATTCTGCTACTTTAATTTTTATTACATATAGTAGAATGAAATGTCATGTCTGACAAAACATGGTGCTACATACATACTACTTAAACATAAATGTAAATTTACAGCAATACAGAATAAGACAATAAAAACAATTCTAGAGCTACTCAACAGATAACCATTTGACTTGACATATCCTATAAATATTATAGCTACTATAAACATACTATTAATAAAATATACAGAAAAAAACTATAATAGAAAATATACATTTCATCAAAGATTTTAATAAGTTACAGTAAAAAGTATTTGAAGTTACATTAATAGTGCCATTTCAAATAAATGAGGTTCATTTGAAATTTCTATACAGCAAACTGTTCTGAAAATAATTATTTACTTAAAATATTTAGCAAAAACATGATTTTTAATAAGAAATGTTTCTTGAATACATGAAGCTAAAACGAAAGTAATAACATCAAAAATTCAGCTTGACATTACAAAAATAAATTGGGTCACCGTTTTAAAAAGGTATTAAAATATATATTCTCTTAAATTAACACATTTTACAAATCTACTTTTTACTGTTTTTTATTTACTAACTTTATCTACTATTTTTAACTTTTGAAAAATCTAGTTTTGAACTGTTGTGTATAATTTATATTATTTAAATCATAAAAGTAAAACTTTTAGTAAAATTTTAGTTTTTCTAGTATTTAAATCTAAATTGAACATTAAAATGTACTATTGTAATTGATCAAATTGTTCTTGATAACTCAAAGCAATCTTTTTGTCGTTTACATTAAATATGGAAAATATAGCCGTTACATTTCATTCATTCATATTTCTTTGGCTTAGTCCCTTATTTATCAGGGGTCACCACCTATGTCTTACGCAGCGGATGCCTTTTCAGCTGCAACCCATACACTTAAATTTATACACACACACACTCATACACTACGGCCAATTTAGTTTATTCAGTTCACCTATAGCGCATGTGTTTAGACTTGTTGGGGAAACCGGAGCACCCAGTGGAAACCCATGCCAACACGAGGAGAACATTCAAACTTCATACAGAAATGCCAACTGGCCCAGCTGGGACTCGAACCAGCGACCTTCTTGCTGTGAGGCGACAGTGCTAACACGTGTAGTTGCAGTTACACTTTTCAAACAAAATAGTTTACAGTTCAGACAAAGAAGGTTTAAAACGTATAGCATTAAAAATAATGTGTGTGTGTGTGTGTTTGTGTGATCAGTATGCTGATAATGCAGAGTTTATGTGGCGACTGGCTCGCGCCTACAGCGACATGTGTGAGACAACTGAAAACAGAGAAGAAAAGAAGAACTACGCAGAGCAAGGTGAGGAAACATTACAATAATACATTACAACCCACACTAGTGCCCTACGAAGTGTACAACGATTCTAACATCATACATTATATGAAAAACTGCAAATTAGGGATGCACTGAAATTAAAGTTTTAGGCCGAAACGAAGTTTTGGATGCTGTTGGCTCAATATCTAAATCAAAACTACTTTTTATTATTGCATTATTTATTTTTTGTTTTATTAAATTCCATAATGTAATTTTGTATATCTTTTAAAAATTTGACTCCTTAACTACAGTTGCATTGATTTAAAAATAACACAAGCCAAGAAAATAGCCGCATTTAACTAGTGACAAACATTTATTGATAGTAATTGAGTCAAGAGGCATTATTTTACTTGCATTGCCATGACAGCACAGTATCGCTATTGCAAGCATCATGAAGTTATTTGCGCAGAGTTGTTTGCTTTAAGTGGATATGCATTGATAACTTTAGAGATATTTTAACTTAGATGAAATGAGATATTTTTGAAATGAAATATTTTGAACTTTGACTGTGGCGTTCGAGCAAGCTAATTAATGGTGCACTCTGCTGCTCTTACACTTTGCTCAGCATAGCAACAAACCACAATATGCTTATTTTACGCGGCAGCCATTTTAAAACACAAAAGCGTGGCTGCGGTGGGAAGAAACCCGGATGTATAGGATCAGCACTGTAAACATTGCAGCAACATGCTGTGCACTACAAACATCCAGCTGTTGCAGAGATTTCAAAATGCAGAAATGGTGTAAACTTCACTGTAATATCATTCAATAAGTTTAATTTAAACAATTACAAGCATGGTAAATCAGCGCGGTTTAAGAACCCCATCAACAGTGCTTAAATGTTAACTGAAAATGAACATTGTTTTTACATTTCAGTATCGAAATTTAGTATCGTGACTAAGTCTAATATAGTGAAAGAATCAGTTCATTAACTTAAGCTTGATAAATGGCATCGAAATCGTGTGTTTGGGACAGAAAACGTTAGCTAACTAGTGCCATTTCCCTTAACTTAGCTGAAAATGAGGTCCAATATCCCTTTTTATTTTCACTATTCATTCAGAACGGACCTTCGGGTCACCTTGAGAGCGGTGAAATTATAAATTTGTGTCACTTTCTCTTCGCTGATAAGATAAACAGCCAGGTACACAACATTCCTCTGTGATTCAGGCGATACTGATGGGTTTCTTCCCACCACAGCCTCGATTTAGCAGTTTAAAATGGCGGCCGCGTGAAATCAGTCTATTGTGCAGCACAAGCCATTGAAATAAATGGGTTTGCAGTGCTTTCTGTGTCCAGTGTGAAAGCCTCTTTACAGCAGTGACTTCAGCTGAAGCGAAACCAGCATGCTGAACAATGCTGGCAGTGCAGTGCATTAGAGCCTTTTTTCTGGCTCATATTTTCAGCTATTTTTCATTTTCAGTCAAAAACTGAAAAATAGATTTTCAGAGAATTATTTTTAAAAAATAAATAAATTGGTGCATCCCTACTGCAAATACATAGCAAACATTTTGCAGTGTACTGACAAAGTACAGGGTACCCCCGGGATCCACCAAATGAAATTCAAGGCTTTATTTTTAATACTATTTCAAACAAAATTTTATGCCAACTTCGTACCCATTCCGACAGAAGTATGAGGGAAAAATGTATAATCTGTATAAATTTTGAACCCTAGAAAATAATTATGTACAAGTGACTACTCTCTTTTTCACACACATAAACACACACATAAACACACACATAAACACACACACACACACACACACACACACACACACACATATATGGGTGCGCGTTTGCTCACTCAGGACCAATTTACCGACCGCTCCCGCACTTTATTCGGAAATGTATTCCCGTGCCGCAAGAAATTTGGGTCCCGCTGGAATGGAGACCTCTATCCAGAAGTATCGCTGTAACAGCCGAGAGGAGAGGAAAAGTCATGCCAGCAGGTCAAATGGGCCACAGTGTGAGAGAGAGAGAGAGAGAGAGAGAGTTTACTTTCATTCTCTCAATCACAGTGAAATAGGAGTTTTTGCTGCAAGTGTCAGTGAAAGACTTTCCATAAATCACTCGCAGTGAAATTGAGCACAGTTTCTGCGTTTTTTTAAGTAGTTGGAGCGCTGTAAATACTCGCGCTCGCCTAGTCGCACTTTCTGCTATGACGAGGAGTGCGAAATGCACTCAATGTTACGCTGCATGAATTTTTTAATTAGCCTTCATTAGTAACAGGTTATTTTGTTATGGTATAAACTTTAATCCTAGGAAATGCAAAAATAAACAAATAAAATAAGACCTTTGCAACGAAATTCAAGACTTTGTATACTAAATTCAAGGCTATTAGGGCCTTAATTTTAGATGATCAAATTTAAGACTTTTTCAATGCTTTTAAGACACCTCTGTATAAAAAATAAGTCTGTAAAACAACCCAAAATTTACTAGCAGGTTTTTTTTTTACCATAATAAACAACATCAACCAAAACCCCCCAAATTTAAACTATTACACATACTAATAAAACTCACTTTTTCCAACTTTGAAAACTTCCAATATTTTTTGGAAAATATTGAAAACTGCTAATTTACAGGTATGTTTTGCAGTATACACTGACCTTTGACCCTTTGACTCACAAGGTAATTATGAAGCCGAAGCAGCGCTGACGAGGAATGGCTTGAGTGCAGATTGTCACAAATGGTATGAAAAAAAAAACATTCCCACATTTTTCACCTAGTCTAATGTCTTTTGTTGGTAATGCATCAGCTCTCTCTTTCAGGTTTGCCATCCTTGCGCACCAGTCTTCACAGTACGACAGCATTCATGGAAAACTGAAAAGCGGTCACATACTCAAGGTGAGCCTTTATGCCAGAGCTTAAAATAAACTAAAGATAGAGTTGAGTGTCTTCGGATGTGCATTTAATGACTGCGTTTGTTTCTGGATGTATTCTGACAGGAGCATTTGGATCGAGCTTTAGCTCTGTGTGACGACGATCCCATTTGTTTTTACCTGCTGGGCCGATGGTGTTTAGAGGTCTGTTCAAATGTATTCATTCAAGGATAATGTACTTCCATTTGGTTTTTCTAGCAGGCTTTATTCTACAAAACAACTGGCTAAATGTACATTATCCCAATTAGTACAAGGGTAACTAGTCACAAAATAAAACAATAAGACATTGAACTGAGCTGTAATAATTTACTAACACTTCTAATGTAAAACCTGCAGAAAGAAAAACAGTTGGATGCAGCCTACACTAACCTACTTGTATTATTATTCAGACATTATTTTTATTCAGATATTCACTCATGGTCAACATGATTGGGTGGTACCCAAATAAGAAACGAATGTTATTAGATTCAGGGGTGGTTTTCTCAGAATAATATAAATGTTTTATGTTGCAATGGACCAATAAGAATCAAGTATTCGAGAAAGCCATGGAATACAGTAAGTTATAAATAATTATAGGTGTCATTTTATAATGGTATTAATTACAATTGATCACCTTTATGAATTTTGAAAGCTACATTTCGATCCAGTCCAAAGAGGTTTGTTGGTATAGTGCTTTTTGAAATACCCAAAATAGTTGCAAAATAGCTTAATTATAGCCATGTAATTATATAATTGATATTTTAAAGTTAAAAAAAAAAACAATCAAGCTTTTTTTACAGTTTATATATGAATTTACTGTATTGTGTTTATTGTCCCAAACAAAATTCACAAGGGGTATTACTAATACATTTAACATTCAGGCGGTGACATGTTGTATTTGTAAAAGCATTTTAACTGAAGTTCTATTGGATTGTGTTGGTTTAAATCCAGTGAGGAATTAATTTTATTCAGTTTATTCAACTGTTAATTCATTTTTCATATCGCCCTGTAGAATAAAACAAATTACCTTGAGCTTTTGTTAATTACAGACCTTATATTAGGCAATTAAACAGTTATGAGTCGCATTAAAAAAAGTGTTAAAATGTAAACTACCTCTAGCTCTAGATGACTGTATTAAACGCTCTTGAGGTCTGTGTGTGTGTTGTAGGTGAGCTCTTTGAGTTGGTTGGAGAAGAAAGCTGCTGCCACGTTTTATGAAACTTCACCAACATCCTCACTGAATGAAGCTTTAGAGAATTTCCTCAAGGTATCAGTGAGATCAGAGTTTTTTTTGGATAAGTATTTATTTTAAGTTCAAGCTTAGGAGGATTCATAAAATGCATGTTTCTGCTTTGTCCGATTTCTAGGCAGAGGAGTTAAATCCCGGTTTCTCCAAAACTGTTCGGCTGTATATCGCCAAGGTATTGTCTATAATAGATTCATTCTTCACAATCATAAAACAAATGTATTTTGAAGGAACAATGAAAAATCAATAATTCTGTCATGTAAGACTATGACTAGATAGGAAAGGGATAGTTCACGCATATTTAACATATTTATTATCGTCATTAAAAATAAACAGATAATATGCAAGTCCAAATCAGTAGCCATGACTCCTTATGACACACTAATGCCTAGTGAAGCGAAACAAACACATTTTTTAGGCAGAAGTGTAGGAAATTGAAAATTGTTTACAATATTAATAGCTTTAATATCGGTCTTATTCTTTAATGTGGAAGTGCGCTCGTTTTTGTGATTGTTTCAGAACTTCCAATTCAGCTGCCTATGGGACAAATGACTAATAATAAATATTCAGAAAACAGTAATAAACATCAGAAAACAGTCAAACTACTTACTCTACAAACAAGTTTTGCATGACTTTACAGACAAAGTAGAATAATATAATAAGAAAATATCAGTTTGCAACATCAAGCAGTCGAACAAGCTGTTTTTAACAAATAAAATGAATGAAAGTGAATGAGACCGGAAGTCTCAAGCCAAAATAATTAAAATGGCTTCGCCCACTTGTCCACGCTGAATAAGGTGAATACAGCTTGGGTAAACAGTTCTCGTGTTGCAAATGTGTTAGTGCGAGTGCTCTGGATTAAAGTTTATAATATTGTAAAAAATGTTAAGTTTCTTGCACATAATGATCGTTTGGCTTTATAAGAACTCAGTGTATCACCAGGAACCAATTGGATTGATTTGGACTTGATTTTATGTGTTTATTTTTAATTTTAAAAATGGGTGACCATTGACCTGCATTATATGAAATCACCAAGGACTAAGGAGACAGGTCCAGATGCGAAAAAATGGTCTTTATTGTTCTGCTGAAGAAAGAAGTCACATCTTGGATGGCCTGAGAACTTAAAAGGATATTTCATGAAAAATCTGTCATAATTTTCCCTCTATTGACTTTTGCCTCTCTATTCTATTCCCTCTATTGACTCTATTGATTTTTTTGGTTCTGCTGAGCACAAAAGAAGTTATTCTTAAAAATGTTGGAAACCTGTAACCATTGACATCCATTATATGGATTATATCCATATGAAGGCTCCATCAAATGCAGCCTCAAAATGCGTCCTTCATTTTCCTGGTCATGAAGGATCCAACCAGTGGATCCTTTGCGGCCTCAAACATCCCAAGATTCATTGCGCGCTGATAACAGCAGGATGTTTTTGAAAGAAAACTCCAGATTAAATGTTTGAATTGGGGTTATTTTACTTGGAGGTCTAAAAAAATTGTATGACATGTCTTACTAAAAAGTGATTTTATAAACAGTTTACACTTTTATCTGTACATGTATGGATCAAAGGAAATATATTTCCAGCTTCAGATGGCTTATGTTTTAAAACTACTTTGAGAAAAAGACATTACAAATTTTATTACAGCTTATTCATGGCAGCTGTTATGGGGGCTAGGTGAGGAGATCTGTCCTGTAGCCTAGATTGTCTCATGGAGGATGCAGACTCTAAAATAAGTTACAGGTAATGGTTACAGGTTTCCAGCATTCTCTCAACTGGTTTATAACAAGTCAAGAGTAAATAAATCATGACAGAATTTTCATTTTAGGTAAACTATCCCTTTAACTTAATTTTTATTTTTGAGTAAAAAGGTGTTTCTTTAAAAGTCCTCTGTGCAATAACTGGATGAACTGAATGAACGAATCTAACGATTGCATGAGAATGGCTCTTTAAAAATAGGTTTACTGTTAGAATACGATTGATTTAATACTTGTTGGTTTTCAGTGTCATAAAGAGCTCGGAAACCTGTCAGAAGCAAGAAACTGGGTCCAACTAGCTCTTAACACACCAGCAGGAGCAAATGAGGTGAAGTATAATTTAGTTTTCAGTAGTTTTACCCATATCATTACTTTTATTGGGGATTCAACCAGGTAATAAGTGTTGCTTGTACCTGTTTTGTGGTACATCGCAGCAACACTTGGACTTTTTAAAAAATTATAACACAAATACAATAAAGCAGATTATTAACTTTCATCTACATTTACAGAACAGAGCACAAAAACAATCAAATCAATAAGATAATAATACAAATAAATAAATGTTTAACGTAGAACAGACACACAAACACAACCAAAAGAAAAAAAACACTCTACACTCTTTTCAATACACTTAATCGTCTTTTACCACATTTTGATTTGAGCCACTTTAAAGATTTATATTATATCCAAAATTACTTTTAGAAAACTAAAAACAGTGGTTTTGTTTTAAAGGTTCACGAAATCCTTGAGTACTTTTTTTGAGATTTTAACAGATTTGTGTGTGTTGAGCATCAGTTTAGACGATGTGAGCCCCTGTTAGCTTTAATTGTGGGGAAAACTGGATCATTTTGAGCTTTTGTCAGGTAATTTCAGCTTCCGGGTTTAAAATGATTTTTGGGGCGGATTAAAATCGGCGATGGAGCACAGAACTGTAAGTGCAAAGATGATGCGTCGGTTTCTCATTATTATTCATAGCAGAGCTTTCTTATTCTATGAGAAGAGCCGGCTGCTTAATTATTCCTGACTGCACTTGCTTTCCGACAGCAAGAAAGACCTGCCAGTGCCAAGCTATGAGACACAGACCCACGGCACACAGTATTTAGCTGTTCATGAAGGCTCGTATGTGTTTGTTTTCATGATTCACCGGGTTTGTTGCATGTTTTTCCCCGTGATGCTGTCAGAGCCGATACAGCAAAGCTGTGTGTGTGCAGCAAGCATTTTGTCGGGAGAGCAGTATGAGAATTGGAGAATGGCGGACGTTGTCTTTTATCAGGATTTCGTTCACATTTAGGCACGTTGCCATGCTGCTATATTTGCCTAAATCCTCCAGATTACCAGCAGGGCTAATGGTTAAAATAGACAGGGCAAGACACTCCTGCTGCACTGAGTCTGCATTCAGACCTGGGGATTGAGGGAAAAGTCCTCATTTATTGTGTTTATATTAACACGATTATCTTTATAATGATATAAATTGTGGTTATCTGTTTATGAAATTACAAATGACAAATGTATCAGGGCATTAAATTACTGTTTATTTCTTTGCATTTTACTTTGTAAACTATAAAATCATGCGTCTCCTCACGGTTTGTGTCTCATTTTGTGAGCTAACTGAAAACAGTTGTTCGCTCCCCTCCTTCTCCCCTGCTCTGCTGGCCACGCCCACTCCTGCCCTTTGCTCGTGGAGCTCCACGCCCATTATGATGCATCTTATGAAAAAATTCTGAGGTAGACCTGAACCGAAAGTGAGGGGTGTCATGACCCTTTAGGTTACGTGCGCTTGTGTGGCTTTGGACGGCAGGGGAGGGACCATGTTTCAGAGATTCATGCTAACAGGCTGGCATTGTGGCAGATCACCTACTGCAGGGGTGTCCAAACTTTTTGGGCCGAGGGCCAGATGCAAAAAAAAAACGTTGTTGTGGGCCAAATTTTACATATATCACACAGACACGCATATACATATATATATACACACACACACACACACACACACACACATTTCTAAACATATTACTTTTAGTAACTCATTTCTAATTACTAATTTATTTTATCTTTGCCATGACGATAGTAAATAATATTTGACTAGATATTTATCAAGACACTTCTATACAGCTTAAAGTGACATTTAAATGCTTCACTGGGTTAGTTAAGTTAACTAGTCAAATTAAGGTAATTAGGCAAGTTAATTAGGCAACAATGGTTTGTTCTGAAGACTTACGGGGCTAATAATTTTGACCTTAAAATGGTTCATAAAAAATTAAAAACTGCTTTTATTCTAGCCGAAATAAAACAAATAAGTCTTTCTCCAGAAGAAAAAATATTATCAGACATACTGTGAAAATGTCCTTGCTCTGTTAAACATCATTTGGGAAATATTTAAAAAAGAAGAAATAAATCAAAGAGGGGCAAATAATTCAGACTTCAACTGTGTATATAGATAGATAGATAGATAGATAGATAGATAGATAGATATAGATCATAACAAGAACTGCTGCTTAATTAAATGCATGTAATAGCGACACCCGGTGGTTATTTATTGAATTACGTTCATTTTTGTATAGCGGGCCAGATGCTATTGATATTTATAAAAAGCCTCGCGGGCCGCTACAAAACTGATTGCGGGCCGCAGAGGGCCCGCGGGCCGTAGTTTGGACACCCCTGACCTACTGCACTACAGTAATAATAAATAAGTGAATAAATAGCCGAAATGAAAGAAAAAAGAGGGACCAAAATCAGTCACCAGGTCTGGTGCTCCCCAATGAGATTAAAATGCCCCCCTCAGTTATGACATCCTGGCTCCGGCCCTGATTTATGAATATTAAATTAATTAAAAATTAAAATACTGTCCAATAAAAATTGAATATTAACATATTTCCCTAATAAATCATAGAAAATGTGATTTTTTAGAAAACTGGGACGACAACTTGGGAGAAATTTTTAACCACTTGAATGAATCAGACCAGAAGGTTCTACTACATAAACATTCAAATAATACACGTGCAGTCGTTTCTATGTCAACCTGACATGAATGTACAAATGTTGATCAAAATTAAATCTATGTCTAAGAAACCCTGAAGATGGGTAAATAAATATAATTAAATATTTAAAATATAGATATATACTTTTAATACATAAAAATTATGTTTACCGTTACTTTTTTAGCTTTAGGTATGGGAAAGGAAAGAAACATTGCTCTTCATTCGATAATAGCTCTTGGAAAAAAGAAAAAGCAACACCTGGACTTAATTACAAACGCGGTTTCAAGTACTGTAGCGTTGAATAGATAGCGAGAAATAACATACATCACGAAATAAACATGTATTGACATTGAATTATATGTTGAAAAAGAAAAATAGCTGCAAAACTTACCATAAAGCATAACGTGTCTCATGTGTTCAGTGCTGCAACCGCTGAGACATCAGTTTACAAACCGTCGTGTAAAGATATAACGTTATTTACCTCAGGAAAACGATTTAAAGCTCAATATGTATTTAATGTGCTGATCAATGAAAACTTTTGACTAGTTACATATTTTAAACCAAAGGTTAATGAAGTTTTTCCCCTTTTTCAACTTCCCTCAGGACTCTGACGTCGCTGCTCTTCAGACGGAGCTTAAGGCTTTGATTGACAGCCCAACTGACCAATCTACAAGCAGTATAAGTAATTAGGGTGGAGTCTAATGAAAACCGCCATCTACTCTTTGCATTAAATACAAATATTTAACTTGACGTATTTAATTTATTTAATGTTGTTTGCGGATGTACTTTACTGAAATTAGTATTTTTTTGTTTTTAGCAGTAATCTTACAAATAAAAACAAAGGTCTTAAACTGATTACTGTTGTACACATATCTTAGCACAAAACATTGAATTTCATTCCTTTAAAAAAAAAGACGAAGATAAAATAAAGGTCAGATCATTCCTATTTTTTATATTTGTACATGGTGAGAAAGTAAACCTATACCTGTGATTAGAAGTATGTTTCAGTTTATTTTTACTTCCTGAAGTCTTGAAATGACAATAAAATTCCAGTTGTCTCAGTTGTTTTGCTGCTTTTATCATGTTTTAATGCTCTTAACTGAAGGCATATATGTGCAAACATATTAGTTTAACAGATAAAACACTTTAATTATGAGTACTTTTATATACACAAGGAAAAAGTCCACACAGACAAACAAACATAAAAAAAGATGTAAATAACATAGTAAAGAGGCTTACATCACAGTAAAGAGTGAATAATTACACCAGCTCAAATGTTTTCAGATGCATCAATCTGCATACATGTAAATAAACCACAAATTTCACCCTCAAGGTTTTTTTTTTTTCTTTCAAAATATCTCTCTCTTTTTTTTATAATAATCCAGACTAAACAGCAGTCTTTTCTTTATGGTCTGGTATACATGGCCGACAGACCCTCTACTCTCCATTTCTTCAGTCTTTAGCATCTCCCACTCCATCAGCATTAATGGCAAACATGGCCTCGGCCTCTGGTAAACACGGAGAGTCATAGATCTTACATATCCTCGTCTCACCTCTGCCTTTCCTCAGGTATAACCTACAATAGAGACACAATTAAGAGCGGCGTTAGGGTGTAATCAGTAATAAGCAGAGTCAGACAGAATGGGCTGACTTTTTTTTTCTCTTTTTTTTTGCTATTTCTGTGCAGAATGTGGTAAAAAAAAAAAAAGAATGGAGATTTATGCAGAATAAATTTGAGAGGGTAGTAAATTAAATAATGATATAAAAATAACTTATAAATAAATCTTATTTAAAGGTAAATCCAATTAGTTCCACTTGTTTGTTAAACAAAGCTAATCTTTCAAATAATTTATCTAGTAAAAACAGAACATATTACAATATAAACTGTATTCTACATAAAACATTTGCATACTCAGTAAGATCACCAAAATTAATAAATGAATTAAAAACTGAATAAATCAACATTTACACATACTTAAGTACATAAATAGACTTGGGTCTAAAATATTTGTCTATTTCTGGGTGTGAAGATTCTATGTGAGCTTAGTTATAAGTAATTGTTGTGCTAAAAATTTGTACAATTTAGATTTATTTTTTAAGATTACTTATAATTTTTAGGCAATGTAATTAGTTACTTTTACACTACCTGACAAAAGTCTTGTCGCCCATCCAAGTTTTAGGAACAATGAATAATAACTTGACTTCTAGTTGATCATCTGGTATATATGAAAGGCAAAGGTCTCTAGATTACGCTTATTTTACCACAATTAAAATATGATCATGCCTTGATTTTTAATGATTTCATTTGGACAGTAAGGTCTGACTTTGCTTAGACAAAAGTTTTGTCACTTAACAGAAATAATGTCCAGTATAGAATATAAAGTCATGCTGCAGTGGAGACAGAATGAATATTGTGTCTGACTCCATCGTGAGCTTGGAGGACTGCATCCATATATCTCTGCAATGACTCAAATCACTGATTAATAAAGTCATCTGGAGTGACAAAGAAAGCGTTCCTGCAGGATTCCCATCAAGATTCTTTGGATGCATCTTCAATGCCTCCATCTTACTCCAGACATGCTCAATAATGTTCATATCTGGTGACTGGGCTGGCCAATCCTGGAGCACATTGACCTTTCTTGCTTTCAGGAGCTTTGATGTGGAGGCTGAAGTATGAGAATGAGCGCTATCCTGCTGAAGAATTTGCCCTCTCCTGTGGTTTGTAATGTAATGAGCAGCACAAATGTCTTGATACCTCAGGCTGTTGATGTTGCCGTCCACTCTGCAGATCTCTCGCACACCCCCATACTAAATGTAACCCCAAACCATGATTTTTTCCTTCACCAAACTTGACTGATTTCTCTGAGAATCTTGGGTCCATGCTAGTTTCAGTAGGTCTTCTGCAGTATTTGTGATGATTGAGATGCAGTTCAACAGATGAGTCAACTGAAAATTCTACCTTCTGCCACTTTTCCAAATGATCAACTAGAGGTCAAGTGATTATTTGTTGCTCTAATAAATATATTAGTACTATAAGTACTATGTGAGAATTAATAAACACAATCATCTGTTGTGTTTTACCGTGTAGTTGATGCGTGTGCCAGAATATTTCCACCAATAGGCTTCTTGGGATCTGCTGAAAACATGGCTGCTCCGTCCACCTGTGCTACAACCTGGTTAGTGATGACGACAGCCACACCAAACTGCAAACCAGATACAACAGACATATTTTCAAAAGATCACACCTTATACAAAAAAAAAAACTATATATATATATATCTATCTGTTGCTGGCTGTATGTTTGTGGAGTAATACACAGAGGTGAAGGGTGACGAGGCCTTTGTGTGATGTTACTGGCGAAATATTACACGGCTATCAGCCAATCAGATTCAAGAACTAGACAGAACTGTTGTGTGTTCTGTCACACAACACAACGCAACACACAACAGTTCTGTCTAGTTCTTGAATCCATGCGATATTCTGCAAATAACAGCACCCGTCCAGCCTCTTAACCCTTCACCCTTGTGTATTACTCCACCCACACACAGCAACAAGCATTTATTGCAGCTGTTGGACATCATAATGCACTTTTGAGGCTTTTTTAGTTGAGAATGTAGTTGTGTAGATTGCAACTATGTAGTTTATTTATTAGGACAGTGCCTATTTTAGATGTTTTTTTTTTATTTCTGAGAGACAGCGAGTCGGCAGCCATTAGCCTGTCATACTGAGCAAAGACGGTTGGCGATGTTTATCCAGAAGATGGGGACAGAGACCGCACTATAAGCCCTAGAAAAAAAATGCATAAATTTCAAACTACAGCGGATCACATCTTTATTAAACAGGTAAATGACTTTCTAAGTCTCTCTCTTTTGTTTGTTGTAGTGCTGCATTTATACCATAGTATTATTGTGATCTCTAGATTGCAACAGAGAAATACTGGGAAATCTCTGTAGACTGATGGCATTTCATGCTGTTCAGCCTTATAATCTTAAAATGTGAGCAAAATCACCTGTTTTGTCATCACTTTAGACATTACGCTAGAGAATCATTCAAACACTAGCTCTAAAGTGACATTAGTAAAGTAGCAATGGTTTCTGCTGTTCTGACGTCAGCTGCAGATGTAAGGGAATGGCGAAAGAAAGTAGTTCCTCTTACAAAAGGGTTTCTGGACTCTGATTTTCTTTTTTTATATACACGATTATGCCGTCAAACTGTTTTATAAACGCAATATGACACGTGTAGCAGTGCGATATTGCTGCATATCGTCACTGGTGGCACATGCCAACGCAAGCCTCCCACCAGTGCCTACATACATTGCACTGCTACATGTGTGATATTGCTCATATATGTGTGTATATATACATGTGTGTGTGTAAACCTTTTTTTAAATAATAATATATATATATATATATATATATATATATATATATATATATATATATTTAAAATGGTCTTGTTTGCATTGCATGATGTTGTTTACCTCATCAGCGAGACGCAGCAGCATACGCAGAAAGCGTCCCAGATGCCCCTGTCGGGCAGACAGCTCCCCTCGTCCCGAGTAATCTGTCCTGTAGAGAGCTGTGGCGCTGTCTACTATCAGCAGAGCGTATCTGGACGCAGATTCAGAATAAGTGAACACACATCAGGTAATGGAGACCGTAGCCATGTTTACATTCACCTATTTATATGTGCATTCTGAAATATTGCATAAAAAAGCTTAATAGAAGGAATGTTGCGCAGTAATGTTGGAAATGTTTATTCAGAAAACTTAAGTGCACAAATAAGTAGGATAAACATTTTTTGAAAAACAAAATGTGCATAAACAGCAGTGGAAATAAATGTACCAAATAAATTCCAGTATGTGCATCAAAAAAGTTCTGTAAAGTGCTATAAAATGTGCATTTTTTATTCAATGTTTGATGTAATCTCTAATAATACACGACAAAAGGGTTGGACAGAGTAGCTTATTAAAAAATAAAATAAAAATCACATCCAAAAATCTTGTTTTTCCTCACAGCTCTGCCAGTAAGAATGGTTGAGCTTAAGCACAATCAAATGAAAACCTAATAATCAGCGTCTCGATCAGCACGGGGCATGTCAAATAACAGAGAGCTTTTGATTGGTCAGAAGATTTGATGAGAAACTGAAGTCTGAGGTGATGTCAAAAAAAGTGATTGATCCATTTAGGCAGAAGCTTTCGACGTTTATAACAGTTTTATATTTTCTAAATGTGAATTTTGGCACTGTTTTGAATCACACTAGCTAATAGATATCCTTAAATCTAACAGTCTGAAAATAACATCCAAAAAAAATATTTTAATTACAAGGGACCTTTAACAGATCATGTAATAACAAAAATGTGCTCAATGGGACAGCATTAATAGACAGCAGCAGACGAAGCACATTGTAAAACATCTGAAATGTTATTTCTAAAGTCCCTCAGGCAAAGTCTGTCATCACAGTGGCTCAGTATTATTATTATTATTACCTCCAGAACTGTCTCGAGTGTCGGCGCTTGCAAAGAGCATCTCACACCTCATTGTATGTTTCATCTTCATTGTATGAGTAATAAAGTAATTTATTCTATTGGAAAAAAGGTTTACAGTGGACTCTCCTACTGCAGCAAATTCATTTTTCTTTTTGGTATTTGGCGGCAGTTTATCAGGAAGTGATGATTTTCTTCTCTTTGACTCACTGGATGGAAACGCTGCTTTATTTACAAATGTTTTATGCCATATTCTAGATTTGTGCATAAATCTATTGCATATCTGTGGATGGAAACCCAGCTAGTGAGATTGTGTGTGTTACCTGGACTCGGTCATCATAGCGGAGGCCTGATACAGCAGCTGTGTTTGATGGTCAGTGTTGAAGGCTCTGGCGTAGGCCACGTTATCCAGAACATCACTGCCCACCAGACCATACCTGACACAACAAACTGACTTTCAGTCATTTTTCATACTAAATAGATTTTAGGCTTCTGTTATAATACTGCTCTGTGCATTATGGAACAAAATCAATGCCTAAAGTCTTGAATTAAAAAGCTTGTTGAATATCACAAACTGAAAAAAAGAATACACCGTATTAACAAGTTCTTGCATTTCAATGACTTGAATTCCAGGGTTTGTATTTTTAGGTCCTGAAATTGAACATATCTGTTTATTTAAGCTGTGAATATTTCAACGAAAAATATTTCAAACACGTTTTCATACTTAAAAATTCAATAATTCATATTCAATTTTCAGATTTCACTTACAAAATATTCAATACCCTTTAAAAATACGATGTATAATATTCAAAAGGTCATTTTCAGTTCATTTTATTTCAGTTCAAATATTCGCTTCCATAAATTCAGTGGATCAAATTCGACTGATAAAATTCAACTTTACATCCGGGAACTGCAGGAGAAGCAATAGATTGCAGAGTGAAGATCGCCAGCTGCTCTAGCTTTCACCAGCAGGTGGAGATGGAATAATGTAAGATTTTTAACCCAGTAAACAAGCGAGAAAAAGGCTATTAAAGGCAAAAAAGTAGCATTCCATTTTAATATCAATGCCTTGGACATTATAAATAATAAAAAGTATGAGTAAAATGAGTACATGAGGTTTTAGTCATCTATATTTGCCCTTATGTAATGGAAGCCAGCTGGTGATCGCGTAAAGCTCACCCCTCGGATCCAGGGACAGACGTTGTTCTGCAATCTTATCGGAGCTTGTCTTATCGGAGACACGGTTAAACGTTTGCAAAATGTCTTTAGTTTGTCCAGATTATTGCTTTTCCTCTAAAATAGAGACGAAGCAGAAGGAAAATGAATGAATTGATGAATGAATGAAATGATTGACGTTTTTATGCATGTGCTGTGCGGCTTGCACACGACAAAGTCGAACGAGTGGCCGCAAGCTCCGGTGGCCGGTCAGAGCCAGTGCCGCATATCAAACTGGTTAAGAGATGCTGGATGGCTGCCAATATATGATAGGAATTCTTCCAAAGTTTCAGATGACATCTGGGCGTGTGCATAATAATGTAAAATGAAAGTGAAAGTCATGACATTTGGCCAAGCCTAAGAATAGCCTACAAGAGTGTTTCGATTATTATATTAATCATGACATATGTCATGCTTGGGCTTATATGAATAACACCTCGCTGTTTACCATTTCCGAAAGTGGAGCTGACGTCGGCGCGAAGATGCTTGTATAATTGTAAAAAGAGTGATGAATATTAATGGATTTCTTATATCTGTCATTTCTGATAATATAATTGATTTAGTGGGGGCTTATGAGTTTCCAACACAGCAAAAATGCATTCAGAATCCTAAACCAATAACTTTGTCAAGCAAAAATTATGATTTTATAGGCTACTGATTTTTTTTAAAAAACAATAAAAAATAAACTATTAGCTACCCTAGCAATTGTTTATTTAAATATGATCATCTCAAAATATAAAATAAAAACATAATGGTTTGACTTTGTGAAATCATAAAACACACTTGCAGAAAAGAGTTAATAGAATAAATGAGCAAATACATTCTCTCCAGTAGATGGCGATTAAAGCTCAGTAATACCCCATGAGGATGAACATTGAGCTGCTTTGCAGGAACCCCTCAACCACGCATGTCAAACCACGCATTATAAACATTAATCTTATGAAACTAGCTTAAGTGACAACTATATTAAGTTTAAACCAGTTTAAATAAGTTTATATGTTTAATAACTGCAAAAAAGATCATTGCTAATCATAAAATACAAACGGTCGCTGAAAAGTTATAAATAACGGTTTTCTCCTCATTTAATAAAAACAAATTAAAGTCAGTTATAACTGCCTATATCAAACCACAGGCGACTCATTTTATTACTTATCATTGGCTGCGACATTGCCACTTTTGCGTTAATACCTTTTTCTCGCCTATAGGCTACATAACAATAAAACAATAATCTGGACAAACTAAGACATTTTGCAAACGTTTAACCGTGGCAGAACCCCAATAATTAGAAAAAAAGAAGAGAAAGACAGGCAGAGTGATAAAAAGGATAAATAGAAATATTAATTTAGAATCACAGATGACTTATTTAAGCGCAATAGCCCAAATAAATGTCATACAATAATAATATTAACAATCATAATAATAATTTAAATGATGAAAATGTATAACCTATCCCAATCCTGACAGCTGCGTTTAAACAGCGCAAACATTACTCCTTATAGTTATGCCATATTAGACGGTTCTGTGTGAATAACTGAAGACGCTTCTTTAATGCATTCGCATGTTAAATTATTTTAAATCAGACGCCCCATCCATAACCAACCTTAAATCATACCTGAACTCTCTGTTTAACATTTCCAAGTAAACTGTTTTGTGACATTCTCATAAAATCTCTCTGGTTTTGAAAATCTTTGTTCATAATTGTTCTTAGCCCTGTCAATGTTTATCTATTTTGTATTATTATAATATTTCATTTCCTGTTTCTCTTACGTTTATTCTTTAGCTGTCAATATAATACTTCGCGTCTATGGAAGAAAGAGTCAATAAAGATAGACAATGTGTAACATCATATTCATCAAAAGACGGTTTATGTGCAAGTAACCGCACCGGTCCGAGCAGGTAACGAGCCAGCATGGGAGACAAGCTCCGATAAGATTGCAGAACAACGTCTGTCCCTGGATCCGAGGGGTGAGCTTTACGCGATCACCAGCTGGCTTCCGTTACATAAGGGCAAATATAGATGACTAAAACCTCATGTACTCATACTTTTTATTATTTATAATGTCCAAGGCATTGATATTAAAATGGAATGCTACTTTTTTGCCTTTAATAGCCTTTTCTCGCTTGTTTACTGGGTTAAAAATCTTACATTATTCCATCTCCACCTGCTGGTGAAAGCTAGAGCAGCTGGCGATCTTCACTCTGCAATCTATTGCTTCTCCTGCAGTTCCCGGATGTAATGTTGAATTTTATCAGTCGAATTTGATCCACTGAATTTATGGAAGCGAATATTAATAATAATAATAATTCTTCTTTGTGATGCATTCTTTATAAACAACCATCAATTGCAGTCAGAAAACAAATCATGTCCTAAAGTCTTTAAAATTTCACATTCTAATAAAATATGTACAGTTTTCCATGTCACTAGTTACATTTTTTTTCTCTGGATTTATATATTCTTTGAGACATTTGGGATAATGGGAATACATAATTCTGTTATATATAATATAATATAAAAATTAATATAACACTGTTCTAATGGTTTTTTGATATTTCAATGAAACAAATCATACATAATATTGTGTCTTTAAAATATAGCTTGACATCCAGTTTGAGGAACGTCCATAAACAAAATAAAATAAATATAATTACATAATAATAACAAAATAAAATTGCGCTAAAAATCCAAATATGTAGTAAAAACTGCTTTTTATTTATTTATTTTTTTAAATCAAACATTACAATTTTACATGTGGGATAATTTAAACACACAATTCTGCTGAATATATAACACTGCTCTAATAGTTTTCAGATGATTTAATGAAAGCAATTGTACATATTGTGCCTAAATTATGGTTTGACTTCATGTTTGGGGAAACTCCCATAACTTATTATTTATTTATTTATTTAAATAACAATATAATAAAATGAAATAATAAAATTGTGCTAAAAATAATCCGTAGTGCAAACTGAGCATTATATTCAATCCAACATTAAACTATCAATATCTGGGTATTTTAGTATCTCAAGAATAATTGTGGACAAAGCTCTTGATTTCTACAGTACACTATAAGGGTGCTTTCACATTTACACTTTTGTTTCGGAACCTGTCTCGTTTGCCAAGTTGGCGCGTTTCGTTTGGCATATGTGAAACCACCAATCGCTCTCGGATTCGCGGCAAATTAATTGCTCCGAGATCGCTTGAATGAGGTGGTCTCGGCTAGATTGAAAAGAACTCTGGAGCGGATCAATTGCAGTGAGAAAGCAAACGATCCAAGCGCGGTTATATCACTGTGTTTTATGGATATGTAATAAGTATACGGCTATATGAAGAGAGAATTAGGAGTAGGGCGGGAAGTTTCGCGAGTCTCCCGGATGCCCGCAAACGAGTGATAATCTTCCGGTAATCTTGCGTCTCCCTCCCGGTCCTCAAACGGGCTACGTCGCTCACCCTTCTCACCCCTCCCCACCGCATCTCTCCTCACTCTTCAGACACGTCGTGCGCACCTTGTCAGACACCATCAAACCACCACCTCTTCTGACAGCTGAGCGGGACTCTGCAAAATAAACCCTGACACTCTGACCAATGTGAGGAGAGTTTACTCGCACGTGACTTGTTTTAGCTCTTTTGGTCCGATTAGAAACTTTGCAGTTTGAAAGCAAACTGCACCAAGAGCAAAGAGCAACAATGTAACATTTGTAATCTCTGTTTCGGAACAACTGAATCGATTCACAGGTGTGAAAATACCCTAAAATTCAACATTTCTGTAATGTCGCTGCATAAATGCTTTATGTTTTTGGGCTTATTCATGCTCTGCTGTTCATAAATTGTCTTTTTATATTGAAAGTCACTTGTTGTTAAGTTTAACAAAAGTTACTGCATCATGGGGTAGTGATGGCTCCTTTCAAAGCACTGCATTTATTTTTATTTGCAAAACAAGTGCGTATCAATTGGTAGGTTCACTTTGATTTTACTCCAGTGGCGAATCAATGAAAGAGTTTAAATCTCTAATCAGCTTCACGAGTTTGTACATTTTTTTACATTTTATTTTTACAATGTAACAAACAACAAAAGCTTTTAAAAACAACTTACAATATGCAGAAACTTCATTTGTAATGATAATAGATGATCATTTAAGTGCATTCGATTTGCAGTGTGTTTGAAAACGTTTTAAGGCATGTTTTGCTTGAGTTTTGTTGCATTTACATGAATTTTACCACCATTATTTTGCAAAGCAATCATTTTAAAGCTTTAAAAAGTTGTGTTTCTTCCAACACTATAAAGAGGTGTAGGATTAAGGAAGGTAAAGCAGCTCTGACCGTTCAGCCACAGCCAGCAGTCTCTCTGGACGGAAAGTTCCTTCAGTGTCAATGTACATGGCTTTTCCTTCACCTCCACCCTGATCTATGGGCAGCTGAAATGCAAAGCTCAGTGGTATTTTAAACTTGTGAACAGTGACATATGAAAAATACAAAGATTGTTTATTTCCCAATGAAACTATTTAACCTTTATAATAAATTTGCATATGTAAAAAATGCAGTTCTACAGCTCATACAGTCTAGTATAATGAGGATATGGTGCTAATGCAGAAGAGAAACAATTCAGTTTTATTTATACGCCAAGAAAGAGCAATTTTGTGCATGTGGCTGATATTTTTACGGGCAAAAAATAGCATTAAAGAGCTCCCATTTTATCCCATCTTCCAGAATGTGTCTTTAAAACAGTACAAACATGCACCCATACAGTCTAGTATAATGAGAATATGGTGCTAATGCAGAAAAGAAACAATTCAGTTTTATTTATACGCCCAGAAAGAGCAATTTTGTGCAGATGCTGATAATTATACGGGAAAAAAAAAACTGCATTAAAGGGCTCTTATTTTACCCCTTACTCCAGAATGTGTGTACGGAACCCCGGAAGGGACGTAGTGGAGGAGAAAAAAATGGGCTGGGTGAAAAAAAAAAAAATGGGTGAAAGAAAAAAATGTGTGGGAGGAAAATATATATTTCTAAGTTTTTGCGTTCCCTCGCAAAGATGTTTTGCGTTCTCTCGCAAAACTGTTTCTTTACAAACACTTCCTGTTCACTTCACTCATGTAAACCCTCCCGTTTTTGCCGAAATTCTCCCATATTTTACCATTCTATCCCACTTTCTTTACATTAAATCTGTGCGTCGATCGTCGCCTTTCACTTTGCAACCTCTGAACCAGTGAATGCATGTATAAGCGCTGCCAGACGCGCTCCGTACAATAAAATGATCCCAGATCAGCGTATGTACGCGCCATTTAAAGGGACTTTCTGTTATCAAACAAGTAAGCAGCAATGAATCTCATGTTTTGTTTAGTTTGATAACAGAGGTGTCTCTGTATGAATGCACAGATCAATAATGAAAGCAGTCCATTACTTTAGAAAGTGTTTGTGCTCATTTAAGAGAAAATAAGCTGTTTACAATAAAACATGCAGGTAGGAGATTACATATTATTCAGTGTATTTGTCTGTTTAATCATACACCCGCTCCTCTGTGCGCAGATCTGGGATCAGATTATTGTATGGAGCACGTCTGTCAGTCAGCGCTTATACATGCATTCACTGGTTCAGAGGTTGCATATGAAAGGCGACAATCGACGCACAGTAATGTAAAGAAAGTGGGATAGAATGGTAAAATACGGGAGATTTTCGGCAAAATTGGGAGGGTTAACGTGAGTGAAGTGAACAGGAAGTGTTTCTGGAGAAACAGTTTTGCGAGGGAACGCAAAACATCTTTGCGAGATAACGCAAAACTTTGCGAGGGAACGCAAAAACTTAAAAATTTATATTTTCCTCCCACCCATATTTTCCTTAAACCAATTTTTTTTTCACCCAGCCAATTTTTTCTCCTCCACTACGTCCCTTCCGGGGTTCCGTAGTAAATCAGTACAAACATGCAATGTTTTAAATTTGTAATATTAATCTTGAGGTGCAGCTGATCACTCAGAGATTGAACAGATCTTTTATTCTCAGATGCTTTTCAAATGATGCTTTTTCAGACGCTTTTACTACAGACGCATGTTAATATGCAGCTGTAAATCAATTTGGTGAGCGGGGAAAACCACACTCCTACTTCATGTTGCGGTGGGCCTCAAAATTGCAGAGATTTGGATACAATTAAAAAAAAGAGACATATTGTGTTTATTTCGCCCCAATATGACTGTGGACACACTATACTACACACAGTTCTGTCCAAACAGCTTCCAAAAGTTGATTTTGCTTCATAGATGTACCTTAAAACTGACTAGTATTAACATGGTTGTTTATTTATTAGTGTAAACCAAAATGCATGCATATTCAAGGTATTCTCATAAATTGAAAGGTCCAAAAGTACAGCATTTATTTAAAATCTGACTGGCTTATTTAGTATTGTGAAGATATTTTACTGTTTCCTTGCAAAAAGATGAATAAAAGCATGTGCATTACCTGGCAGGTGACGGCTAGTGTGTGACAAAGCTGCGTCTTTCCTGTCCGAAACTCTCCAAACATCTCCGTAATGGATCCTGTCTCGATTCCTCCTACAGATGTCAGACAGAAAAAGATTAGATCGTGCGACAACAGCACATTATTTTCTGAAAGAGTTGAGCGTCGCACCCTGCAGGAGTTTATCCAGCTCCTTAGATCCTGTGGAGATCTGGATGATTTCGGCTCTGCGCTGGTGAAACTCTGTCGCTGTGGTGAAGCCCATGGGAACCATTTTAGCAGCTTCTGTCTGTCATAGAGGTTTAATCAAAAGCCATGATTACACCATGCATTAAGATGTCAAATCACAAGTGAACAGCATAAATACAATAAACCGTTCCCTTTCTTTATCATCATTACTTAGTCTCCTGCTTCTGCTCCTTTCTGGCTTCTTCTATATTGATGGGCGATTGTTAATTCAGTTTAATGCTGGTTAAAGCCTGGTTTATACTCAGCTAGTGCGCGCAGCGAGTGTGACGTTATCGCTGTGTTTGAGGAGGTTTGCTTTGGGTGCTTGCAGCATGATTTCGGCTGGTGGAGCGAATATTTATTTTGAAACTCAAGCAAACAATTTGTCTGCGCTGCATTTCATTTGAGTTGAATATGAATCACTTTGACTCAATTTTGTCTGAAACAGGTACGACTGTACAAACATCTTTATGATCCGTTTATGCATGATCATAGGGAGAACCAGATGAACAATAATTATTGGCTAGAAATTGCAACAGCAGTGGGAAAGGACGAAGGTTTTTGTTAAAAAGTTTAGAAAAACCAGAGGGATGAGTTTGTTGAAGCCTAAAGATGCCATTGCAAAAGTGAAGACACAGTACACAATCACAGAAATACAGTTTTTCCATCGTTTATAGGTTTAACACCAATGTATATATTATAATTTAAAATAATTGAATAATTACAAAACTTTAACTAAGGAACAAATGATTTCTTTGATAACTAGAAAAGAATATTTGAACCTATCGGTTTACAATACACTGATGCCCTATTTTTCTGGGCTTTATTGGTGATATTGGTCAGGAATGTTGGACCATAATTGCCTTATTAGCTTATAAGTAGGGGGCGACAACTAGCCAGACATTAATGTCTGAATTGTGGGTTAAATCTAAAAAATAAAAAAAAATTAATTTTTTAGTAAGTGTACTTTTTTGCTTTTATTACTGTCATAATAAAAAATTATATTTGTAGAACCAACCATGTTCTCTTGTCATTAATATTTTAATAAACTTTAATAGGTAAAACTGTCCGAGATATGAACAAAAGCAAGTGATGCATCAAAGTTTAATAAAAAAAAAAAAACCTTGAATGATTATAAAAATCTTTAAAATCATTAAAATAATTTATAAAAATAACAAATTGTTTGTTTAAAAATCTTCAATGATATTAATGATATGACGTAGTTCCGGAAACTTTCTACTTCTCTGCTTATCAGTCTTACACGGTATGTAAACGGCACAAGCTTTTATTGTGCAATATTACGCCCCATTCACAAGGGGAGTCAGCTTCAACGCTTCCCATTCACTTAGAATGGGTGACGTGAGGCAATGCCGAACTGCATTGTGGATCCGAAAGCGTCAGCCAATCAGATTGCTGTATGCAAATACACCAGCTCAGACAGTGGCGTATTGCTGACTAATTTTATTAGCTGACGCTGCTATGGCGATCGCGTCAGCCCCAACTTCAGACACATCCTCTGTCAAGCGCTGATGCTGAAGCCCCGTGTGAATGAGGCGTTAGATTTTAAAATCAGGAAACAGACCCTCACTTTAAAGAAATCAGCAAAGTGGTTGAAAGTGGACAAAAAAAAGTGAAAACAATAACAGCAAAAAACTACTTTAAGCATTAGTTTAACTAAATAGGACAATTCTGTGAATTCTTCATCTTTGGAACACAAATGTAGATATTTTAGATGAAACGTGAGAGAAAACGTGAAATTTTTTTTTTTTTAATGGTTTTTGGCACACAAAAGTGTTCTTGGAGCTTCATTGTATTGCAGTTTAACCACTGAAGTCACATGAAATATTTTGACAATGTTTTCAGTTCATTTTCTGGGCACTGTTGCTGTTTATAAGAGCATGAGAGAGCTCTCAGATTTCATAAAAAATATCTTTATTTGTTGAAGGTCTCAGGGGACTGGACCAGCATAAGGGTAAATAATTAATAACAGATTTTTCATTGTTTTGCGTAAATATCTATTTAATGGCAAGTATAAACAGTACATTATACACAGAAGTGTGTTGCTGAGGTCTTACCAGGATCTTGTCAGCTTTGGCTTCGCTAATTCCTTTAATATTAAGCAGTTCTTTCTTGGGTGCATATGCGACGGCTTCTACAGTATGGAAACCACCATCTTCCAGCTTCTTAATGTCACTGCTGCTGATGCCACTTTGCTGAAGAAAAGTTTAAAATAGATATATAATCAGAATCTACTCAAAGGTTTATGTATATATACACAGGAGTCAAAGAAATTCAATACCTTTTAAGATGCTTTACATATATTTTAAGACCTCATCACCACTTTAGGATTCAACTGGTAACATTTTAACTTGCAGTATATATACTAAATAGGCGGGAAAGCACAACTAAAGAGTTATAGCTTGTGACAACTGCTTATCAATGCAATATAATTCAGAAGGCAAACAAAGGAAAAAAAAAATATATATATATTTTTCCGACTATTTTATGAAAGTTCAGACAAAAAGAGTACAACAAAACAACAATTACACCAGTAAAAAACTATATGTGGAGCTTTAGCAAACTCTCCAACCTTTAAATGAATTAATGAATCTTTAGACTGCCATTTAATACAATATACTCCTCTATAACAACGCTGTTGTAAAGGTGTTGCCTTGGTTACTGCAGGATTTTATCAAGTTCATAAACTACAGCAATTACAATATTCACATATTAAATTCAGGTGAACTTTAGCATACAGCTATTATACATCACAATCCAAAAAGAAACAAGACCCCACAGACACCCTGTACAGTTTTACCTCTAGACGGGAAACCGGTTGTGGCCCAAAATTCTCCTCTTCCTCCACTTCTGCCTCCACCTCCACCCGGGACGCGTTCCTCATGGCCATATTCACTCCTTCATAACACATTAAACATTATTAGTAAAAGCTGCATGTGATGCTTATATTTTTAAGACATCCTAAATTAACATTAATAGCAAATTCAAAGTCACAGATCCTGAAGGAAAATATTTTCGTCCCCATGAATGTCTTTGCTTTAACAATTATGTAGTTAAAACATTTACTAAGATCAAGGCACACCACTGATTTACCCAGAAATGTTTAAGAACTTTTTAGGGGCTTGTGGCAAATGGATAGTTAGATATTAAAATAAAAAGTCTGCAAAAAACTTTAAATTTCATCAGTAAAGACCTGTCAAGGTTTTAATGACAATCCAAAAGAATTAAGAATCATCAAACATCGACACAAATGATTTTCAGAACTGTATCATGGTATTTTTTTTTTAAAGAAAAACATAATTAATAAGGTACTGATCAATCTAAAACGTTTTCTTATCGTAACACCAAAGTAACTTTTAACGTCATTTTAACATGCATCATAATTTACATGGTTTTTCAAATTGAGGTAAAGTTGGTGACCTATAATGCATATGTATATTGTTTACCATACTAACTAGGGCTGCACAATATATCATTTCAGCATCGATATCATAATGTGTGTATCAGCAATAGTCACATCGCAAAGATATGCAATGCAGAGTTGACTTTGCAGTGTGTGATTTTTACATTTACATACACAAAACTATAATACATGCACTTTTTATTTAACCTTTGTCTGTTGCATTTATTTCCACATGTAGTTTGTTTATGACATGTTATGCCTAATTCACTCTTCAACAAAATCATCCTAATCAATCAAAATTATTAATACATTCAGTAACACTTTAGGGACCAATTCCCACGATTAACTAGTGGCTTATTAGCATGCATGTTATTGAGATATTGGCTGCTTAATAGTACTACATGTTCTGTATGATCCTATTCTACATCCCTAATTCCTACCCTATACCTAAACTACCTTAATAACTATTAAGAAGCAAATTAGGATTTTATTGACGCAAAAGTCAAAATGGTTTGCTAAGCGCAAGAAACTAACCTTAAAATAGTGCGACTAAAGATTCTTTCCAAGTATAACAAAGTTTATAGGCCATTTCAATGTGGTCATGTCATTGCTCCATGAACATTTCCTGCTTGTTATAAAACTACTTCATAACTGTAAAAAGAGACAATTCAATCCCAATTTAATGTTAAAACAGCTATCATTACGTTATTTATCAATATGTGTGTCTTTTTAGATTCTCTGAGATTATAGAAATGTAAAATGTGAAACAGAAAATACCATGGGACCATTGTTTTTGTTTACATCCCTCAAAGTGGCACAATTAAATTGACTGTCAACAGTGTTGCAGTTTCAGTCATAACATGACTTCCCGATTTAAAAAATGATCAAAGATTACTTTTCTGAAAATATATTATTAAGGAGAAATTCAGAATGTGTGAATATAAAACAAACTTTACCTCAATGTTTTCTGATGTTCCTTTATGAACACCATGGTAGTGCTAAAATACTATAGTAAATCTCCTCAAAGATAAAACTAACGCAATTTAGCGTTTAAGCTAATATAAAAAGGAATTTATGAGCACAGATAACATGATAAAAGAACAATTAGAGATAGTGAATAATTATAAAATGTGTAGGATATTAGTTTAATAATAAACGTTAGCTCTTATGTTCGAAAAGCTGCTGACCATGTATACACATTAACACTATTTCGCTCTCATCGACACAAACAACCTATTCAAACATGTTCTCACAGCACAGATATTATTAATGTGAAGGAATAAATGACAGAAAATGTAAAAGAGCTGTGATTATAAGGTTAATCGAACGTTTAACGTCGACATTATTGTTTTTGTCACTCACCCGCTAAGCTGCTGCTGCTGCTAGATCTGAACTTTCCCGCGTGCCGTCGTCACCGACGTCATGACATCACGTCGCTGTTTCATAACGTCATTGTGTATCTTATTTATTTTTTCGCTTTTATACAAGATACAATTGATTATAATGGTTATTTATTAATATAATACTTACAACGTATTGTCTTATTTTCTAGTTTTCCGTGAAGTATATCATTCATGTAAAGAAACGGGCTAAGGGGCTAAACTAAAGCCAAGCCAAATTGTAAACATTTCACAAGAGAATAAACAATATGGTATTACACTGCATAACATTTTAAACAAAAACGTTAAAAAGAATCCTGTATGAAGCATTGTGTCATTTTAATTTGGTTTACTCAAACTACTGGCAACTGTTCATACATTTCTATGTAAATGTATAGATGAATTACCGGTTTGTAAACATTCAGAATGCGCACGCAGCAAGGTTGCAGAATAAACCGGGAGCGCTAGCATTTACAGCGAGGGAATGACATCCGATGCGGTAAAGAGTTTGTTGTTGTCTTAGAAATAAGTTATACTGATGACCTATTTTATATATTATTTACATAATGCTTTCAGTGTATTATAACAGCTTGTTACCCAGTGATGAGCACAGTGATTCTACAAAATTAATGCTAAAGTGAGCGGCGTTTGTCTAACAGGTCCATTTGCAACAACACCCTCCCAATGGATATTGGAAAAGAGGAAATCGCCAAGCATCCAGCCCAAAATATACAACTACCTCATTGAAACTCCAAGTGATTTTACAAGAGAGAAGTTAAAGGCCTACAAGTCTTCAGATTCAACACTATGTAGTGCTAAAAGACAAGGAAAGAAGATGGAGCTGTACAAGGCCTGGGTAATCATCAACAAGCAAAACAACTGCTTTCTGACAGTGAACTGCACCTGTACGGCAGGGTATGTGAACGTACATGTTTACATTTCATTCTAAGCATTCAATGTCCGCAGGTTAATTCACCATATTTAACTGTTTTTGCTGAAATCATTGTTGCAATCAAAAACGAGTGATCTGTGTGATTCAGCATAGCGGGAACTTACCGAATATAAAATAAAAACTGCAGGGTCCAGCATTTTTAATTAGGTCCTTACTCCATTCAGCTCGTATGATGGCTGTTAGCCAAAGGCATCTGCAGTTGGCATTAAAAGCAGTGTGTTGTACGGTAAAATTTAAGTTTTTTATTTTGGCATCCTACCGCACAACACAACATGTTTGCTATTGTAACTGCTATGTGCGGTTGAACCCGTGTGATGTTATGTGTGACGTAGGTTAGTAATTCCCCTATAGCTACTCTTAATATACTCATTCGAGCCCTAATTTACGCTTGATCCTCCCTGAAGGACATCAAAACAAGAAGTGTAGGGGGTCAGCTCTTTAACACTGAGAAATAGTTTACTCTGATCTGCATTTTAAATAATAATATTCATTCATTCATTTTCTTTTCAGCTTAGTCCCTTTATTAATCTGGGGTCGCCACAGCGAATGAACTGCCAACGTATACAGCATGTTTTACACAGCAGATGCTCTTCCAGCAACAACCTATCACTGGGAAACAAACATCCATACACTATCATTCACACACATACACTACGGTCAATTTAGCCTACCCAATTCACCTGTGCCGCGTCTTTGAACTTGTGGGGGAAACTGGACCACCCGGAGGAAACCCACGCCAACACGGGGAGAACAAGCAAACTCCAAACAGAAATGCCAACTGGCCCAGCCGAAGCTCGAACCAGCGACCTTCTTGCTGTGAAGTGCTCGTGCTACACACTGCTCAACCATGACGCCCATTAATAATAATAATAATAGTAAAAAATTATAAAATATATATATATATATATATATATATATATATATATATATATATATATATATATATATACATTTGACCACCCCTATAACGTTCATACCCCTGTAAATGCATAATCGCGCCAATCAGTCTATGCCAGAAAAAGTTCATTTGACAGAAACTGGCATATCTAGAGCACAGATGGACATTGTAAGTATTCACAATGTTTTCTCATGAAATAAGTGTAGCTTTATATGGCCTGACAGTAGTCAAATTAGATGCATACGTTTGTATGGTTTGATAAAGTAAAGTCTGAAAGAGGTTATCAGAGGATACTGTGGGTCAGAATACACGAAATATCCTTCAAAACACTGAAAACTTAAATATGTTTTATTAATAAAATAGGTACATATTCACTACCTGACAAAAATCTGGTCATCAATTCCAGTTCTGAGAGCAAGAAATAATAACTTGACTTCGAGTTGATCATTTGGAAAAGTGGCAGAAGGTTGATTTTTCTGATGAATCATTTGTTGAACTGCATCCCAATCAACACAAATACTGCAGAAGACCTGTTGGAGCTTGAATGGTGAAGTGAAGTTTGGTGAAGGAAAAATCATGGTTCAGGGTAACATTCAGTGTGGGGGTGTGCGAGAGATCTGCAGAGTGGACGGCAACATCAACAGCCTGAGGTATCAAGACATTTGTGCTGCTCATTACATTACAAACCACAGGAGAGGGCAAATTCTTCAGCAGGATAGCGCTCCTCATACTTCAGCCTCCACATCAAAGTTCCTGAAAGCAAAGAAGGTCAAGGTGCTCCAGAATTGGCCAGCCCAGTCACCAGTTATGAACATTATTGAGCATGTCTGGGGTAAGATGAAAGAGGAGGCATTGAAGATGAACTCTGGGAGTCCTGCAGGAACGCTTTCTTTGTCATTCCTGATGACTTTATTAATCAGTGATTTAAGTCATTGCAGAGATGTATGGATGCAGTCCTCCAAGCTCATGATGGAGTCACACACATTATTAACTCTTTTTCCACTGCAACATGACTTTATATTCTATACTGGACATTATTTCTGTTAAGTGACAAGACTATTGTCTGATCGTCAAAGTAGAAAATCGCACACTAGTTGTGAGATGTATATGTTTGTACTAAGTTAGTATATATTTGCATAAAATGTACAAAAATCTGTATTTTATTTTACATTTTAGATTTAATTTAATTTTGTCCAACATTAAATGACGCCAACAGGATCTAGCTATGCTATTAAATACAAGTCTAATGGTTTTATTTGTGTAGTACTAATGATAATAATAATAACTCAGAGTTCATAACTTCATTGTGTTATTTTATTCAATTTTAAACAATATACAAGTATAACAACCAAATATGTAGAAGTTAAAATGGTTGAAAAGTAATAACAATTCTATATGTTATATTTTGGCAACATTTTGATTATAACAATCATCATTTATTATGTTTAGAATATACATGCATAAAACAATATACAAAGTAAAGATAAATACATTCATATCATTGAATCATAATGAAAATCTGTTATGTATGTAACAGTCTAAGAAAATAGCAAAACTGACAAAAAAGAATATGTATAGTATTATTAACATGAGTACCTATTCAAAACTGGACTGAGAACATTTTTTAAACCATATTCGTTTCCTAAACTGTAACCGAGAGAGCAAATATCTGTCATTCAGATGCTCTAGTTTTCTCCAGTGTTCAACATTACGTTTACATTTTCATTCATTCATTTTCCTCCGACTTAGTCCCTCATTTATCAGGGGTTGCCACAGCGGAATGAACCGCCAACTATTCCAGCATATGTTTTATGCAGTGGATGTCCTTGCAGCTGCAACCGAGTACTGGAAAACACCCATACACTTATTCACACACTGCAGCCAATTTTGTTTACCCAATTCATCTATAGCGCATGTCTTTGGACATTGGGGGAAACACCAGAGGAAACCCACGCCAACACTGGGAGAACATGCAAACTCCATACAGAAGTGCCAACTGGCTAAGCTTTGACTTGAACTAGTGATCTACTTGCTGTGAGGCCACAGTGCTAATCAACGTAAATACACTTCATTGTACATGTATTATTATTACATGTACATAGTATTTCTTATTGGTAAGACACTATATTCTGTCTAACTGGAGTTTAACCCTTTACACAACTCCTTTACCATTCTAATTTGTACTGTAAAGTAATGAGGTGCGTCGAATTGTGAAACATTTTCACGATCACCAGCGATCTAGCCTGTGCAGATCACTGGAGAACTACACATGTGCCACTGATATAAACTACAACTCCCAGAAGTCTTTGCACTTATCACTCCTGCCACAGCTGACATCAGACATTGATACACCACACAGCTGAAGCTCACGATTGACCATCGATCGATCATTGATTAGTGACCATTGATTGATCATTACTTGGACTATTTATATACCTCACATTCTCACACACTTTGCTGAGTCTTGTTTACTGTTTCCTTGTTTTGGCTTCCCATGGGTTTTTTAACATTTGTTTTGTTTTATTGTTTATGCTGTTATGCTGCCTGTCCTGACAATTTGCCCATTATTTTGACTACATTCTTCAGATTACCCTCATGCTCCAGTTTGCACATATTTGACGATTACCTGCCCGATTATTTATGATTATTATACTGAACATGGATCCTCATCTCTGTTGTCCAGCGTCCCTACAATACAAAAGTGATATACAAGTAGACTTGAACTAAATATTTGAATTGTATAATAAATATCGACCTTATGTGTGACTGCTTTGAATTTCTCTTAATTGTAATAATGCAGATACCTTCACCAGCGATTCAATTTATAAACGGAAATAAAGGCACAATTAGTTTCATAAGTTAATCAAATTCTGCATTGGATGGTCACAGTCTAATACTGCAAATGAATGTAAAATGTAAAAGATATGGAGGTGAGATTCAGTCGGGCCTTTTGTTGTCTTATGTGGCGTCTTCATATGGATTATCTGTTACTTCAGTCTTCTCAGACTTCTCTGAAGGAGCCGAGTCTCCAAAGAAGGTGCTCGTTTTCAGGTAATACACAAACAAGAAGAATCCTATGAAAAACACACCAGTCAATAAAAACTGCATGAAATATTGAGCATGTTTTACAGTTTTGTACTGTTGGACAAAGATTAATCACGCATCAAAATGAAAGTTTGTTCTTCCATAAGATGTGTGTTTTATATATATAAACGTTTTTAGGTAGAGTGAATGTAATACAAACACATACATTAAACTAAAACCATACAAAAATTTTAGATAGATATTTAAACGTACAGTTGAAGTCAGAATTATTAGCCCTCCTGTTTATTTTTCCCCACAATTTCTGTTTAACAGAGAGCAGATTTTATCAACACATTTATAAACATGATAGTTTTAATAACTCATCTCTAATAACTGATTTACTTTATCTTTGCCATTATGACAGTAAATAATATTTACTAGATTTTATTCAAGACACTTCTATACAGCTTAAACTGACATTTACTGAAATAATAGTATAGCTTAAAGGGGCTATAATTTTGACCTTAAAATGGTTTTTAAAAAACGTAAAACTGCTTTCATTCTAGCCAAAATAAAGCAAATAAGACTTTCTCCAAAAGAAAAAATATTATCAGACATACTGTGAAAATTTCCTTGCTCTGTTAAACATCATTAAGAAAATATTTAAAAAAGAAAAAAAATTAAAATGGGGGCTAATAATTCTGACTTCAACTGTATGACAAAGACAAGATGTCTTATTTTGCTTTCAAAATCAAATAAAATTAATCCAAGTAATTTCTTAAACATACATTTCTTAAACCACAGGGTTTGCTTTAATGTTTTAAATAACCTTTGGGAAAAAAAAATAATTAAAATATTTTCCATCTTCATCTAGTGTAATGCATATATATATTTACAAAAATTATTCATTCAGTCATTCATTGTCTTTCGGCTTAGTCTATTTATTTATCAGGGGTCGCCACAGCAGAATGAATCACTAACTATCCAGCATATGTTTTATCCTTCCAGATGCAACATATACACTACAGCCAATTTAGTTTATTCAATTCACCTATAGAGCATGTCTTTTGACTGGGGAACCCGTAGAGCACCTGGAAGAAACCCATGCCAACACGGGGAGAACATGTAAACTCCACACAGAAATGCCAGTGACCTTCTTGCTGTAAGGCGACAGTGCTAACCACTGAGCCACCGTGGTGCCTATTTGTAAAACATTTTATATTTATCCTGACCTCTATTTTTTTAAATATATCAAAGAATGAGTGAATAAATAAGTACTAACTTGTATTGCATTTTAAATAATTACAAATGTCTTGCTATATATTTCTGTATATGTTCACACACACACACACACACACACATATATATATATATATATATATATATATATATATATATATATATATATATATATATATATATATATATATATATATATATATATATATATATATATATATATATATATATATATATATATATATATATACATACACGTATATAATACATGTAAAACCATATATAAATATAACTTAAATGACCCCTAAAAGTTCCCCTTTAAGTGATCATTTTAAATATGTACATATGAAATGAATAGTGCTGACCTTGTAAGGAGTTGAGTATGGTGAAGATGTAGTAGGATGGCATGCGCAGAGCTCCGTAGCTGAAGAAGCTGATGCCCCAGGTCAGTCCCAGCAGGCAGCACAGACCCAGCATGGTGGAGATGTCTGAGGAGGCCGTTCCCGAGCGCTTCACCTTCCCATCTTTACTCCACTTGCTCATCCGCAGCATGCTGAGCCACCGCACCACCACGATGAAGGTGCCCAGGGTGAAGGTGAACACAAAGCAGTAATAACCGATGTTCACTACGTAGTGGACAGTGGAGTCAACGATCCAGCACCTGCAGATATTAAATTCGAACAGTCTGATTCTTGATTCTGATTGGCTGAAAAACATTCTAAGGTGTGTGGATATTGTAAACAAGCAGATAAAGTAGTTCCAGTGGGTTTTGACCACATTACAGCTTCATATTACTACGCTGAATAATTTCTGAGTAATTTCACAGACACAACAATCAGAAATCAGATCAAAATGTGACGTAAGAAACTAATCCTACACACAGGAGCAGTTTGAGGACAAAAACCTGACGAATGTGTGAAATACAACATCTGAATAGTGTCATTGGGTGTGTTAACAGTAGTATAAGCAGATTAATGTATTAAATGTCTGTTTAAATATTAGAAATTAATGCACATTCAAAATGTAGTGACCACTTAACATCATGACCACATCACCACCTTAATTATACATTATTTTCTAATAATTATTTAATAATTTCAGCGCCTCATGGTCAATTATTTCTTACTTATTTACCTTTTTCTGCATTGTTTTAGAACATCTAATTCATTTGCCTATCGGGAAATTATACTAGTAGGAAAAATAAAGGGCAGTAATCGGCAAAATTCTTGCTCATAAACAATTGTGTTTATGAGAATACATAATGATAAAACTGCATCAAGCTGTATTTAGGACTTAAAATCAATGGATGTGAATGCGTGCTCTTATATGTGATAGAATAAGGTCAATACTAGGAGGCTGTGGAATGCTCGATTCTGATTGGTTGATGAATATTCTAAGGTGTGTGGTTATTTTCAGATAAACACACAGCTAAAGTAGTTCCGGCAGGTTTTGACCGCATTTCAGATTCATATCACCACACTGAATGACTTCTGAGTTATTTCACATACACAGCAGTCAAACATCACAACAAAAATACAACAGAAGGCTTTGGATGTGATGTGTAAGAAACTAATCCTACACACAGGGGCAGTTTGAGGACAAAAACCTGACAAATGTGTGAAATACAACATCTGAACAGTGTGATTAGGTGTGTTAACAGTACTATAAGCAGAATAAATGACTCAAGTCTCTTATATATATATATATATATATATATGTATGTATGTTAGAAATTAATGCACATCCAAGGTGTACTGGCCACTTCACATCATGACCACATCACCACCTTAATTATACATTATTTTCTAATAATTCTTTAATAATTCAGCAGCTCATAGTTAATTTTTCTTACTTATTGACCTTATTCTGCATTGTTTTAGAACATCTGATTCATTTTTTTAATGGGGAAATTACTAGTAGGAACAGGGGCGCAACTGCACATTTAGTGATGGGTATGCGGCTTCAACTTTTGCGCGCCCCCTCTCAATCCAATTATATCTTATAACAGGCAAGTGACAGTGCCAAAATATTTCCATCAATAAATTAAAGATATTTTTTCCTCATCAACATGCTTCAAACAAACACATTTCGCAGTTCTTAACACAACTGAAATAATATGAAGTGGTAAAAGGTATAATTACATTAAGCATATTAAGTCGCAAAGAATTAATCTCATCTCACCCCAAATTTCTTCTCAATTTAATTTTCCTCACTAAATGATTACAGCACCTTAACTTGCCTTGATTTTGGACTTTTTGTACTACATTTGTCAAAACAAAATGATAGACATGGGAGTCCTAAAGGTCAAAAGAACTTTGAAATTACTTCTCAGTGAGAGGTGTAAGGTTTGCACAATTGACTGAAACTGCTATTACACCTCTCATTAAGTGAAATAAAAAAGACTGTAAACTGTTTAGAGTAAAAAACAAACAGAGACAAACTATCTAAATTTGTCACCGACTCGGTCCCAGTCATTCCCCTCGCTGACCAGCAGAGGTCACCATCTCCGGACTTCTAACCATTACGTCATCCTTCTCACTCAGATCCCAGCACACCTGTTCTCCATCTCATTAATGACCCACGTACCACATATAAGCAGCTCACACACACACTTCATTGCGAAGTCTTGTTTAGCCCCGGCCAGCATTTCTGAGCGTTCTATCCTGCCTGATCTCCCGTTTACCACTTCAGCCCGTTCCTCGACTCTGCTCTGTCTTCTGCCTGCCCTTGACCTAAAGCCTGATTACACGGACTCTGATTCTCGCTGCCTGCCCCTGACTAAAGCCTGTATTACGGACTCTGAACCACGCTGCCTGCCATTGACTCAAGCCTGGTAATCACTCTGCCTCTGTTATCTGCTAATCTTCGTTGAGTTGTATGTTGTATGTTCGCACAACCGTGCGAGGTGTTGATGTTTAAGTGTGACTTAATAAATACTGCAAAATGGATCCCTCCGTGTCAGTCTCCCCGTTACAGAAGACTTCGCCCAACACGGATCCCGCAGCCATCCAGGTTTTGTCTCACGAAGTCACCACACAAGCTCAGGTATTGTCAACACACCAACAACAACTAACACACCTAACTCAGTTAACAGATGAACTGGTGAAATCCCTCCAAAACCTGCAAGCTGCTGCCACTGCGCAACCCACCGCCAACTACCCTCCAAGTCCACTTGTTGTTGCACAACCCCCGATGACTTCCGGAGTTCGATTGGCTTTTCCTGACAAGTTCTCAGGTGACCCAGCAAAATGTAAAGGCTTTCTATTGCAATGCAAACTGTTTATCGCCCAACAACCCCATCTGTTTAAGGACGAGAACGGGAAAATTGCTTTTGTGTGCTCACTGCTCACTGGGAAAGCGCTAGACTGGGCTACTGCAGTTTGGCCAGACAGTACCCCGATATTTCCCTCGTTTAATGACTTTCTCAAACGTTTCTGCACTGTGTTCGATCATCCGGAGGGTGGTCGTAACGCTGGCGAGGAGCTACTGTGTATCCAACAGGGAGATCGCTCCGCAGCTGAGTTCGCTCTGCAGTTCCGCACCTTGGCAGCGCAAACTGGCTGGGCTGATGATCCGCTCGTCACGCTCTACAGAAGGGCTCTAAGCCAGAATTGCAGCGAGAGATGGCATGTCGTGACGATGGGAAAACTCTGGATCAACTAATCGAGCTTTCCATAAGGTTAGACACTCTCCTCCGCACTCGCAATCCGCTCTGCTCAATTGCTTCCAGTCCTGTATCCCCTGAAACCTCCGCTGAACCCATGCAATTGGGTAGAACCCGTCTGAACCCAGAAGAGCGAGAACGACGGAGAAGAAATCACTTGTGCATTTACTGCGGACTTCCAGGTCATACGAAGGTTGTATGTCCCAACAAGCCTCTCCCTAAAACCCTCTCGGTGAGTGCAACCACTATGTTCACTACCACTAATAATGTTGTGAATCTGCCTGTCACTTTGAGAAATGATGGAAACGAGATTGAGACTATGGCCATGATCGATTCAGGAGCCGCTGGTAACTTTATCGAATACACGTTTGCCACCACTCACTCCATTCCTCTAACCTCCTGTGATTCCTCCATAGCCATCACTGCTGTAGATGGGCGCCCTTTGGGAGAAGGACGTATAAAATTCCAGACCCTGCCAGTCTTGCTTCAAACAGGCTCTCTTCATGAAGAAGAAATTTCCCTTCTTGCCATCAACTCCCCTAAACACTCTGTGATTCTCGGGTTACCATGGCTACAACAGCATGACCCTCAAGTCTCTTGGAGAACTGGTGAGATCATAAAATGGAGCAATCAATGCTTTACCCAATGCCTGCATCCTGTTTCCCCTATCCAGATCAACACAATCAACAAGACCGAAGACTCTGAACTCCATCATGTTCCTGATGCTTATCACGATCTAATTGAAGCATTCAATAAGCAGAAGGCTACTAAACTCCCTCCTCATCGTGATAATGACTGTGCCATTGAGCTGCTACCCGGCACCACGCCCCCTCGTGGTCGCATATTCCCTCTCTCACAACCTGAAACTGAGGCTATGAAGAAGTACATCTCTGAGGAGCTAGAAAAAGGATTTATTCGACCATCTACTTCTCCCGCTTCAGCAGGGTTTTTCTTCGTCAAGAAGAAGGATGGCAGCTTACGCCCTTGCATCGATTACCGAGGATTGAATGAGATCACAGTCAAATACCGCTACCCATTACCATTGGTTCCTGCCGCCCTTGAACAACTCCGATCCGCCCAGTATTTCACTAAGTTGGACCTCCGTAGTGCCTATAACCTCATCCGCATACGACAGGGAGACGAGTGGAAAACCGGGTTCTCTACAATTGACGGCCACTATGAATATCTCGTTATGCCCTTCGGCCTAGCAAACAGTCCTTCCGTGTTCCAGGCATTTGTAAATGAGATATTTAGAGACATGCTCAACAAGTGGGTCATAGTGTATATTGACGACATCCTGGTCTATTCCAATTCGCTATCTGAGCATATCCAGCACGTTCGGGCAGTGCTCAAACGTCTCATTAAAAACCAGCTGTATGCAAAAAGCTCCAAGTGCGAATTCCATCAGACCTGCATCTCATTCCTTGGCTACATTATCAGTCCAGAAGGCGTGGCCATGGACCAGCAAAAGGTTGACTCTGTGACACAATGGCCGCAACCCGAAACCATCAGGCAACTACAACGATTCCTGGGCTTTGCTAACTTCTACAGGCGCTTCATACGGAACTTCAGTTCAGTCGCTGCCCCACTGACCGCCATGGTCAAAGCCAACAATGCTCGCCTTAAATGGAACCCCGACGCTGTCCGAGCATTCACCCAGCTAAAGACTCGCTTCTCCAGTGCACCCATTCTGCGTCATCCTGATCCCGAACAACCCTTTGTCGTCGAAATTGACGCGTCAAACACTGGAATTGGAGCCATCCTGTCCCAGCGATCCCTAGTGAATAAGAAGCTCCATCCCTGTGCCTTCTATTCTCACAAGCTTAACTCCGCTGAACGGAACTACGATGTGGGAAACCGAGAACTCCTCGCCATGAAAGCTGCGCTAGAGGAATGGAGACACTGGCTTGAGGGCGCAAAACACCCTTTCATCGTCATCACTGATCACAAGAACCTAGAATACATCCGGTCTTGTAAACGTCTGAATCCTAGACAGGCAAGATGGGCGCTGTTTTTCACACGATTTGACTTCCAAGTCACCTATATCCCTGGTTCGAAAAACATCAAAGCAGATGCTCTGTCCCGCCTCTCAGACGATGAGACCTCTGAAATCCCTGACGAGCCCATAATCAAAAGTCCTCTAATTGTCGCTCCCATCCAGTGGGATATAGATCAGGAGATCCTCCAAGCCGCCGAAAGTAATCCTTCTCAGCAGCCCTGTCCGGAGAATAAAATCTTTGTTCCCTCGTCGCTTCGAGAAAGACTCATCTCCGAGGTACATGACCATCCCAGTTCCGGTCACCCAGGCAGCACAGCCACTGTGCAAATGATTCAATCCCGCTACTGGTGGTCATCCATACACAAGGATGTAATCAACTTCATTAACAAATGCTCACCCTGTCAGATGTCCAAACACTCCCGTCACCGTCCAGCTGGATTACTCCAACCCCTGGAGGTGCCACATCGTCCTTGGTCACACATCGCTATAGATTTCATCACCGATTTACCCATATCTCAGGGCAAAACCACCATCCTCACAGTAGTGGACCGATTTTCGAAATCCTGCCGCCTTATTCCCATTTCCAAACTGCCCACAGCCATGGAAACGGCTGAGTTACTCTGCGAGTGTGTGTTTCGGTACTATGGTCTCCCCGAAGACATCGTATCGGATAGAGGTCCCCAGTTTACATCCCGACTCTGGTCAGCATTCTTCAAAAATCTCCAAATCAACATCAGCCTAACATTCGGCTATCATCCCCAATCCAACGGGCAGACAGAGCGCTTGAACCAAGAGATCGGTCGATTCCTCCGCACGTATTGTCACTCGACCCAGAACGAATGGGCCAAATTTTTGATGTGGGCAGAATATGCTCAGAACTCCCTCAGAAAGGCATCTACTGGATTAACCCCATTTCAATGCGTGCTGGGCTTCCAACCTCCGCTCTTTCCCTGGTCCGGCGAGACCTCTGAACTCCCTGCGGTGGATACCTGGTTTAAAAACTGCGAAGAGGTCTGGAACGCAGCTCATACTCACCTCTCTCACGCCATAAGGCGTTTCAAGGAACAAGCCGATCGACACCGACGTCCTGGTCCCATGTATTCCCCAGGACAATGGGTATGGCTTTCCACCCGCGACTTACGCCTCAAGCTGCCCTGCAAGAAACTCAGTCCCAGGTACGTGGGTCCTTTCCAGATAGAAAGACAAATATCTCCTGTTTCGTTCAGACTGACACTCCCTAATCATTTTCGTATTTCCCCAACTTTCCATGTCTCTCTGCTCAAGCCTGCTGCTGGTCCAGCCGAGACGGATAGGGAGGTGGCAGCCGGTGAACAGGGTCCTCCGCCTCTCATGATCGATGGCGAAGAGGCTTACCAGATCCACGAGATCCTGAAATCCAGACGCCGGGGCGGTCAACTCCAATATCTCGTTGATTGGGAGGGGTACGGTCCGGAGGAGAGATCTTGGATTAACCGCAAGGACATCCTCGACACCACACTACTGGAAGAGTTCCACTCACAACATCCGGAGATGCCGGCCCCTCGCCCCCGTGGAAGACCCCGGCGTCGAGAATTGCCTCACTTCAGGAGCCGTTCGTTGGGGGGGGGCTCTGTCACCGACTCGGTCCCAGTCATTCCCCTCGCTGACCAGCAGAGGTCACCATCTCCGGACTTCTAACCATTACGTCATCCTTCTCACTCAGATCCCAGCACACCTGTTCTCCATCTCATTAATGACCCACGTACCACATATAAGCAGCTCACACACACACTTCATTGCGAAGTCTTGTTTAGCCCCGGCCAGCATTTCTGAGCATTCTATCCTGCCTGATCTCCCGTTTACCACTTCAGCCCGTTCCTCGACTCTGCTCTGTCTTCTGCCTGCCCTTGACCTAAAGCCTGATTACACGGACTCTGATTCTCGCTGCCTGCCCCTGACTAAAGCCTGTATTACGGACTCTGAACCACGCTGCCTGCCATTGACTCAAGCCTGGTAATCACTCTGCCTCTGTTATCTGCTAATCTTCGTTGAGTTGTATGTTGTATGTTCGCACAACCGTGCGAGGTGTTGATGTTTAAGTGTGACTTAATAAATACTGCAAAATGGATCCCTCCGTGTCAGTCTCCCCGTTACAAAATTGCTCTATTGTATTAAAATGTTATGGGCAAACTCTGTTTGCAGCTAAAATTTAAATAGTGTTGAGCAAAAGTAGTTACCAAAAGGCCTAATGAATCAATATGATGCATAATAAATTCATAAAAACATGTATATGGTATGAAAAATGGGGGGAGGGGGTGGAGTGATTTTTTTTATTTAATAAAATACAAATGTTATACGCATATAAAATGCTAAATAAACATAAAAAATATTTATTTTTATTATTTGAAACATTTAATATGGATAATTTCAAAAATAGTTTTGTCACAATGGCGCCCCCCCATGTGTGGTGCCCCTATGCGCCGCATATACTGCATACCCCTATTTTGCACCACTGAGTAGGAATAATAAAGGGCAGTAATCAGTCAATTTTCTTGCTCTGCAAACAATTGTGTTTATGAGAATACATAGCCATAAAACTCAATCAAGCAGCATTATGAGTTGTTTTTTAAAGATTAAAAATCAATAGATGCGAATGCCTCAATGGTTAGCACTGTCGCCTCACAGCAAGAAGGTTGCTGGTTTGGGCCAGGAGCTGTTTCTTTGTGGAGTTTGCATGTTCTCCCTGTGTTAGAGTTGTGGGTTTCCTCCGGGTGCTCTGGTTTCCCCCACAGTCCAAAGACATGCGCTATATGTGAACTACACTACAGTATACCATATGTAAGAATATGTGTGGGTGTAAAACATATGCTAGAATAGTTAGCGGTTCATTCCACTGTGGCGACCTCTAAAATAGACACTAAACCGAAGGAAAATGAATGAATGGATCCACTTGTATATGAAAGAATAAGGTCAATACTAAGAGGCTGTTGAATGCTTGATTCTGATTGGCCGATGAACATTCTAAGGTGTGTGGTTATTATCAGAAAAACGCACAGCTAAAGTAGTTAAAATTCGGTCAAAGTTCAGTCTAAAGTCTTTACAAAATACAAAATACAAGACAATTGTGACAATACAAAATAAAGAGGTGAATACAGGTTTGCAATATTAAGAAGCATAATGAGCTGAGTTTTAGGACTAAAAATCAAGGGATATGATTGTGAATATGTCCTCTTGTGTGTGAAAGAATAATGTCACCTTCTGGGGTGTGCTGATATTTTCAGATGAATGCACAGCTAAAGTAGATCTGGCAGGTTTTGACTCCATATGACCACGCTGAAAGATTTCAGTTATTTCACAGCTACCTCAGTCAAATATCACATCAAAACAAAAACTAGTCCTTCACACAGGTGTGAAAACCTGACAAAATATTTACAATTGAACATCTAAACATTTATTTGTATGTGGTAACCACAATAAAAGTGTAATACTTGACTGCAGTCTGTTGAATTATTAGAAAATAACGTAAATAGAGGTGATTTAATCATGATGCAAAGTGGAGTGGCAATTATACTATTGTCTAATAATTCAATGGTTTCAACTATTCCTTATAAAGTCACACTCATAGCTATGCATATCCTAGTGAAACATGAGAATGTGTCTGAATTTGACTGCTAATTTGACTGACTTCTTTGCTGCCCGCAAAGTCTATTTATTTTACCGACAGAAGGAAATGAAAAGCAAATCAGTTTGGTAGTTTTGTGCAACTGTTATGTTGCTTTTATAGCATTTATGTGTTGTGTGATATGCTGTAAACAGTCTGGAAAGTTATAAAGTGCATGCAAATATAGATATATTTATGTTGTCAAAGAGTGAATAAATAGCAGGTGCGATTGGGTGTGGAATAAAAGTGGGACTGAAAAAAACCCATCAATTTTTGATGTTCCCCACAGAATATTTCAGCTAATAGTTCATTAAATGCCAATATATGAGTGGTTGAGAAGAAATGTAGTAATTACATTTTACAGTGGTGCTTTTATTTATATTTATCTGAAATTCCCCCTCCAGAGATTTTTGATCTTTGATATGTAACCCTTAACAAAATTTGCATGGCAGGATCTGATCAAAGATAAACGTTTATGAATGCAAATAAGATTGTATCCGTTGACCTTGATACTTATATTGTATGACTTTTAGTTTTTAAGTTGTCATTTGAAAGTGTTTTTCATTCTGATGTGAATGAAAAAATAAATAAAAATTACATTACATTTGGTGTCTACTTACATGGTTACGTTCCTACTTTCTGTCATGATGTTGTCTTCACCATATTTGCCCAAGGAGAAAATGACACTGACAACAAAAGCAGGAGGAGCTGAAACAAATGATTGACAATGCGATTATAGTATTAGTAATTCTGAATTGATGATGTTTTATCTGCACACATATTACTTAATGTAGCTTTGTACAATGCTCATCATAAATGGATAAACCACTTTACAGATGTCTCTTTTAAATGATTTTTTTAGATTAACTATTGATGCATAGTAGTGAGAGAATTACAGTATCAAATATAAAGAATTACAAGACATCAACTGGTTCAATCTATCAGCAGAAAACCAAACTAGTTCACATTTTCCTAAATGCATATTTTCTATGGGATGCTTTATGATAATATGTATGTGCATATATATTAGATTAAAAGCCCAAACAAGATTTAATATAAGAAAATAAACTAAAGATAAGTCTGAAAATGTGTACAAATAAATTAATATGTTGGGGAAAATATGAAATCAATTTTTTAGAAACAAGAAAAATCAAGAGATGCAAAAAAAAGCTATTCCTAAAGATGTTCGGTAACCAAACTCTTATTTTAATGAATATAACCGTTTAATAAATACACAAAAAGTTGGCAATATTCACTGAGAAATGGATCAAAATATTTACTTTCAAAAAGGGTTTACTACTTATGCTGAGCACTGTACACTCACCGGCCACTTTATTAGGTACTCCTACTGCTTGTTAAAACAAATTTCTAATCAGCCAATCACATGGATTTAAGCATGTAGACATGGTCAAGACGATCTGCTAAAGTTCAAACCGAGCATCAGAATGGGGAAAGAAGGTTATTTAAGTGACATGAACATGGCATTTCTGAATGCACAACTTGTCCAACCTTGAGGCAGATGGTCTACAGCAGCAGAAGACCACACCGTGTGCCATTCCTGTCAGCTAAGAACAGGAAACTGAGGCTACAATTCACACGGGCATTGGGCAAATAAGATTGGAAAAACGTTGCCTAGACTGATGAGTCTCGATTTCTACTGCAACATTCAGATGGTCAGCATTTGGCATCAACAACATGAAAGCATAGATCCACCCTGCCTTGTATTGAAGTTTCAGGCTGCTGCTGGTGGTGTAATGGTGTGGGGGATATGCTCTAGCCACACTTTGGGCCCATTAGTGCCAATTGAGCATCGTGTCAACGCCCCAGCCTACCTGAGTATTGTTGCTGACCATGTCCATCCCTTTATGATCACAGTGTACTCATCTTCTGATGGCTATTTCCAGCAGGATAACACGCCATGTCATAAAGCGCCAATCATCTCAGACTGGTTTCTTGAACATGGCGATTAGTTCACTGTACTCTAATGGCCTCCACAGTCACCAGAGCTCAATCCAATAGAGCACCTTTGGGATGTGGTGGAATGGGAGATTCGCATTATGGATGTGCAGCCGACAAATCTGCAGCAACTGCGTATTTCAGTATGGAGCAAAATCTCTTAGGAATATTTCCAGTACGTTGTTAAATCTAAGGATTAAGGCAATTCTAAATGCGAAAGTGTGTCCAACCCGGTACTAGTAAGGTGTACCTAATAAAGTAGCCGGTGAGTGTATATGCCATATAGTTCAAGTAAAAAAAAACTCCATTACAGTTCATGCAACTTTTGTCAAAACTGAGCAACTCAGGAAGTACATTTGAGTTTTTTGGACTCACCCCATCCAGCCACAGTGATCTTGAGAAGGTAATGTTTGAGGGTAGCTGTTTTGGTCATTTGCAGACAGAGATGCAAAGCCTCCACCGCAAACCAGGTGAAACTAGAGAGTAAGCAATAGTGCAAGAATGCAGCCATGACCCTGCATAAGATGGAGTTTTGGGCTTGTACCACATATTCATTGGTCAGAAAGGCCACATTGAGCATGAACAGTGCCAGGAAAAGATTAATCAGCACATGGACTGAATTAGTGGCCTTTGCTTTCCTGAAAATTAAAAATGCAAAGTTTAGTTAGTTTTGAACAGCAGATGGCGCTCTAGAATAGTTTTGAACAGCAGATATACGCTCTAGAATAGTTTTGAACAGCAGATGGCGCTCTAGAATAGTTTTGAACAGCAGATGGCGCTCTAGAATAGTTTTGAACAGCAGATGGCGCTCCAGGCTAGTTTAGTTTTAATATTAGATGTGCTTGTGGTTAGTTTTGAAAAGCAGATGGAGCTCTAGGCTAGTTTTGAACAGCAGATGGCGCTCTAGAATAGTTTTGAACAGCAGATATACGCTCTAGAATATTTTTGAACAGCAAATGGAGCTCTAGGCTAGTTTTGAACAGCAGATGGCGCTCTAGAATAGTTTTGAACAGCAGATATACGCTCTAGAATATTTTTGAACAGCAGATGGCGCTCTAGAATAGTTTTGAACAGCAGATGGAGCTCTAGGCTAGTTTTGAACAGCAGATGGCGCTCTAGAATAGTTTTGAACAGCAGATATATGCTCTAGAATATTTTTGAACAGCAGATGGCGCTCTAGAATAGTATTGAACAGCAGATGGAGCTCTAGGCTAGTTTTGAACAGCAGATGGCGCTCTAGAATAGTTTTGAACAGCAGATGGAGCTCTAGGCTAGTTTTGAACAGCAGATATACGCTCTAAAATATTTTTGAACAGCAGATGGCGCTCTAGAATAGTTTTGAACAGCAGATGGAGCTCTAGGCTAGTTTTGAACAGCAGATGGCGCTCTAGAATAGTTTTGAACAGCAGATGGAGCTCTAGGCTAGTTTTGAACAGGCTAGTTTTGAACAGCAGATGGCGCTCTAGAATAGTTTTGAACAGCAGATGGAGCTCTAGGCTAGTTTTGAACAGCAGATGGCGCTCTAGAATAGTTTTGAACAGCAGATGGAGCTCTAGGCTAGTTTTGAACAGCAGATGGCGCTCTAGAATAGTTTTGAACAGCAGATGGAGCTCTAGGCTAGTTTTGAACAGCAGATGACACTCCAGGCTAGTTTAGTTTTAACATTAGATGTGCTTTTGGTTAGTTTTGAACAGCAGATAGAGCTCTAGGCTAGTTTTAAACAGCAGATGATAAGTACAGCTAAGTATTTTAGGTTCAAGTTTTATTAGTAAGGAATTGGATGCAAGCAGATTACAGCTGTTTGTAAAGCATAAAAATATCATCATTTATGAAATCAGTATCTGGATTGCCACAGCTCTAATCAGAGGTACAAAAGGTAAACAATATATACAGCATTTTATTGTGAAGTTTATGTAAAATGTATTAAAATAAATAGTTTCACTACATTTACTCTCTGTATATTCTCTATAATGTCATAAAAAGCTGAATTTCCAGCATCATTAATCCAATCTTCTGTCATATGATCATTGAGAAATCATCATCATCACTTGTTATAATTAAGACACTTATTTATAAAACATAAAAAAATCTTAATTATCACGCATCACCTCATGAGGAAGTGCATGAAGAGTCCAACCCCCAGAAAAAACATGGAGAGGCCGCAGCCGATGTAGGTGATGTAGGTGAGAGCGGTGAGGTCACTTTCTCGAAGGGTTATATCTGGAGGCGCCTGAATTAAAACAGCATTCAGTTATACAGGTCTGTGTGTGAATATTCACAAACAAGCTCAAACAGCAGAGCTTGTAAACAGCGTGGTTCTACAAATTCCATAGTTTCGATTTCCAGAAAAAAGCAAGTACTGCTAAAGCGCATACCTTCAAGCTGCTTTGGATAAAAGTGTTGGTACCACTTTATTTTGATGGTCCATTTTAGTATTAGTAGACTGTCTGCTTAATATCTGCTGATACTGCTCCTTTAACAGACATTTAACTGACTATAAGAAATTTTGCAAGTACATGTCAACTTACACTAACCCCAACCTAACAGTCTAATTATAATCTAATGAGAATTAGTTGGCATGTAGATGCAATGCAACTTAAATACAACGAAGGGACCATCAGAATATATATATATATATATATATATATATATATATATATATATATATATATATATATATATATATATATATATATATATATATATATATATTCTCCTTATTTTTGAACACATCTATAATTATGTAGTGGCACAGAGTTAGACCTCTTTCTTGACTTCACACAGAAACAGGAAAACGTGCGGCATGACATCACTTTGTTGCAGAGGCGCTATTGGTTAAATACCAGCAAAATTAAAACACGAAAGCAGTTTGAAGCGGAACCGCGATTATGTCTGTGGTCTAAAGTTATTATAAAGTTGATGAGACTTTTAAGAGCCGTTGTAAACGTCCCTGATGAAAACAGAAACAGGCTCAAACCTAAGAAGGTAGAGATTTTAGTTTTCATTAAGAAAAACATACATTTCCTTCTGTGAAACTTACTACTGTGATGACAGCAAGAGTTAGGGGTGCAGTTCCTAAAAGCACATCACTGGCTTTGCAAACACTGTGGTACTTTTATCTATTTATTTTTGTTTACATGCCTGCTGGGTATTTTAAGTTAAGCTGCTGTTTGTTTTTATATTAAATTTTTGTTATATTTACTGTTAACTCAAATTCAACTGAAAGCTAATTCTACTCATTTGAAAAGAGTTTTGAACTCAGTGTTAAAAAAAAATGAGTTAGCAAAAACCTCATTACTTCAACTTAAATGGAGTAAGTTCACAGTCCTCATATAGATTAGTTTTTAACTCAAATGGTTTGTAGCAATCAGTTTCCTCAAATGGTTTGAGTTGCCGTAACTTATTGGGTTTTACTGTGCTCAGCTGGTTTGAGTTCTCTTCATTTATTGGGGTTTACTGTGCTCAAATTGCTTTGTTTACTCAAATGGATTAAGTTCACAGTACTCAGTTGGATTAATTTTTGAACTTAAATGGTTTGTTGCAATCGGTTTCTTCAAATAAGGTACTTTGAGTTACCTTAACTTTTTTGGTTTTACAGTGTACTTGATTGTTCAAGCTACCTCATAGCATGACCTCTGTTTGTTAGCTAAAATAAGATTATTTTGCTGATCCCATTGTCTAATTATTTTGTTTGTTTTAAGAAAAAAACTCAGTTAATCATATTATTTAGTAAAACACAACAATATGAGTTGCTTGTCTAGAAAATGTTTCTTAATTTAAGATTTTTTAGTTACTTGGAGAAAAATTGTTTGATTTGGGACATGTGGAGCTGCACATCCATATATTTCCTCTTCAGTGTTTGTACTCTCAGCAGTGAAAATTGACCCACACTGAACTGAACCTAACTGAACTTTTTGTTGAAAACAGTTGCTGTTTTCACTGTACAGTGTGGAATCTATAACTAATGTTTTCTTTATTTGCATGTATTATAGTTGTATAACTTTGTCTAAGTTCCTATTTTGTACATTTATTTTGTTTATTGTTCCATCATTTATTTCTAATTGATAATCCTTTTTTAGGTCGCGGAGTACTTGTACAGTATAAGCATTTTACTGCATATCTTACTGTAATGTTTATGACTGTGTATGTGACAAATAAAAATATGAAAGGGCGCTGTACAGGGAGTCAGTCGGACTCACTCAATCACAAAATTGTTCCACTGCACTAAAACTTTTGCTCCCTTGAGTCACCACTATTCACTGTGAAAACTAGGGAGCATCGAAGTTCACTATGGCTGTATCTAAAATCGCCCCCTATATCCTGTATAGGGGTATAATGAAAAATGAATACTAATTTTAATACGTTATTAGTTGCAAAATTAAACAAAACATTTATTGCCCAACTTTAATTGATGGGTGTAACACGTGCAATTAGAAATGTCAGCAAAATGATTGTTTAAATGTTATTAGTCCTAAAGCATTTAACACAGGATCGCATTTTCATCATTAAACCCTGGAATGTTTGTAGTAAAATTCAGAGTGTATTTCAAAATGCATTCTGAGCCAAAGATATAGCAAAAAGGTATCTTTAATATTAATATATTGATACTCACTCTCATTAGTTGGTATGAAACGCAAGTTACGATTGTTCGTTTTTCCCCTTTTGTGATATACATCCTCTTGAAATGATTTCTGAAATGAGAAAAAAATGTGGGCCGGTGCTTGACTTTGTTCCTTGGGAACCGATTGGATTGTTGGACAATGGGCGTTGCTAACAAAAGGGAGGAAGATTTGAATGCCAGTTCTGGAGGATTAGAGTCCACCCGAATTACTGTCAGATGTTCGATGATGACGAGAACCAGTCAATGACTAAATTTTTCAGACGGAAACGTATATTCGTTTACCCATCCCTAAAGAATCGACAGCATTACCCTAAATGACTGAAATCCACACTTTAAGTGAACGATAACTCCTCCCTAGAAGATGGATAGCTCCGCACTAAATAACTGATAATCTCACTCTAAATGACTGATAGTCTTGCCGTAAATGACGAATAGCCCCACTCTAAATGACTGATAGCCCCTCCCAAAAGATAGTTAGCCCCACCCTAAATGATTGATAGCCCCTCCCCCAAAGACTGATAGCCCTACCCTAAATGACTGATAGCCCCTTCCTAAAAGACTGACAGCCACACCCTAAATACCTGATAATCCTTCTCCAAAATATTGATAGCCCTGCCCTAAATGACTGCCCCTCTTCAAAAGACTGTTAGCCCCACTTTAAATGACTGATAGCCCCTCCCCAAAACTGTTAGCCCCACCCTAAATGACTGATATTCTTGCGTAAAAGATGGATTGTCTTACCCTAAATGACTAATAGCTCCTCCTCAAAAGACTGATAGCCCTGCTGTAAAATACAGATAGCCCCACCCTAAATGACGGATAGCCCCACCCTAAAGTAAAGATAGCCCCACCATAAACGACTGATAGCCCCTTTCTAAAAGACTGATAGCCCTGCTGTAAAATACAGATAGCCCCACCATAAACGACTGATAGCCCCTTTCTAAAAGACTGATAGCCCTGCTTTAAAATACAGATAGCCCCACCATAAACGACTGATAGCCCCTTTCTAAAAAACTGATAGCCCTGCTGTAAAATACAGATAGCCCCACCCTGAATGACTGATAGCCCCTCTCCAAAAAACTGATAGCCCTGCTGTAAAATACAGATAGCCCCACCCTGAATGACTGATAGCCCCTCTCCAAAAAACTGATAGCCCTGCTGTAAAATACAGATAGCCCCACCCTGAATGACTGATAGCCCCTCTCCAAAAGACTGATAGCCCTGCTGTGAAAGACAGATAGCCCCACCCTGAATGACTGATAGCCCCTCTCCAAAAGACTGATAGCCCTGCTGTAAAATACAGATAGCCCCACCCTAAATGACGGATAGCCCCACTCTAAAGTAAAGATAGCCCCACCATAAACAACTGATAGCCCCTTTCTAAAAGACTGATAGCCCTGCTGTGAAAGACAGATAGCCCCACCCTGAATGACTGATAGCCCCTCTCCAAAAGATTGATAGCCCTGCTATGAAAGACAGATAGCCCCACCCTGAATGACTGATAGCCCCTTTCTAAAAGACTGATAGCCCTGCTGTAAAATACAGATAGCCCCACCCTGAATGACTGATACCCCCTCTGCAAAAGACTGATAGCCCTGCTGTAAAATACAGATAGCCCCACCCTAAATGACTGATAGGGCCTCTTCAAAAGACTGATAGCCCCACTCTAAATAACTGATAGCCCTCCCCTAAAGACTGATAGTCCCGCCTTAAATGACTGATAGCCCCACCCTAAATGACTGATAGGTCCTCTCCAAAAGACTGATAGCCCCTCCCCTAAAGAGTGATATTCCCACCTTGAATGACTGATATACCCACCCTAAGCCCTGCTGTACAAGACTGATAGCTCCGCCCAAAATGACTGATAGCTCTGCACTAAATGACTAATATCGCCGCCATAAAATACTGATAGCCCTGCGCTAAAAAACTGATAGCCCCACCCTAAAAGACTGATACCCATGTCCCAAAGGAACTCCATGTGTCCAAAAAAAAGCCGTTTGGAGGGGGGAGGGAGGGTAATGGTATTTGACTAAATATTATGAGGGAAATTTTTTTTTAAAAGAATGAAGTGCGCAGGTACTTAGTTTATCTCCACTACATACATATGAAAGTAACAATAGCAAATGTAGATTTCATGCTCAAAAATACATTTAATTCGCAATTTTGCAACCTTTTTGCTATACCTTTGGCTAAGAATGCATTTTGAAATAAGCACTGAATTTTGCTCCAAATATCCCTTAAAGCTTCCAGAAGAAAAAAAAAATTGAGAACCTACCATAAGCACAGCGAAGAAAGTCAAGTGTTCACATTTGCATGTTATCCCACTTCCGTTAACCACAGTTCTGCACCCCTCAGTTGTCCAGTCTGGCTTACTCCCTGAAAAAAGGGGGGATGGGTTAGTTTTAAGCTGAAATAGAGATGAATTTTCATTGATATGTTCATTATAACACATCTAATTGTATACATCTTGTATCTCTCTCTCGATTAACCTCAGAACTGTTTACTTCACCTCATTCTACTCCATTCTCATCTCCTATTCTGCACTACTATTTATTTATCATCTTACATTTACATATTATATCTTGTACATACAGTTGAAGTCAGAATTATTAGTCCCCCTTTCTATTTTGTTTTCTTTTTTTTTATATATATTTCCCAAATTATGTTTTACAGAGCAAGGAAATTTTCACAGTATGTCTGATAACATTTTTTCTTCTGAAGAACGCCTTATTTGCTTTATTTTGGCTAGAATAAAAGAAGTTTTAAATTTTTAAAATCCATTTTAAGGTCAAAGTTATTGGCCCCCTTAAGCTATTTTTTTTAAAGATTGTCTTGAATTACCCTAACCTGCCTAGTTAACCTAACTAACCTAGTTAAGCCTTTAAATGTCACTTTAAACTGTATAGAAGTGTCTTGAAAAATATCTAGTCAAATATTATTTACTGTCATCATGGCAAAGATAAAATAAATCAGTTATTAGAGATGAGTTATTAAAAACATTATGTTTATAAATGTGTTGAAAAAAATCTCTCCGCTAAACAAAAATTGGGGGAAAAAATAAAAAAGGGGGGCTAATAATTCTGACTTCAACTGTATCTCTCGTTCAACCTCAAAACTGTTTACTTCACTTTATCCTACCTCACCTCTCATCCCCTATTTTGCATTACTGTTTATAGTCTACAGTTATTTCTACTGTAACTCGTTGTTTAGTGTGGTCTGTACAGTAAGGATAGAGTTTCATGTTTAGTAGTGAGTAGTGAGATGCACTTCTCATCGCATATGTATATAATGTACATTGTATATGTGTACAGTGACAATAAAAAGCATTCCATTCCATTACTTTTATTGTATGATTAGAAATCCCTGTTGTCTAGTGCCTTTAAACTATCTATTAAACTTCAGACTCGTTTCTTCTTGCTAGAGTACAAATTCAATGTTGAAGTATAACAAAAAATTAAGAATCAAAATTAGGACGTTTCAGACGTTAAGTTTTCTTAATATTAGTGCTGTGAAACAATGTACACTGTATTGTGTTATCTAAAAGTAAATGGAAACATGTTTAAATACACCCTTTTTCCTAAGAAAAATGTTTAGCATTTTATTTAAAGTTTGTAGAAATCTTATCTGTAGTTTGCAGAATTAACAAAAAAAATTTACTCAAACATCCAACTATAGACAGTAAATAAAAAAACTGCAAATTTTCAAGTTTTTATCAGTTTTTATGTATGAGCATTACAGAAATGATTGTCTGAATGCTTTCAGTAAAGCACTATATTTCATAAACATCTTCCCTTTACTTCAAACTGCAGCTTTACAATTATCTAAATACACAAAAAGGTTTACAGACCATTTCCATCCCATGAGTAACATGTAGGAGTTCCCGACGTGCTCTGTGAAAAAATACATCAGAATTTCATCAAATGAGATTTTGGCTCATTTAGAAGTCAGAATTATTAGACCCCCTGAATTATTAGACCCCCTGAATTATTAGACCCCCCGTTTATTTTTTCCCCAACCTCTGTTTAATGGGGAGAAGATTCCCTCAACACATTTATAAACATAATAGTTTTAATAACTCATTTCTAATAACTGATTAATTTTATCTTTGTCATGATGACAGTAAATAATATATGACTAGATATTTTTCAAGACACTTCTATACAGCTTAAAGTGACATTTAAAGGTTTAACTTGGTTAATTAGATTAACTAGGCAGGTTAGGGTAATTAGGCAAGTTGTATAATGATGATTTGTTCTGTAGACTGTCGAGAAAAAAATAGCTCAAAGGGGCTAATAATTTTGTCATTAAAATGGTTTTCAAAAATTTTACAACTGCTTTTATTCTGGTCAAAATAAAACCAAGACTTTCACCAGAAGAAAAAACATACTGTGAAACATACATTGTCAGACATACTGTGAACATTTCCTTGCTCTGTTACACATCATTTGGGACATATTAAAAAAAAAGAAAAAAAAAATCAAAGGGGGGCTAATAATTCTGTATATTTGTCCCACATTTCTGCTTACCTGACTCATGTTGAAGCTCAAATTGATGGTGTTACTCAGATTTTTGATTTTTGTCCCCATTTCGATTGCGTAAACTTCATTGTTCAAAACATCACTATTGTTTGCATCCTTAAAGCAGAAAAGAAACTGAATTAACTTTTTTTTCTGATTACACTGAAATTTAGCTTGTATTTAGAAACATGGTATTAAAATGCATTTTCATAAGTATGATTAAATAAATGAGCATAAATGATGTCTAAAATATATTTTGAAGGACAAGAAAAAGCAGAACTTTTATGGCATTATATATTTTCATGGGATAATATAATATTAAAATAATATGGTAAAATAATGATATTACAATGGTGTTAGTTTGATTATAGTTTTGCATGAGAACCATGAGACACATTGAGAACAGAATGAAAAATTTACCTCAGATTTTTAAAACCTTTCTAGCTGTGAAGTGTTCTCTCTCTTATGTTTGATAGATAATAGTAGTTTTACAAACTTTACAATTAGCTTTCTACATTTATATTTTGACACCTATTATATAAAGTGATAATTTTAAAGTCAAAGCTCTTAAAATTAATATTATCCCAGCATGTTAGCTTTAAGGACCCGGCATACTTCAAATGACCTTCAAAAAAACCCTTGCGCTACAGTAGGTGGGGTTGTAAATGTGTCATGCATATAGAGGTTATGCTGCTCCCATGTACCCTAAATACAACAATGGCAGCTGAGAGAGAAGAACAACTTCATAAACATCTGACAAAGAGACTAATCTACAAGACAGCATCATATTTTTACTTTTAATTTAGTATGTAAGCCCCTTTGAGTCTTTAAAATATTTATAGTGTTCGTGCATGTGTGGATACATCTGTACCAGCTTTGCTTCTCATCTCTACAGAGAATTCTGTAGAGACATGTCAATGTCGCATGTCAATTAAGTAACCAATAAAGGCTCAAAGGTGTTTAGAAGCCTAATCAATCTGCCCCCAAAAGTTTGCTTTGGTGAGCTGCTTCAATTCAAACTGCCGAACTCAAAACAAACTTAATTTTGGCCAGATTTTATTTGAAATTACATAACTTCAACCTGTTCTTCAATTTCATTTGAAGTATACAGGAAACTTTAGTTAATACGGTATAGGAAAAATTCCATCAGATAAAAGTGAACAAAAAAAAAAAAAAAATCCCTGATATTCCATGACGTGAAGAAAGATTGATAACACTTTAGAATAATAGACCATTAGTTAATAATAGTTATTGTATTTATTAACATTAACCAAGTATGAATAATCTTGTAAAGCAATAATTAATCATAGTTCAACATTTACGAATGCATTATTAAAATCCAAATTTGAGCTTGTTAACATTAGTTAATATGAACTAACCTTATTAAACTTACATAACATTAACTAGCATTAACAGACATGATCAAATACCGTAATTTATGTATTACTAATAGTTTGTTCATGTTAGTAAATACATTAATTAACATTAATGAATAAACCTTTATTTTAAAGCAGATCCCATTTTACATGTTATAGCTCATAGATTGATTAATGCCATTGCTTCACCGCACTATACACATTTTCTCTGGAGTTTCATGTATTTCGAGTGTTTAATTTTTAATTTTTCGACAATTCTACACTTTCACTTTCTTTCAGAAACATTTCATTCATGCCCCTCGTGACAAACTGAGTTATTGTATGCGAGTATGAATTAAGGACTGGTGGAGGAGTGGTGCTTTAATGGAATTTAATACCGCATGCTGAATGGGACAAAAAAACCTTGGCATTTTGCGGTGTGTGTGTCTGTGGTCCTTCACTGACTAGATAGGTGCAGAGAATATACAGCAGTGTGTGTATGAAATATCTTGTTGAAAAACGTGGCAAAAATGCTACATGACGGTAATAGTTTGATTGCGGTGTTTACATGTCTGTACTGCACTGCAATAATATGTCTACAATCGGCATACTCAAGAGGAGAAGGGAAGGAAAAGATGTGGTAGAATAAAAGTGTACAATCAATAGGGATAACCGTACCCTGGAGAAAACTGTGAAACAAAACCCATTCAAAAAGGTGGGGGAGATTCACAAAGAGTGGACTGCAGCTGGAGTCAGTGCTTCAAAAACTAGCATTCACAGTTGTATGCAAGACATGGGTATATAATAAATAATCTCTAATGTGCATTCCTCAATAAAAAAATTACATCAAAAATCGCTGTTTACATAGCGAAGCAGTGGGTAGTGCTGTTGCCTCACAGCAAGAAGGTCGCTAGTTTGAGCCTTGGCTGCGTAAAACATGTGGTGGTTAAGTAGGTGGTTCATTCCGCTGTGGTGACCCCGGATTATTAAAGGATTTAAGCCAAAAAGAAAATGACTGAATGAATAAATTGTTGTTTACATGGTAAACTCTTAATCAGAGTATTGTCTTAATCATATTAAAATCAGATTACTGGTGTCCATATAAATGTACTCGTTGTGTTGCCCGAAATGATCAGAATGGTATAGTTAGAATACATATCAGCATTTACAGAACAAAATAAACCAAATACGGGGGATTTTCATCTACCTTTGGAAGTGTTAAACAATGAACTCAAAATGAAGCTCACAACGACTCAGAATTTTGTGTGATTAAATAGTTGTTTTTTAGTAATTTTTTTAAATCTTGCAACTGCGAAAAAGTCAGAATTGGGAGACAGAAGGATTCATTTATCTTTTTCATTTTTAAATAATAGCCTATGTAATGCACTTGAGCTAGCACTAAACAGATTTAAACTTTTGCTATCCTGCATAAAACCATTGAAAGTGACAAGCTTAATCATACCTTTGACATGTTAGGAAATCTAAACACCCCCAGAAAAGCATTTGAGCTCTGGTTGAGGGCTTGCTGTGCTGCTTCCTTTGGTACAATTAAAGCATTTGGATAGTTCTTCAGTACGGTAGGATCATCTATAAGCTGTAAACATAAGGTGATTTACATGCTGAGATACAAACATGTTTTGTCAACACAACACTAAATTAAATATTATTTAATTGACAGAATCAAAGTGCATATGTGGTCTGTTCACTTACTCTGACGCCAGTTGCTGGAGAGTAAATGAAAGCGGTTTCCGTGACTTCAGACTCACTTTGAATTTTCTTCAAAATACCTTTAACGCTACCCATGGATACAGATGCTACAGTCAAATTTCCCATGTAAGACAGCATGCTGGAGAGATCTTTCATGGCCGAACTGAACGAAATACAAAATCATTAATTGTTTTATCTTATTTAACATGTTTAAAAAGAAACTGATTCATTTGAGAGCAGGCTTTTTATAGTACACAAAAATTTAAATCATAAAACCATAATTTACTTCAGATGTTTCAAATAATTCTCAGGTTATGTTGTGTAACTTTAAAGTGCATCCAGAAAGTATTGATAGGGCTTCACTTTTTCCACATTTTTTATGTTACAGTCTTATTCCAAAATGAATTAAATTGATTTATTTCCTTAAAATTCTACACCCAATACCCCATTATGACAATGTGAAAAAGAGTTTTTGAAATTGTTGCAAATTTACTTTTTTTTTATTGAGCATATATATATTATACAATTTCAGTCAACAATATAAAAAAGGCTCAAATATTTTTGTGTAAATATACATACAAAACAAAGCAGAAAAGACAAACAATGTGGAAGTAGAATACAATTTTGTAGCAAGTAGTACAATAAGAGTTTATATATATATATAAAACACATTTTACACATACTGATTGTAAGAAGTCTATGAAGGGTTGCCAAATATTATAAAAACCTGAGAGATTTTCCTTTAACAGATATCTAATTCTTCTAGATGTAAAGTATTGGAGAGATCTCGAAGCCACATTTTGTCAGTAGGTATCGTTGGTCCTTTCCATGACATCAAAAGTATTTTTTTAGCAGTAATAAGAGAGTAGGAAATGAACAGCTGTTGAGCTGAAGTAAATTTTCTAAATAACTCTGATGTGCCAAGAATAATCAACAATGGTTCAGGTAACAGTGTAGTCTTAAAAATTCTTGACAGTACATTAAATACATCAGACCAGTAGCTTGTGACCTTCGGGCAAGAAAAAAAGCATGGAAAAGTGTTGCATTAAGGGACTGACATTTATTACAATTTGATAAAGCGTTTGGGAAAATGTTGTGGATCTTTATTTTTAAAAAGTGAAGCCTATGTATAATTTTGAATTGTATAAGACGATGTCTCATATTATAGGAGCAGGAATGTATGTGTTCCAAAGATTCTTCCCAGATGTCATCAGGAATATGGGTACCCATGTCCTTCTCCCAGCTATCCTTATATTTCTTGGATGAGGGGGGGGGTATTGTTTGTAATTTGTTATAAATATTAGAGATAAATTAATTTTTATATGGGGATATAGTGCAACATCCAACAAGCATAGATTGTGGCTGTGTATCGAAATCTGGCATGAATTTTTAAATGTAATCTCTAACCTGTAGATATCTAAAGAAATTATTGTTATGTAATTTGAACTTTGTTTGCAAATTGTGCAAAGGAAGCAAATTTACCCTCAATATCCAGGTCACGGATACAACATAATCCTAATTTCCTCCAATTAGTAAACGTCAGATCTAAATTAGAAGGGGGAAAGGATGGATTTTTAGCAATTGGTAGAAAATTTACTAAATAAAAAATCTGAAAAAATCACATGTACAGAAGCTTTGACAGCCTTTGCCGTAAAGCTATAAATTGAGCTCAGGTCCATTCTGTTTCCACTGTTCATTCTTCAGATATTTCAACATCTTAATTGGAGTTCACCTGTGATAAATTCAGTTGACTGGACTAATTTGAAAAGGCATACACCTGTCTATATAAGGTCCCAGGGTTGACAGTGCATGTCAAAGCACAAACCAAGCATGGAGACAAAGGAATTGTCTGTAGACCTCTGAGACAGGATTGTCTCGAGGTACAAGGCTGGGGAAGGTTACAGAAAAATGACTGCTGCTCGGTAAGTTCCAATGAGCACAGGGGGCTCCATCATCAGTGAGTGGAAGATGTTTGGAACCATCAGGACTATTCCTAGAGCTGGCCAGCCATCTAAGCTGAGTGATCATGGGAGAAGGGCCTTAATCGGGGAGGTGATCAATAACCCGATGGCCACTCTGTCTGAGCTCCAGCGTTCTTCTGTGGAGAGAGGCGAACCTTACAGAAAGACAACCATCTGTGCAGCAATCCACCAATCAGGCCTGTATGGTAGTGTGGCCAGACAAAAGCCACACCCCACCTGGAATTTGCCAAAAGGCTTCTGAAGGACTCTCAGACCATAAGAAACAAAACTATCTGGTCTGATGGAACTAAAATTGAACTCTTTGGAGTGAATGCCAGGCGTTACGTTTGGAAAAAAACAGGCACCACTCATCACCAAGCTAATACCATCCCTACAGTGAAGCATGGTGGTCATGCTGTGGGGCTGTTTTTCAGCAGCAGGAACTGGAAGACTATTTAGGATAGAGGAAAAGATGAATGCAGCAATGTACAGAGACATCCTGAATGAAAACCTGCTTCAGAGTGCTCTTGACCTCAGACTGGGGCGACGGTTCATCTTCCAGCAGGACAATGACTTAAATCACACCACCAAAATATCAATGTAGTGGCTTCACAACAACTCGGTAAATGTCCTTAAGGGGCCCAGCCAGAGCCCAGACCTAAATCCTATTGAACATCTCTGGAGAGATCTGAAAATGGCTGTACATCGTCATTTCCCATCCAACCTGACAAGAGCTTGAGAGGTACTGCAAAGAGGAATAGGCAAAAATGGCCAAAGACAGTTGTGCCAAGCATCATATTCAAAAAGACTTGAGGCTGTAATCGCTGCCATAGGTTCATCAGCAAAGTGTTGAGCAAAGGCCTTGAATACTTCTGTACATCAGATTTTTCAGCTTTTTTATTTTTAATAAATTTGCAACAATTTAAAAAAAAATTCACATTGTTATTATGGGGTATCGTGTTTAGAATTTCGAGGAAATAAATTAATTTTATCCATTTTGGAATGAGGCTGTACCACCTGCAAAGGCCTTTAAATGGTCTCTCAGTCTAGTTCTGTAGCTTAAGACACAAAAGGTCATTGCAAAAGAGGCTGGCTGTTCACAGAGCTCTGTATCCAAGCACATTAATAGAGAGGCGAAAGGAAGGAAAAAGATGTGGTAGAATAAAAGTGTACAATTAATAGGGATAACCGCACCCTGGAGAGAACTGTGAAACAAAACCCTTTCAAAAAGGTGGGGGAGATTCACAAAGAGTGGACTGCAGCTGGAGTCAGTGCTTCAAAAACCACTATTCACAGATGTATGCAGGACATGTGTATATAATAAATATTTTATAATGTGCATCCCTCAATTAAAATATTAGGTGCAGGATTAGAAACTAACAGAAGAGGGCAATAAATGTTAAAATGAAGATTACATTTTTCCATTTATTGAAGATAAAAATGTATATATTATTCATCTAAACCTTATTAGATTCAAAATATGTACATTTTAAAAAGTACTTACGCAGCTGCCCCAGCATCAATCACTGTTTTAGTATCATTTTGATTAAATTTTTCTGTTATTTCTGCAGGTAAAGTGATTGTTTGCGCAGGCTGAAAAGGATTTCCACACTTAATACAAGCTGCACTGCCTCCATTGATTTCAAATGTGTTCATTTTATTGCTAACATTATTTGAATTATCATCTGTGAAAAATATAAAAATAAATAATTAAAAGCAATATGGAGCATTTGTGTAAAGTTCTGAAAGTGAATATTGCTAAAAGTAGGCATATTATACTTTCTTACCGCTACAGCTGGGATTGTATGATGCTGTTTCACATGCCTTTTTGGTATTCAGACAGGTCACATTACATGCTAACATACACAAAAAGAACAATATTACAAATAATATACAGCGTATGAAAAAAGCAAATAACACAGTGAATGTCACATTTATCACTGTCTTTCTAACAGTAAATCAGTCCACTTACTAACACATCTTTTAATCTGATATAATATTTATACATTTTTGGGTTAGTACTCACTGTTGTTGTTGAAAGAAGTAGTGGTCTGTTCAGTCCAACTACAATCTTTAACAAAGAGAACAGAAACAAGCTTTTGAATACAATGGTTTAATTTGAGAAGGTTTCTGTTACCTAAAATCATGTACCCTCTTTATTTTACAAAGGAACATACAAATACTGCTTTTCAGTAAAATGATAAGTAAAATGAATTATCATTTTATTTACTGTTTCCAGTAATCCAGTTTGCCCAGGTCACATTTCTGCAGCCCTTTCCAATTAAACAGACAATTGTGGGTAGAACTGATCTGCTTATGTTGAGTTGGTATATGTCGGTATATGCTGTGTCTTTTCTTGGAAAAGAAACTCCCAAATCTGCAAAACAACAGGTTAGAAAACATGTTTTTTTAAAGTAAATTCCCAGGTTTTGTTGCTTAAAGCACTAGTTTCTCACCCCAAAAACTTTCCAACTCACCACTTCTGAATATTGTTGCCTTTTTAGAGGTTGAACTTCCATCAATTGGAAAAACACAGATGCTTGAGTTCTTTTCTGAATGAAACAAAAAGCAGTAAGACTTTACAATAAAGTTTCATTAGTTACTGTTGATTAAGATATTTACTAACATGAATAAGCAGTGAATTATAAATTGATTACTGTATTTAGTTTAAATACTGTTGTTTATTGCCAGTGGTGTAAAGTAACAAATTACAGATACTCAAATGACTGTAATTGAGTAGTTTTTTCTCAGCAATTGTAATTTACTAGTTATAAAAATGTGTATTTACTTTCCCTTGACTAAATTTTTCGAGCAGTATCGGTACTTTGACTCCACTACTTTCCTTCAACTGGCAGTCACTACTTTATTTTTTCTTGTCTATGGGAATTCCAATCAAATCGCACATAGAAGGTGAATCGCATCATAATGAACTACATTAAAACATGGGCGATTTATAATTTGTAAGCATCACAAGTATCCAAGAAGATGTCCACAATCTTTACACCCATTGACCCAGAGACTGTTTAGATGCATGTCACTGATGTGAAGATGACGAATGTTTACTTTATGTTGACTGAAATTACCTTAAACACCCATCAGGCACAAGACGTCAACATAACGTCAGATTGACGTTGTACCCCACTTTCTAATACAACCTACAATCAACCAAATATCAACGTCATTGTCAGGGTTTCAGGAAGGATGAGGGAGCGAGGACTCAAGTGCAAATGCAGGATAATTTATTGATAATAGAAATAAAATAAAAGAACAACAAAAACCACCCAGAGGGGGAAAAACATAACTTTAACACTAACAAACTTGGCACAACAAGAACAAGGCAAGACTGGAGCAGGAACATGGGGAGTGTAGACAACGAACTGGCACAGGACTCAAAACATGAGGGGATTTTAAAGCAAAAGTAAATTGACACAAACAGGTGAACATGACAAACTAATAATGAGTTAACAAGGAGGGTGGGACTAGACAATAGACGGGAGAGCGCATGACACAGAGAGACAACACAAGCCATCTGTCTCACTGAAGCATGTCTCACATAAGCATTTAGCTCGTCAAACTGGTCGTGGTGGTGGAGTTGCATGAAGTATTAGCGCTTAATGTTATGCTTCCGGATATTATGCAAAAACCTGTTATCTTTCACTTTAATCACCATATATAGACCCCCAGGACACTATGTCAATTTTCTAAGAGTTTTCTGATTTTATTTCTGACTTACTAGTGAAACTGATAAAACATTATATGTAGGAAACTTTAACATCCACATACAGTAGATAACACTAACGATACATTAGAGCTTGTGTTTATGGATTTACTACATTCACTTGGGATAAAGCAAAACGTTGTTTGTCCAACCCATCGCTTAAAGCATACATTAGATCTCATTCTGTCTTATGGAATTGAGGTCATTGATGTAGATATTATACCACAAAGTGATGATATTACAGACTACTACCTCTTACTATATAAGCTGTGTCTACCTGAAATTAGCAGATCTCCACCGATATATATACCTGATATTTTTCAATTACGAAATGCACCCGCAAACGCAGTTGACCTTGATGTAGAAACCAGCAGTATGTTGTCTTTACTAGCACACTAAATACTGTGGCACCCTTAAAATTAAAAAAAGGCTAGAGAGAATAAAACTACACCATGGTATAACAGTCATACTCGTTATCTCAAAACAGCAACCCGTGCCCTGGAACGTAAATGGAAAAAAACTAATTTAGAGGTCTTTAGAATTGCGTACAAAGACAGTATGTCCAGCTATAGGAGGGCTCTTAAATCTGCCAGGGCTGAGCACCTCCGCAAACTGATAGAAAATAATCATAACAATCCTAGATTTTTATTTAACACGATCGCTAAATTAACAAATAATTGGTCATCTTTGGAACAACCGCAAATTAGTAATGATGACTTCATGAATTTTTTTTTGTGATAAAATAGAAGGCTTTAGATAGAAAAATAGAAGATGTTAAACTTTCTGTACCACCTTATACTTCAGATCCAGTAAACATTACACTGAATCATAATAACCTATGTGCCTACAAATCACAGAACAGTTTTAAACCAGCTACGTGTATGTTGGACTCAATTCCATCAAAAATGCTGAAAGAATTGCTACCTGTTATAGAAGAACCTCTTCTTAATGTTATCAACTCTTCTTTATCTTTAGGCCATGTACCGAATCCCTTCAAGCTAGCTGTTATTAGGCCTATCATTAAGAAACCACAACTGGACCCCAGCAACTTACAGAACAGTACAGAAACTGCATTAGTGAAAATAACCAATGATTTACTCTTAGCTGCTGACCAAGGGTACATCTCGCTATTAGTTTTACTCGATCTTAGTGCCGCATTTGACACCATCGACCACAATATCCTTGTAAATCTCTTAAATTCTACAGGTGTCCAGGGACAGGCTCTACAATGGTTTAGGTCATACTTAACTGACTGTTACCAGTTTGTAAATATTAATGAACAGTTTTCACAAGCCAGTCCAGTAAAGTATGGGGTGCCTCAAGGATCAGTTTTAGGCCATTTGCTGTTTACAATATACATGCTACCTCTGGGTGACATTATTAGAAGACATGGGATCAGCTTTCACTGCTATGCAGATGATCCTCAATTATATATTTCAGCTAAGCCTGATGAAATGTCTGAACTGTCTAAGCTAGCTGAGTGTATTATAGATGTTAAAGACTGGATGACCAACAACTGACTTCTCTTAAACAAAACAGAATTATTACTTATTGTGCCTAAATCATGTACACATCAGATCTTACAACTTAACCTGCAATTAGAGGGATACAGTTAGCGTTAGCTCTACTATAAAAGATCTGGGTGTCATAAAAGACAGCCATGTCACAAAAACTGCCTTCTTTTATCTGATAAATACCACTAAGTTAGGAAGTATGCTATCCATCTCAGATGCAGAAAAGCTAGTCCATGCTTTTATGACTTCTAGGCTGGATTACTGTAACGCTCTGTTTGCTGGCTGCCCAGCATCCTCTATTAACAAACTTCAATCAGTACAAAATGCAGCTGCCAGAGTTCTTACCAGGTCTAGAAAATATGATCATATCACCTCCTTACACTGAAACTTACAGAACAGTACAGAAACTGCATTAGTAAAAATAATCAATGATTTACTCTTAGCTGCTTATCAAGGGTGCATCTCGCTATTAGTTTTACTCGATCTTAAGCTGCATCCGAAATGGCACACTATACACTATGCACTCATCCACTATGTACTTATGCACTTACACACTCAACATAATAGTATATGTATGTAGTGTTGTCCCAAATGGCACACTAATGTGTTTTTACTAAGCGGAAATTCAAACCGTTTCCCTGATGACGTTTGACGGTTGCCAAATCAGTGAAATAAACGACCGAATTATCAGATAATACCTGCTGTGAGTATTGCCGCATTCACCATCGGGAGGCGCTATAATCACTCTCATAGGAGAATTTTGCTTTCACCATCCAAAATAAATAAAGTTATTCAACATGTGTGTCCGATAGCTCCGCCCTTTCCGCTACGTAAGCAAACCTGCGGTCGTTGAGTGCGTGAAGTGTCCATCATTACACACTTCATTTTAGCGGCTGAATGAGTGCATCATCCGGGTAATTAAAGTGCAATTATTATTTTTAGAGTTTTCAGTGTGAACACACTACTTACACTATTTATACTACAAAATGGCGTAGAATAGTGCATAAGTATGCGATTTGGGACACAGCTTTAGTGATCTTATTGTCTCCAGGGACAGATGAGTCTTTGATGACAGCCAGGGTTCTCCAGCCTTCAGCGCATAGACTGCAGAACTGCACAAGACGTTTGGCCTAAAGGAGAAATGGTCATGCCCAACTGAGTCTGGTTTCTTTCTCTCTAGGTTTTTTAATTCTTCATTTTCGCAAATTGGTGACGTTTTTTCCTCGCCGCTGTCGCCACTGGCTTGCATGGTTCGGGACCCATAAAGCTGTGCATCAATGGATTTGTTCTTCAGTGTTTGGACTCTCAGTATTGAATATTAAACCACACTGAACTCAACTAAACTGAACTGGACTTAAACTCTGAAAACTGGACTGAAACTGTTTCAACTCACTATAATATTCCATTTGAAGCTGCTTTGAAACAATCTACAAGCAAAAGCGCTATAGAAATAAAGGTGAATTTAACTGAATGAAAGATTTACCATTTGTTCATAAATGGTGCACATTTCACCATTATTTAATGTTGGCTGGCAAAAAAGCAATATATTTCTGCCACAAACCAAAAGTCTATTAGTGCAGTCAAACCATGATATGCAGAAATTAACCAAGACATTGTTCCAATAAATTGTGTGTGCTTATGTGTACATGTGGATGTTTCTATTTTAAAAAAAAAACTCACCTGACTGTCCAGTAAGATTGCATCGACTTGAGGAAGGTGATGGGACCCAGGTACCATTTTGGCAAGTGCCTTGTAAGCTGTTCATTAGTAAGTTTGTCAGGCCAGTCAAACCTTTAATAGACGAACAGTTAAACAGGCAATGGTCAAAGGGGTAATCCGTAAAACAGGCAAAAGGTCAGGGCAGAAAACAAACATAAAACAAGGAACAATGCAGAAGTCAAAACGAACAACACAGGAAACACTAGAAATATCCACAACAGGAGAACAACACTGAGCACTTAATATGTGTGAGTGTGGTACATATATGTGAGTCATTACAGTTTTTTCCAATTGTTTACACACAATTACTTGTACTTCAGACACAATTTCTACAACATGTAACTGATGCACCAACCCCCTGAACCAATTCTGCTAAACTACAAGCACAATTCCTGCTTTACACTCAAATTGCAGGTTTACAACAATCTTTTTTTCAAAACACTACACACAATTCTCTGCATTTTACACAATTTTCATGCAGAAAATCTTTTGTTTTCACAAGGAACACACTGTCATTCAAAATTGTATAGTCAGTTGCTTTACTTTACATATAACTCATCACATGAGTAAACACTTGTCGCACAGAATTTCAATTTAGAAATCAGAGCTCATCTGGATCATAACTGGTTCTCTGCCCGCCCACAATTTTTAGTGGTTTATCTCCCTCCATATTCTCCATTCCTCAAACCTATTGAGGAATTGTTTTTCTGTCTGGAGATGGAAAGTGTATGACTGAAATCCACACACACGTATACCCCTTTTCCAAGCAATAGCAGTTGATGCATTTCATGGCTGGATTCGCCATGCAAGGTGACATTTCCCCCGCTGCTTGGCCAGACCAAAACAGAAAAGAGGATGCAGTATAGCTGTTTTAATTTTTTTGTTTGTTTTTTACTGTAACTGTATTCTGTAAATACTTCTGTTGATGGTACATGTAGACAACGTTATCTACAACTTTGTGTTGGTTAGGACGAACACTGTGTAAACTGTATTTGTGGGGAAAATACAGTAAAATATATTTGGTATTTGTGTGTTTTGTATAAAACAATATTCTGAAATATTTTACAAAGCAATTCTGTAGGCCTATGTACTGTCTGTCTGTAGTAAGTGTAACACTGAACAAAAAAGACTGACAGTAAGTCATTATGATGAATGGTCAGAGTGTTTTACATTCAGCACATCAGTGTTCAACTGTTCTTATAAATGTCTATTGATGTGATGGCTTGTGTGTTTCATTTGAAAACAAAATACCATTTTGAGAAGAAATCACATCGTTTTGAACGTAGAGTTTCATTTTGCAGAAGAATTGAAGAGTTTTGCCCAATGTGTGTGTGTTTTGTGATTTGTGTGTAGAGTTCTGACAATATGAGACCTGCTTACAGAAAATGTGTGTAAACAATTGGAAAAAACTGTAATATCCTGCAGGTGTAGTGTAAGTTGATTGGCGCAATACAAAGTTAGAGGTGTAGTCTGGGTAAATGGCAGAGGTACAAGGTGGATTGACATCTGATTGAGGTTATGGCACTCCCACTAGTAACAATTAAAGCAAAGTGGCTTTGGTCAATATAATTTTAATTATCCTTTTAATAAAATTTTATTTGACTGAGCAATAATGACATTCCAAGATATTTTACTCTAAGATACCCCTTAAATCTAATAACACAGGCTTATCTGTGTACTTAGAATCATCTTGACCAAAAGTGAATATATTCACATGCATATCTCTTATAACTCTGCTGTTCTTAACTGTTTGGCACCATCTTGCAACTTAATAGTAATACAAGTAGGTTGTATTATTGTATAACATTTAAAAGTATATATTTTTATTGATTAAAGAATATTAATATTAATAATAATGATAATGCATTGTATTTGTGATCTACTATTCTTAAATCCAAAGCGCTAAATATATATTAAAATAGAATGTTTACCATGAAATCAAGATGGACTTTTTTGTCTTTTACATTTGAATCATTTAGCAGACATGTTTATATAAAGCAATTCATTTTTCTGTGAGTCTGTGCTTTGTGTTTGTGCCTAAACATCTGAAGACTTCACAGCCAACGTTTCTGTTTTTTCTATTTTGGTTTGCCTATATTTCTTTCCTAATTTGTTTTCATTTAGAAATTTTGATAGTAAATGGTTTTATATCTGTTTTATTTCACTTTTAGTTATTTTCTATTACCTTATCTTTGATTTATTTCTTTAGTGTTGTATTACTCTTTCACTCATTTTCTTTTTGGCTTAGTCCCTTTATTAATCCGGGGTCGCCACAGTGGAATGAACCGCCAGCTTATCCAGCATGTTTTTACGCAGCGGATGCCCTTCAAGCCGCAACCTTTCTCTAGGAAACATTCACACACTCATTCACACATACACTACGGACAATTTAGCCTACCCAATTCACCTGTACTGCATGTCTTTGGACTGTGAGGAAAACCGGAGCACCCGGAGGAAACCCATGCAAACTTCACACATAAACTGAGGCAGCTAAGGCTCGAACCAGCAACCTTCTACTGTGAGGCGACAGCACTACCTACTGCGCCACTGTGTCGCCTGGCACTCAACATATAAAATATTTAGTCAGCAATCATAATTTAGGTCAGTTAAAACATCACCATGAACTGAAAAGTTTCTTACAATTACGTTTTGCAACCCAAATTTAAGGTGCAGTATTTAAGTAGGACACCCAGGGGTTGGACTATTTATTGCATGCCTGGTTTCAAATGGGCAAGCACAGTTTGCCAGATTGATTAAATAAAAGCAACAGCACAAGATAGAAGAAATTTTTTCATAAAGTTTTTGTTCTAACCAACACCTAAAATTGATATTTTAGAAACAGCTTCTATTTCTTGCAGCTGAACCGGTTAAACTGACAATGATCACCTCAGGTACACCTCATGTGCTTTATTCAGTGTTAAATGCTATGTGATATGCATATGCATTGTGAGTTTGAACGCCATTATACATGACATTTATTGCCATACTACTGAAAGCAAAGGCATAAAGTTCACCTCAGATCTAGAAAATAAAATAACACAAACACATATAAGTGATTTAGTGTGTACGTTTAATAATGTTAAAGAGGTTTAATATGCATTAAATAGATTATAAACCTTATCATTTAAGTGTTGTATGCCGTCCCAGCTGCAACACACTGGGAAAGCCAAAACACAAACGGTCCAAAGAACAAAACATACCTATTCAAAACTTACAGGCTCTAGCTTATCAACATTTGTGTCTGTGTGCGTGTATGTAAACTTCTCTTTTAATGACGGCCTCACCTGCGTCTCCATTTTGACGGCATAACTCTGAGAGAGAAACTGGGTTCCAGACATCCTTTCTACAAGTACCTATGAATCAAATGAAAAGTTATGTGGCTTTATTTAATATAACTTTAATTATTACACAGCTCTCTGAAAACTTGATTTTGACAGGCCAACCATGCCTTTCCATAGTATTTTATTCTCAGATGACAGCCAGTAAATCTAATAACACAGGCTCATCTGGGTACTTTGAATCATCGTTACAGTTCTTGACTGTTTAGTGCCATATTATTACAGCTCAGGCCTTAGTTTTCAAAAACCTACCAAAGTCTACATCATACTTACATTGTACCTAAAGCTGTACCTTAATGTGTTTCGAGAAATGTTTTTACCATCGTTAAGTCGTAAATTCGTAGGTTGGTCTGGACCACTCTTAGCTGTACCTTATCACTGTTGACATCTCACTTCACCGAATGGACAAAATGCCATTAAACCTACTTTATACTTAAGTCTATACGAATATAAATCTTTAAGATGTAATTACACACCCAGTGTTAAATTAAGCAAATTAAAAAGTTGTCCTGCAAATATTAAACTTGGCATTACATGTATGATTGTTAGGCTTCAGATGATTGTGTTTCAATCATGAATTTTATTGGAGGTTTGGTGGCAGCAGCAATACACATTTTTAATTACAGAAAAATTTAGTCCTCTGGCAACCATGACAAGCAATTACACTACTACTAATAATAATAATATTAAATGCAGCTTAGATATAGTTTAACTTTGTTGAGTGAAACATTACAGAGATCCCCATAGCCCTGATATTTAGCTTCTTACGGCTCCTCTTTTTCTCCTATTTTCTGCTAAATAACACTATATATTTTACGTGTTACGTGTTAATGAAATGCTCGTAGGTCCAATGCAAATATTGTCGCCATAAACAAGGATACCATACTATGTACATTTTCCATAAACATTTCTTTAAAAAAATTAGAGAAGTTTTATCATTAACAGAATTAAAAATATTTCAATACATTTCAGTCAAATTTAATTCACATATTTCCTCTTTTTCCTGGAAGTATCCTCTTGAACTTGAGACTAGAAGAATATTTATGGCCAGGATCTCCTAAAATGTTCAGGATTCAGCTTTTGCTTTCTATATTCTCAATAATTGTATGCATTTTAGGAGTACTTTATATCTTTTGTGGTTTCACTTTCACAGTTGACTGTGTGCGTACAGCGCAAGTTGCGGAGGCTTTGATATTTGACTCACTCGCGGTTGTACTATTATTTGTAACAACAGGAGACGTCTAAGAATAACAGTCATGACAAAACACTGGTGAAGAACACATCAGCATGTGGAATTGCTTAATAAATTAATTTAATTATATAAAAAATATACATATGAAGGATTTAGATGCATTAACAAAAAAATTTCTCTTAAATGTGTATTTTGGGTCAGCACGGTGGCACAGTGGGTAGTAGAATGGCCTCACAGCAAGAAGGTTGCTGGTTTGAACCTCGGCTGGGTCAGCTGGCATTTTTGTGTGGAGTTTGCATGTTCTCCCTGCGTTTGTGTGGGTTTCCTCTGGGTGTTCTGATTTCCCCCACAAGTCCAAAGACATGCAGTATAGGTAAATTGGGTAAGCTAAATTGTCCATAGTGTATGAGTGTGTATGGGTGTTTCCCAGTGATGGATTGCAGCTGGACGGGCATCTGCTGCATAAAACATATGCTGGATAATTTGGCGGTTCATTCTGCTGTGATGACCCCGGATTAATAAATGGACTAAGCCGAAAATGAATGAATGACTGAATGAATGTGTATTTTTATCAGGCTCCTGTGTGTACATAAATATATGGGTATAAAGGATTTACATGCAAAAAAATATATTTTTTTGTCTAAAATGTGTATTTTTATCAGGCTTCTATGTGTATTTTCAGTAATAACACGTTTATGGCAAAGAATAAGTCTTTTTTCTTGTTTTTAAAGTAAAATATCTTAACGTAAACAAAGGAGGCTGATAAAAATTTAAATTTTCGATGGAAATTTTAGAGGCCATTTAGAGGTTTTTGCATCTGATCTCTTCATATATACATATAATATCCACACACACACACACACACACACACACACACACACACATATATATATATATATATATATATATATATATATATATATGTATAATATATAATATAAATATACAAAAATACAAATATAATTATAAAATGAATATAATGTGGATCAATTTCGTAGACAATCATAAAAATATTTGCAGTGCTTTGTTGCACTCCACTATTGGTCAGCCATGTACGTACGGTATGTACGTAAACATTGGCTGGTGCGTCTCAATCAGTCATGTAAAAAATTAGGCAATTACTGGAAAATATGTTATTACTTTATGTGTGTGTACTGTATATATACTGCTAAAAAATTATTAATTAAAAAAAAAAAATATATATATATATATATGGTTAAAGTCAGAATTATTAGCGCCCTTTGAATTTTTTTCCAAATGATGTTTAACAGAGCAATGAAATTTTCAGTCTGTCTGATAATATTTTTTCTTCTGGAGAAAGTCGGCTAGCATAAAAGCAATTTTAAATTTTTTAAACTCCATTTTATGGTCAAAATTATTAGCCCCTTTAAGCTGTATTTTTTCTCGATTGTCTACAGAACAAACCACCGTTATACAATAACTTGGCTAATTACCCTAACCTGCCTAGTTAACCTAATTAACCTGGTTAAGCCTTTAAATTTCTCTTTAAGCTGTATAGAAGTGTCTTGAAAAATATCCAGTAAAATATTATTTACTGTCATCATGGCAAAGATAAAATAAATCAGTTATTAGAAATGAGTTATTAAAACTATTATGATTAGAAATGTGTTGAAGAAATCTGCTCTCCGTTAAACAGAAATTAAGGAAAAAATAAACAAGCGGTCTAATAATTCAGGGGGGCTAATAACTCTGACTTCAACTGTATATATATGTATATATATATATATATATATATATATATATATATATATATATATATATGGACGTTTGTCTCTCTTGTAATGTTCAAGTCATCAAGTCATTAAACTTACACTTAAAAAGCATCATCAAAGACATTACTTATGCAATGTCACTTTAGAACACATACTAACATTTTACAACATTTTTGTAGGACATCATGTCTATGACAGCTTTTAAATGTTACTACTTGTTTCTGAAAGTTCTGGAAACATTTAAAAGTATAATTTCCATGGTTTATAAAATTATAAAAAGGAATGGTCCGTGTGAAATCAAAATAAACTTTTTCAGCTTTTATTATGAATGTCTACATTGTGGTTATCAATAGAAAATGTAGTATGCATTCAAAATATGCATTCAAAAGGCACAGCCTCTCACTTGCCAACATTTGTGTGTGCATGTAAGCTTCTTTTTTTAATAAAGCCCTTACCTGACCAATCACTGAGATTGCATTGACTTGAGCCTGGTGATGGGTCCCAGGCACCATTTTTGCAAGTACCTATAAAGTCAAAAGACAAATAATGTGGCAAACACACACACACACACACACACACACACACACACACAAAAACACACACAAAAACACACACAAAAACACACACACACACACACACACACACACACACACACACACACACACACACATCAAACATCTAAGGACTAAATAATATCACAAGTAGGTTAGTATACGCTGCATTCCTGCTCTGTTTAATTAAAGACTTTGTAATTACAGTGCTCTGCATACATGAATACACCCCATTTTGAATTATTTTCTCTAATTCTTGTTGAATATAGGTATTAAACACATATATTTATTAAAATAATATTTTACCAAACATCTTTACAAATAAAAAGATAATGCATTTAAATCAAGTGAAATATTGCCTAAAAAAATTACACAGTACAAATCTTCCACAAAATGTTATATATTTTTTATTTCTCTTAATTGTTACTCTTTTTCATATTTTTATTTCCTATTTTTACCTAATACATAAATTTGGGCTACTTATTTTTTGTCACAAATTATTTTGATAGATCAGCTCCAGATCATCTTCAGTACTGACTAATCTAACGTATGCACATATGTAATATTGTAAAGCATTTTATAGAAAAAGAGATTTGTGAATGGTGTACTCATATGTATGCTAAACACTGCATTAGAGCTCAGATCAATGTTTTGTGTCTAATTGTTTAGTTTTGTAGCAAGCAGCCTTTTAATAATAATGTACATCCAGCTGGTTGTTTTTGCAGAATTAGGTCATTCAGTTGTATATATCAGTCCTCTACTATATTCTGCATGAACAATCGACAATCGATGTACATGAGCCCTCACTTAAGACATTCACACTCATAAAACATCTATTTCAATTACCTGATTTCATGTATCCTACAAACCCGTCTGCACCAAATATAAAAAAGTCCATCATATCAGGGGAATTTTTGTTATTTTTAATCATGTTAGCAAGATTTTCCTGCATATCACTACTACAGTGATTAGAAGAGTCAGCAGAAATGAGGGCAGGCAAAATAAGCAGGAGGCCAATGGTCTTCCACTTCATTTTAATAGGATCTCAGGGTTCCTCATTAACATCTAAAGAGAGAAAAGAAGCATATGTAATACTGTTTTTTATGTAAATGCAGATTAGTATCAGTACATTTTTGGATATTTCTAAATAGAGCTTTGTGCTACAAAATATTGTTTTCCTGTATTTTTATATGGATTATATGTAAAAATTGTTTAAATTTCTGAATAAAGCTTTTTGTTGGTCACGAGCAATCCAGCCTGTGCAGATCACTAACGGACTACAATTCCAGTCATACACCACACACACCTGTTCCAGATCACGATTGATTACACTTACACAGCTGGGAGCTGCTCAAAGACTGATTAGATGGACTTTAAATACACTCCACTGCCGGCACTGCCTTCAGAGACGACGCAGCTGCCGCCAGAGCTGCCAGCGTCGGTGCCGATGCTGCCAGAGTTGACGCCGCCACAGTCGCCGCCGCCAGTCGATGCTGCTGCCGTCAGAGAGACTCTGCCAGAGCTCGATCTAATGTTTACAATACCGCTTACAAGACTCAGCACTGAGGTGTGTGTGTGTGTGTGCACTGTATTTAAAGTCTATCTAATCAGTCTTTGAGCAGCTCCCAGCTGTGTGAGTGTAATCAATCATGATCTGGAACAGGTGTGTGGGAGTGGTGCATGTCTGGAACTTGTAGTCCATATACCAGCAGATTTGTAGTCCGTTCTGCACAGGCTGGATTGCTGGTGACTGTGAAAGTGCTACAAACAATTGTTTTCCTGTTTTTTTTTTTAATATGGATTATTCCTGCAGAAAAAAAAACAAGCCTAGGCTGGTTGGCTGTTTTAGCTGATTGACCAGCCTGGTTTGGGAGGGTTTTAGCTATTTCCAGGCTGATTTCAGACATTTCCAGCCTGGTCTTATCTGGTCAGGCTGGAAAATGACCAGCTAAAACCAGCTTGACCAGCCTGGTTTAAGATGGGCTTAACTGGTTTTGGCTGCTCTTCCAGCCTGGCTGCGCTGGTCACACTGATTTTAGCTGGTCATCTTCAAGCATGGAATGTATGAAACCAGCCTGGAAATGGCCAAAACCCCTCCAAAACCAGGCTGGTCAACTAGCTAAAAACTGCCAACCATCTTAGGCTGTTTTTTCAGCAGGGTTAATTCCAAATGAAGCTTAGTGCTACAAAGGATTGTTTTCCCTTTAAAAAAAAAAAAAAAAAAAAAAAAAAAAAAAAAAAAAATATATATATATATATATATATATATATATATATATATATATATATATATATATATATATATATATATATATATATTTTTTTTTTTTTTTTTTGTGGAATAATTGCTCAACTTTTTACCAGGTCAGACAAAATCTCATTTTGACGAAAAGACTGTAACATCCACCTTTCTTTTAGTTTAAGTCCATGTGTATTGACTTAGAAATTGAATATTATGAGGCATCTTTTGCTTTAAGTTGTAAAAAAAAATTTATGTTGGCCTAAACATCTGTTACCCAATTTGTTATCATCACAGGGAAAAGGTTGGAAAAGTTACTTTTAAAATATTTCACTACATATTACAATAGAATATTTCTCAAAGGAAACTGCTATCTTTAAAAATAAACAATGACTGATGCTTTAGAAAAAAAACACAAAGCATTAAAAGCCTTTATGCATAACGATTTGTAAATTAAGTTTTCGTTTATGAGGACAGAATTGAATGAAAAGGATTATGATATGTGAACGAAATAAAAACAAACACTCTGAAGGACTTATGATCAACTATCACAAATCATAAAAACAGTTCTGGATCTCCTAGTAACAGACTGTCATTTTTAACATTGCAATAGTTATGAACTAGCTTATTATTTTCCATGATGAATATAATACAATTTTGTGAAACATCCTGTGCAGAGCAGAAGCCTCAGAGTAACTATTATTTTTTATTATTATATTGTATATTACTATACAGTTGAAGTTAATATTAGCCCTTCTGAATTATTAGCCCCCCTGTATATTTTCCCCAATATCTGTCTTAATGATTTTTCAACAAATTTCACATTTCATCAGAAAAAAAATATTGCTTAAGGAGGCTATTAACATTGACCTTAACATGATCTTGTTTTTAAACAACCAGCTTTTATTCTAGCAGAAATGAACAATTAAGGCTTTCTCCAGAAGAAAAAATATTATGGGAAATACTGTGAAAAATTCCTTGCTCTGTTAAACATCATTCATTTTCTTTTCGGCTTAGTCCCTTTATTAATCAGGGGTCGTCACAGTGGAATGAACCACAAACCTATCCAGCATATGTTTTATGCAGCGGATTCCCTTTTAGCTGCAACCCAACACTGGGAAACACCCATACACTCCTGCATTTACACACTATGGCCAGTTTAGCTTATTTAATTCACCTATAGCACATGTTGAATACTTTAAAGCGTCAGTCACCAACTGCTGTTTACATGAATGTTTAAAGATAAATGACAATTAAAGTTTAAGAAATCACAAACGCAATAAAACACATTCGCTCTTTTTTGTTGGCCTATTTTACACTCAAAAACATTTTTTTTAACTTTTTTAAGCTACTTAATTAAAATAAGCTGAAACAAAAAAAATTGTGAGATTTCATTGGGACAATCCACATAAATTTGTTAGAAGCGTTAAGTTAATTTAATCAATTTGTGTTGGGACAACATGAATGAATTGTGTGGAGCCCTGCATTTTTACAGTGTAAGTAACCAAGTTACAAGTAACGCATAAAGTCATTTAAATGTATTGCTATAATCACAAAGACACTGATTTGGAGCACAAACAGTTCCTCAGATTGCAAAAAAAAAAAAAAAAACACGTAACCACAAGTAAATGTTAATGAAAATACTACTAATAATAAAATGTACCAGTGATTTTTGATTGAATACATATCAGCGCTCTAGGAAAATTGGACAGCCAGAATAATGGAAGAGAATCAAATGTTTTTATCCTGTGAAAATGAGCATCCCAGAATCCAAACTCATGTTTTCTAATACAATGTAAATTTATACTTAGTCGCGATATAAACATGTACATTAAGCAGATGCTGTTGTTCAAATGGATTTAATTAAATGTGAAATTGATCATATTAGCAGTGCTAATTGTAATTTGGCAGAACCAAAAATGCTGAAATTATATTCATTTTACTCGCCAAGTTTTTTTTTCCATACAAATGCCAACTAAAAGAAACCTCTTACCTGCTGAAGGGGAGCCGAGTATTTCTAAATACTTGTGTGTTTTCATCAGACAACGATGGTACACGATTTTGCATATAACATTTCCTCCCAGTCACTGTGGTTTTCTGTTTCTCTAAAACACATTTCTGGATGCAAAGCAGCTGGAACAGAACAGTGGGACAACATACAGTTACTGTGAATGGCGTTTCCATTATTAATAGAAGATTATACTGTGTGACATGATGAATCATCAAAAATCTTGGGCAAATTTTTCACGATTGTAAAGTAATGGATCTCACCCTGATCTCAAAGTATTTTCATGGACCGCATCCTCCCACATCCCTTCAATATTAAATGCCAGATTTGTTTCTATTGTTTAATAAAATACAGGGTTCATGTTTTCTACCTAGCACTAAAAACTAAAACTCCCAAGCTTAAATAAAAGATTTTTTTTTTTTTAGGAAATGGACTAATTTTGAGACAGATTCTTCGAATGATGAACCTTTGGCCTTAAGCAAAATGAATTTGTTCATTTGAAATTACAAGCAAACAATGCATTTATTTCAGAATTTAAACAAATGGCATGAGGCTATTACTATTTTATTTATTTTTTGTAATTTGAGGTTTGGGGCGACGCGGTGGTGCAGTGGGTAGCACGTTCGCCTCACAGCAATGAGGTCGCTGGTTCGAGCCTCGGCTGTGTCAGTTGGAATTTCTGTGTGGAGTTTGCATGTTCTCCCTGTGTTGGCGGGGATTTCCTCTGGATGCTCCGGTTTCCCTCATAAGTCCAAAGACATGTGCTATAGGGGAATTGAAATAACTAAATTGTCCGTAGTGCATGTGTGTGAATGAATTTGTATGGGTATTTCCTAGAGCTGGGTTGCAGCTATAAGGGCATTTGCTGCGTAAAACGTGCTGGATAAATCGGCGGTTCATTTTACAGTGGCAACCCCAGATTAATAAAGGGACTGAGCCGAAAAGAAAATTAATGTACGTGTGTGAATGGGTGTTTCCCAGTACTGGGTTGCGGCTGGAAGGGCATCCGCTGCATAAAACATATGCCGGAATAGTTGGTGGTTCATTCCGCTGTGGTGACTCCTGATAAATAAGGGACTAAGCCAAAGAAAAATTAGTGAATGAATGAATATTATTTGGCATCTGCAGTCACTGGGCTGATGGTAAAAAAAGTCCTCCTAAAAATTATACAACAATTAATCCATACATAATAAAACAAGCTTCAGAATACATCTAAAGTTTACACCAATCTTGAAAAAATGCTAATCCATCAAAAATGTAAGCTATACCTAAAACCAGCAGATCAATATCTCAGTCAAAGGTATACACAACTAACAGACAAAATGAGCAGTAAATATCAATATGCGGGCAAATGCAATATAAGAGGTAACAGTACACTGGTAAAACTTGAATGACAAAAAGTCACAACAACAAATGTTTTACTGTTACTTTAATTTAATTTCATATGTTAATTAGGTTTCAACTACATTTTTTGTAGCTACACAAAGGTCAACAATATATTTTAGTCAGTTTCATTGATTTAAGTTGAGATGACTAGAAAAGTTAATTTGATTCAACTAAATAATTGAAGGCAGGAATTGTTACATTGTAGCATTGATCATTCAATCAGCATACAACTAAATAACCTTATGTATAAGACAAGACAATATAATTTAGATAGCAAAATTAATGTTGACAATTCGGATTTTCAATTAACCACTTCTTTAAGTGAAAATTGAAAAAAAAGATGTAAGCATTACAATTTGTAATAAAAGTTGTGATGGAGTTCACAATAGTTTTTGTTCCAAAGAAACTTAACAAAAGGTGCACCTCAATGGTACATGATTTTGCATATAGCATCATTTACACATGACATAAAAAGTCTCTATAAGGTATGCATGCTATCAGGGATCTCTGTCATTCACACTGATCCAATCAAAATGAACGCACTGACTGAGTGCTAAATGTCATCTTTAATAATTTCTGTGCATGGCTGTATTTAATGTCACATGGACTGTAAAGTGTTTCATATTCAAACACATACATTTTTTTTTTTAAATGAAAAAGGCATTATGATTATTTTATAAAGTCTACATTCATGCGCAAAAAGTAAAGTTTACACAAAAATGAGTATTGACTCACCATGTTCACCCCAAGAGGTCCTAAAGCTTTATTAGTTTATTTTTCGGCTGAAACATAAACAAGATATTTTAAAGAATGTTGTAAAACTTGTAGCCATTGGCATCTAGGGTACGAACAAAAGACACTTTGGAAGTCAATGGCTAATAGTTTCTGACATTCTTCAAAATATCTTACTTTGTGTTTAACAAAAATTCCCTTTCTACGTTTTCACAGCTAATTCATTCATTCATTCATTTTTCTTTGGCTTAGTCCCTTACTTATCAGTGGTCACAACAGCGAAATGAACCTCCAACTATTTCAGCATATGTTTTACGTAGCTGATGCCCTGCCAACCGCAACCCAATACAGGGAAACACCCATACACAGTCATACAGTATGGCCAATTTAGTTATTCAATTCACCTATAGCACATGTCTTTGGACTGTAGGGGAAACTGGATCACCTGAAGGAAACCAACATAAACACGAGAAGAACATACAAACTCCACACAGAAACGCCAACTGGCCCAGCTGGCACTTGAACCAGCAACCTTCTTGCTGTGAGGCGACAGTGCTAAGCACTGAGCCACCATGTCGACCTACAAATAACTAAAAATTTAAAAAATATATTTTTATAAGCAGGCTTGTCTAACATGTGAAATAAACTGTTGTTTTCAACATTATTTCATAGTCAGCTCATTTAATATACAGTTGAAGTCAGAATTATTAGCCCCCCTGAATTATTAACCCCCTGTTTATTCTTTACCCCAATTTCTGTTTAACGGAGAATTTTTTCAGCACATTTCTAAACGTAATAGTTTTAACAACTCATTTCTACTGACTGATTTATTTTCTCTTTGCCATGATGGCAGTAAATAATATTTGACTAGATATTTTTCAAGACACTTCTATACAGCTTAAAGTAACATTTAAAGGCTTAACTAGGCAGGTTAGGGTCATTAGACAAGTTATTGTATAACGATGGTTTGTTTTGTAGACTATCAAAAAAATATATAGCTTCAAGGGGCTAATAATTTTGTCCTTAAAATGGGTTTAAAAAAATTAAAAACTGCTTTTATTTTAGCCGAAATAAAACAAATAAGACTTTCTCCAGATGAAAAAAATATTATCAGACGTACTGTGAAAATTTCATGAATCTGTTCAACATCATTAGGGAAATATTAAAAAAAGAAACAAAAATTCAAAGGGGCTAAAGAACTATCAAAAATAAGCCTTTGCATGGATTTTATTCTACATTTATTATTATTTTATTATTTAAAATGTTGCATGTTCCAGTACACAGTGATGTTTTTTTAAATGAGGCTTTATGTAAAATGAATATTGATAAAAGCGATACCATCTTGTTCTTAGAAACATAAATAGGTTCCTGATAAGCAACTACTACACAAGGAAACAGTAAAGAGAAGCCTTGTATTCATATCAAGATTTTCCTAGCTCATCTGTTTAACAAATGAGATGCTTTGCTGCTGAAAATATCAGCATTACAAAAGAAACCTTGTAAGTTTGCAGTGAAGTGATGAACACATATCTGTTTAACTGAAGCATAGTGTACACAGTGTAGTACACATTTACATAGTATGTGTCATGAACATTATAAATATTGAAATCTTTAATGCACAAGGCACATCCCTGTAAAAACACAGCCTGAGAAAGACCTATAAAATACTGACTGGCTTCAGAAATGCACTATATATGTCCTTTTCAGAAATGTACATTTGGATATAAACAACGTTTTGTTGGATGAAAACTTGTAATGTTAGACATTCCTAATGATTTACAAGTCACCAGGAATGACTGGAAATCTAGTTTGTTTTTAAAATTGACTAGATAAAATTGATATCTTGTTTTCCCGTTTTGTTGTTGCTGGTTATATGTTATAAAAGATTCAATAAAAACGGATTCAAGAGTTCACACTTGATGATTGGTAATAAGCTTGCTTGGCATGGGAGAGAGCCCTGAGCTTGAAAGATCCACGAGCCCTTGGCTTCCTCCTGTTAGCAGGTTGAGAGGGGTACTTTTAAGCTCAGGCAGATCTCCATGAACTCCCCAGACTTATTTCTGGCTAATGGAAGGTATAAGATGTCTAAGGAGATATACGGCTTGCTAAGAGCTTGACTATGATGCCAAGTTGGTATGTTCAATTACTTAGGTTGCGTGTTTTTTTGGGACTGTGGGAGGAAACCGGAGATCCCGGGGAAAACCCACGCAAGCAAAGGGAGAACAAGCAGAAATGTCAAGGGGTTTAGTAAGGACTTTAACCGGAGACATTCTTGCTGTGAGGCAACAGTGCCAATCACTGGGCCACCGTGTCATCCATCTACAAAGAAGGAGGAGTATGGCTGGATGGGGGGATTTAAGACGAGGACATTGAGATAAGAAACTCTGGTTGTTTATATTAGGATAGGAATCATCTGATTTGTGAATCAAGCGTTATCTTATGAGGGACCAGCTGAGAACAATCATAAGTACGTGATCCTCTCTAAATTAGTTTAAAAATAAACTTCATGTAATTAAAATAAATGTTTATAATAAAATTGACCTCTGGTGAACTGATTTATTACTGTTAAATTATAGTTCAGTTTTATCCTCCTAAAAGAATAATTCAGCTACTCCACAAACAGCATTGCCAGTTTCACCACTAACCATTCATTAATTTTCATTTGGCTTAGTCTCTCTATTTCAGGGGTCGCCACAGACTATTCCAGCATATGTTTTACACAGCGAATACTCATCCAGCCACAACCCATTACTGGGAAACACCCAGTTTCACATTCACACATACACTACGGCCAATTTAGTTTATTCAATTCAACTATAGCGCATGTGTTTGGACTGTACGGGAAACCGGAGCATCCGGAGGAAACCCACGACAACACAGGGAGAACATGCAAACGCCACACAGAAATGCCAACTGACCCAGCCGGGACTCGAACCAGCGACCTTCTTGCTGTAAGGCGACAGTGCTAACCACTGAGCCACTGTGTCATCCACCACAAACCAACTTTATTTCTGTCATTCAACTAAGTTCTTAAATCAAATCGGATAATAAAAAGTCTCTAAAAGTTGCTTCCATTAGGCTCTTGACCATTAGCTTTTACATGAGCTTTTCTTTGGCTGCTTTAAATGGTTATTTATTAAAGAGACAGTTCACCCAATATTTAAATTTCCTTATTTCCTGATTTAGATAAAACTTGAACACAAAACAAGATGTTCTGAAAAAAACATCTGTCATGTCTGGATCTGGATGTCATTGACATCCATAGTAAAGCAAAAAAGACGCTTTAAAACATGTAATACAAGGGTATACGTTTCTGATGGTATGATAACCTTAGATAAAAATATCACGGTTTGACGGTATTGTAATAACTGCTCTAAATGCTTTTTCAAATCATGTCCAATCAACTGAATTGACCACAGGTGAACTCCAATGAAGCTGCTGAAACATCGACAGAATGATCGCTGGAAACAGAATGTACCTGAGCTCAATTTAGAGCTTAATGGCAAAGGCTGTCAATACTTCTGTACATGAGATTTTTCAGCCAATTTATTTTTAATAAATTTGCAACAATAAAAAAAAAACGATTTTTTTCACATTGTCATTATGGGGTATTGTGTGTAGAATGGGCGAGGCAGAGGCGCAGTAGGTAGTGCTGTCGCCTCACAGCAAGAAGGTCGCTGGTTTGAATCTCGGCTCAGTTGGCGTATCTGTGTGGAGTTTGCATGTTCTCCCTGCCTTCGCGTGGGTTTTCTCCAGGTGCTCCGGTTTCCCCCACAGTCCAAAGATATGCGGTACAGGTGAATTGGGTAGGCTAAATTGTCCGTAGTGTGTGTGTGTGTGTGTGTGTGTGTGTGTGTGTGTGTGTGAATGTGTGTGTGGATGTTTCCCAAAAAAGGGTTGTGGCTGGAAGGGCATCCACTGCGTAAAAACTTGCTGGATAAGTTGTCGGTTCATTCCGCTGTGGCGACCTCGGATTAATAAAGAGACTAAGCCGACAAGAAAATGAATGAATGAATGTGTGTAGAATGTTGAGAAAATAAATGGACTTAATCCATTTTGGAATAAGGCTGTAACATTAAAAAAATGTGGAAAAAGTGAATCACTATGAATACTTTTCTGCATGCACTAAATAGGTGATGTCTGTTTGTACATGTTCAATGTAGTCAATGAAAAATGTCAACTTAAACTGTAAATGCTTTTAAATTGAATCTGTTTGCAGTTTCTTTGTTATCTAAAAAGTCACACTAAGCTTACATTTTAATATAATAAAGTAGGGCTGCAGAATATATCATTTCAGCATCGACATAGCACATTGCACACCCACAATAGTGACATTGCAAAGATGTTAAGTCTGAATTATAGTTGACAAAGAGCAGAATATAGAATTGTATTTAATCACCGTGTCTATGTGATTTATGCAAAAATAATTTCTAATTTATAAAATTTGTCTTGTTTTTAGTCCAAAAATAAACATTTTAAAGTGAAAACAAGGTTATTTCACTCACTCCACGGGCATTTAACGTTCGTAAAACGACTAAAAAAAACTCTATTTTGACTTATTTCTTCTGCCGAAGAAAACTAAACAATACTGTTACTTGGTCTAAGATTTTTTGATATTTGGACTAGAAACAAGACAAAACAAAGTGAGAAAAACACTTTTTTATTGTGATTATTTAATTTCTGTGACTGAATACTGTTAGACCCCACAAATAACCATCGAATAGAGCTATTCAAGCCATCTTCTAAAACTGTATTAATATCGCAATGTTTATGGCAGAAAAATAAATTATCGCAATATAATTTTTTTTCAATATCGTGCAGCCACATTATATAGTGTGAATGTTATAATATAATATATTCGGATAAAGGCTGAGCGTTTACAGTGATTTGTCCATGAAATAAAATGCAATGTTGATATTCACATGCAGTGACATAATATTAAGAACAGAGGGCGCCAGAACATTTGTTTCAAGACAAGCTACTTCAAAAGCAATGTGTTCTTTAATAAGCGAAAATCAAGTTTTAATTGAGATCAGACCTCATTAAACGCACATTTCAATGTACAAGAGATACATCCAACCCTTACTAAATATTTATACTTGCATATTAAACATGGAAAAGGTATCAGCTTAATTGTCAGTTTAATTTGAAATAGTATGATTTTGAAAACATTGCTTAAATTTCCAATAAATCTGAATTTTATTTTTTTGTTTATGATGGTTTATATCTTTTGAATGTTAATTCATATTCAGTAATATTGGGCAGAAGGTCCATGAAAATATTATATTATGAAATATTCAAAACATTCAGTTCAATGTCTGTATGAGATAAATCACATTAAGATTAAATGCAATTTATGATATAGATTTTTTTATTAAAGTTGACTTAAAGTTGGCTTTTAAAAGAACTTTTCTTTGGCTACTATAAGTTGTTATTTATTAAAGGGGTAGTTCGCCCAAAAATGAACATTTCCTGATTTAATAAAGGCTGAACTTGCCAACCTGTTTTAGATCACATAAAGATGATGGACCCTTCGGTTATTTTAGAATAGTATAACTTTTCCTTATTATCTTTTATTATTTTAAAATATTTTCTTTCCTTTGGTTTTCTTTTATACATATAAAAGTAAAATATCTTTTACTTAATATTATTTTTTGTTTGTATTTTATTTTTATATTATTAATATATTCTAAATGTATATGTGCAACAGTTTTATTTGTTATCTAAAACAAAAGAACAGTGAAAAGGTATTTGTACTGCATGTTTCATATTAAACAATTTCAATAAAATCACCTATGACAAAAAAAATATAAAAATAAAGGCTAAAAATGTAAATTTTTTTCCCAGAATTAAAATGCAGTGCTTATATTCTGATGCAGTGTCAAGATATCAACAGTAGAGGACGCTAAAACATTTGTTCCAAGACAAATAAGCGACCTCAAATATAATGTATTTTTAATAAGAGAAAGTAGTGCAATTTGAGATCTGACCTCAATGAAGAAATTTTCAACATTTCAATGTTAAAGAAATCAATCTGTTCTAATTACTTTTTGCAGATCAATTACAGCAATTACCAAATGTAACCAACCTCAAATGTAATGCTTTTTTAATTAAAGTAAATAAAGTGTAAACGAAAAACAATTCATTGTCCAAACTTTTCTAAATATCTGCTGATTAATTACAGTAATTATGAGACCTCAAATGTAATGCTACTTTTGTATTAAAATAAAAATAAAGTGAGAACAGAGATCTGACCTCAATAAACATGATATGCAGCATTCCAATGTAAAAGAAATCAATCCTTTCTAATCATTTGCAGATTAAATACAGTAATTAACCGACCTCTTAGGTATTGCTATTTTTTATAACTGAAAATAAAGTGCAAAATGAAGCCTGACCTCAATAAACATGATTTAAAGCATTCTAATGTAAAAGAAAAGTAACAGCAAATGAACCAAATCATGCTTTTTTCCTAATGTATGAAGTTCTGCTATCGGGGAAGCGATACAGAATTTCTTTATGTAAAAGTAACCGTAATGTGTTGTCTTTTTTATTTGTGCGTTCAGTCCAAGACAAATTGCCTGATGATTACAATAAAGCATAACTTTACTCATTCACACTCATACACTACGGTCAATTTAGCCTAACCAATTCATCTGTACCACATCTTTGGACTGTGGGGGAAACCAGAGCACCTGGAGGAAACCCACACAAACACAGGGAGAGCATGCAAACTCCACACAGAAACACCAACTGACCCAGCCAAGGCCCGAACCAGCAACCCTCTTGCTGTGAGGCGAACATGCTACCCACTGTGCAGCCCCTCTTTAATATAACTGTTTATAATATTAGTTATTTTTGCTAAAATTTTTATTGAAAAGTCTTGTTGGCGATCGGATATCTGCTGGATCAATTGGGTAGCTTTACATAAACAAGGGAAAATTAAGACCTGTTTAAAATGATTTAAGACCTACAAGATGATATTTCAGTGAGTTTGAGACTTTTTAAGGCCTAAAAGTTTGTTTTTCATATTTAAGCCATTTTAAAACTTTTTAAGACTCTGCAGATACCCTGTTCTATATCCGCAGATGAATTACAGCAATTAAGAGACGTCAAATGTAATGCTGTTTTCAGTTTGGCATGCTGTCCTGGGTGAGAGCCCTGTGCTCATAAGATCCTGGAGCCCAGGGCTTCCACGTTTGCAGGGCGGGAGGGAAGTATGAGCTCAGGTAGATCTCGAAAGCTCTCCCCCTTAGGTAAGAGCTGATAGCAGATTATAATTGCTATGTAGAGATATACACTGCTGGTTAAGAGCTCGACTGTAGTGCTAATTTAGATTGATCAATTTCAATTATGACATATGTTTTTGGACTATGGGGGGAAACTGGAGAACTTGGGGGAAACCCACGCGAGCAAGGGATAAACATGTAAACTCCGCACAGAATGACAGCTGGCCTGTTAAGGATTTGAACCAGTGACATTTTTGCCGAGGCAAACCCTGCTGCCCTATAAAGGGAAAGGTGGAAGAGCAGGGGGATTCTTCATGGCGAAGATAACTGTGGTAAGAAACCCTGGTTATTTATAGTGAGTTAGGAATCATCTGATTGGTGAATCATGCATTAGTTAATACAGGACCAGCCGTGATCAATCATAATCACATGCTCCTTTTGAAAATGCAATCATTAAATAATTAATTCATTTTCTTTATGGCTTACTATCTTTATTAATTCGGGGTCGCCACAGCTGAATGAAGCGGCAACTTATCCAGCACGTTTTTTTTTTAAATGAACGAATGAATGTATTTGCAGATTATTTACAGTATTTACCTGACCTCAAATGTGCTACTTTTAATGAGTGAAAATAAATTGCGAATAGACACCTGTACTCAATAAACACGACATGCAGCATTCTAATGTAAACAAAAGATTTCAAATCCTTTTAAAATATTGTCAGATTTTTGGGGGAATGTCTCCTAATCTACAATTTTTGGGTTAATGTTTCCACCATCTTGTCGATTCAGCTACTCCCCATCTTGTAATTTTGAAAATAACCATTGATCCTGAACCTTGCCTTTTCCTATTGAGTGTTGATTCTTCAGTAACTCTGACTTTAATTAAAAAATTTACTTTTTTATCAGGATTTATTAGCTGCAAAAAAAAAACAATCATCAGTTCCTGGTTCCTTCCTAATCTCTTGTCAGTTCAGCAATGGTTATACTATGTTTTAGACATTGTTCGACTAGAACAGTCCACTGCCTTAATTAACAGAGCAAAGATTTCAACAATCCTTCATTGGAACCAAATACATGACAATATGATCTATATTATTAAAACTTAAGTGATTTAATTTAACGACTTAGGAGAAACAAGGAAATAGATGACCACAAACTATCTTTTCTTTCTGTTTGATTGGTTTTACAATAATTTTAGTAAACACTTTTTTGTTTATGTACTTCTCTGACATTATGTATATAGTTTTTTTCTTTTATATTTATTTACAATAAATATACAATGAATATAATTTGTAATTGTTTATTTTTGTTTCATATTGTGAATGTTGAGGAATTCTGCTATTACCATTGTTGATAACCATGTTTATTAAAAACACAATAAAGTTTAAGTCAAAAAAACAAAAAACATAACAGATTATTTACAGTAATTTGATGACACACTGTAAACTGAAGTGTGTCATTTTCAGGGAATGCCTTCATGACATAATCAAACCAACAGCTTCTCTCACAGCTCAGGAATGTGCACTGCTTTCTTTTCTATTTATAGAGCTGGGCTGGATGAATATGTGGTATACTGAGGTGCTGGTGGTGGGACATCTGTTTCTTTCACTGAACACTGCTCACACACAGACACATATACACACACTCACCGGTTTGTAGGATACAGGTGGCTGAACACAGGAGATCCCTGGGGACTCTATTGGATGCCAGTTTGCTGACATCACCTGTCACCATCTTCCCTTTAGGTTCCGCTTCAGGACAGAAATGTTTTCTTTGATGCCGAGCTGCTGTTGTTGACATCATGTCTGGGATTTCCACAAGTTTTCTACACACACACACACAAACATATACAAGCAAATTCAGATGAATCAGAATTATTAGCCCCCCTGTATTTTTCTTTCTTTCCCAATTTCTGTTTAACAGAGAAGATTTTTGTTTCAGCACATTTCTAAACATAAGTTTTAATAACTCATCTCTAATAAGTGATTTATTTTATCTTGCCATGATGACAGTACATAATATTTGACTAGATATTTTCAAGACACTTCTATAACGTGAGATTTAAAGGCTTAACTAGGTTAAAGTTAGGTTAATTCGGCAAGTCATTGTACAACGATGGTTTGTTTTGTAGACAATCGAAAATATATTGCTTAAGTGGGCTAATAATATTGACCTTAAAATTGTTTACAAAATTAAAGCTGCTTTTATTTTAGCCGAAATAAAACAAATAAGACTTTCTTCAGAAGAAAAAAGTAGAATAAGAAATACTGTGAAAATTTCCTCGCACTGTTAACCATCATTTGTGAAATAATTGTAAAAGAAAAACAAAAGAGGGCAAATCATTTTGACTTTACCTGTATATTTCTATATATGCAGGCATAGAGCATATAGGTTTACTAAATAATTAGGAAAAAAGGCAACTATTGTGGGATTGTGTCTATCAGCAAAAGTAGTTGTGGTACTCTAGGCTGCATTTACCACATTTGAACGTAAATATTTCACAGAAGTGTGAAGTTGCCACAACATTTTCATTATTGAAACTTTACTAAAGAGGATTTTTTTTCCTTTTGTATATGTTTCCTGGAGAAGTAAAAAGGGTGTACTACTGTCACCTGTTATTTATTTTTATTCTACTTAAGTATTGTTCTTGATGTTATAGGGAGTAAAATGTTTACTTCAAACCTCCCTTGTACTTGTTTTGATTATCTGCAAAACTACATTTAATTCAAGGAGTTTTATTTATTTATTTTCAGTTTATGTTTTTATTGTGCTTATGTTTGTAGGTTTTTCCTCTTCTTTTTTGTGTATGTATGTATTTTTTTATTGGTCACTTATGTTACTGTTTTCTTTCTTTAAATTCTTTAAATTTCTTTTTCTTTCTACCAAAATTAAAAAATATATATTTCAAAAACAACTTTACTATAACGAAGGAAAGAAAATGTAAAGTATTTTTCAGTTATGGAAGGGTATTAAAAAAGTGCTCAAAGACTAAATTAATTGGCTACTTTTTTTTTCATCATCAATTAAAATTAAAGAAGTGTAAACAACCATAACCAAGCAAACATCAAGATAAATTATTAAAATATTGATATAATGTTTTTAATATTAAGCATACTTTAAAAGATATATAAAAAATATTTGATACTATTATTGCTTGAATTTTTAAAGCATATTTTTTATTTCATATTCATTTAAATAAAACGTATACTGCTATTTGTCTGATGATGATTAAGTACACCCCATATTGAAAATTAAGATTTGTATGCATTTCTCAGTGAATAAGGATATTATATTTTAGTGCATTTGAACAAAACAGATTTATTAAACATATATTTATTAAAATAATATTTTAGTCACTGAACATATTTAGAAATACAACAATAATAGATTTAAAGTCCATCGAAGTAATGCAAACAATTACAAACTACAAAATTTCAACTATATTTTGAATATTTTTTGTTTCTCTTTAAAAAAAATAAATAATTTTGGGTTGTTTTTTCCCTAACATATACATTTGGGCTACATAATTTTGGACTGTTATTTTTAGATCAGCTCCAGATTTGGCTTCATTACTGACTAATTTAAAGTATATGCACAAATATAATATTGTAAAGCTTTCTATAGAAAATATTTATTTGAATGAAAAATTTTGTGAGGGCTGTACTCGTATATGCAGTTTATTTGAAGACTTTTCTGACGGTTTCTTCTTAAGAAAATTAGGTTTTATAGATCTATATAGAGTTCTTGTTTATTAAGTTTAAGGTATTCATATAATATTTGTTTTATTATTTATATTTTGAATTTGATTTCAATTACGTACTCTATTTTAAAATGATATTAGATTCAAAACATTAATCTTTTCAAATTCTAAAATGCCAACTAACCCAGCCAAGGCTCAAACCAGCGACCTTCTTGATGTGAGGCGACAGCGATACCCACAAAACTGAAAGATTTTCCCTCAAACAAAAAATTAATTTCACAAATAAAAATCAGTTTCATAAAATTTGGGAGCAAACACTTGCTGGGTCTCCATGATGATATAAAGTATAACTGTCGAAACAGAGACCTTCTACATACTTTGGTTTAATTTGCTCTGAAATGTATCCTTGTAAAGTGGATTAAAGAAAACCCCACCTAATTCAAATCAATGACTGCTGGCAGTCGGTAGTATTATCCCACTTGAGGCTTTCTCCACAGCTTTGAAGAACAAACCTTTCCTATTTTATCAGACCTGGAGTCCTTTCTTTGATTATCTGGGAACCTTCAAGTCTCTAAGACTAAAAGTTTGTCTGTTAGACAAAAAAAATGTACACTGCATTTTGGTAAAACAACTTTGTATTCTATGTCCTTTATTATTACTATTTGTTTGTTTATTTACTCACGACTTAATTTATTAACTTAATTAATTTAGTTTTATTATTTATTAATTTTCCTTCGTCTTAGTCCCTTTATTTATCAGGGGTTGCCACAGCAGAATGAGCTGCCAACTTATCCAGCATATGTTTTACACAGCGGATGCCCTTCCCCCTGCAACCCAGTACTTGGAAACACCCATACACTATTGCATTCACACACATACACTATGGCCAATTTAGTTTCTTTAATTCCGCTATAGCGCATGTCTTTGGACTGTCGGGGAAAACCGACCCCGAGGAATCCCACACCAACACTGGATTCAAACTTCATGATTGATGGATATTTTATTACTCACTGTAAAATTTCTTATAAGTTTTTGCACTAAAACATTCAATAAAAATATATATTTGATAAAAATGTTTCACTAAATATCGGTAGTTACACGATTTAGATCACTGCCATTGTGTCTTATATATTAAACATCTTAAATCAGCTGTATCCCTGTATTTAAAATCAATCTAATTAGCTTACAAACACTTTATTCATTAAACTAATTAAATTTATCCAGATCACTGGAAGATGGATCACTTCTTTGCCCGTTTCTTCACATTCAAATTTGACATATCAATCTGTCTACCCCTGAAGCATGATGTCATTCAGTCTTACAGCCATGATGTCACTTCTGATTTGTCTTCGGAACCGTCCATGAGCTGCAGTCTTTTTCGTCAGGGGACCCATTCTTCTCAATTGTGGAATCACACACACACTGCTCTGCACACATCTAAAGTTTTAACACAAGAAAACAACACATGAATGCAAAAAAGTCCAACTTTATATCAGTTATGAGGTTGTAAATGACAATAAAAATGTTTTATATGTAGATTACATATAATCTGATGGTATACACAGCTCAAAACTAACATTAGAAATCAAATAATTTGCAGATGAGTTTAAGAAAGATATTAAAATTGTTTTAAAGCAGTATTGCAAACAACTACATTAATAAAAAAGCTTAATGTACATAAAAATAGTATGTATATTCAAAATATGAATATAATGTATACATATAAATATGTATATTAATACATACACTACCTGACAAAAGTCTTGTCCTTGATCCCAGTTGTAAAGGCAACAAATAATAACTTGACTTCTAGTTGATCATTTAAAAAAAGTGTCAGAAGGTAGATTTTTTCAGATGAATGAACTGCATCCCAATCATCACTAATACTGCAGAAGACCAATTGGAGCTCGCACGGACCCAAGTTTCTCACAGAAATCAGTCAAGTTTGGTGAAGGAAAAATCATGGTTTTGGGTTACATTCAGTATGGAGGCATGCAAGAGATCTGCAGAGTGGACGGCAACATCAACAGCCTGAGGTATAAAGACATTTGTGCTGCCTATTACATTGTAAACAACAGGAGAGGGCAAATTCTTCAGCAGGAGAGCGCTCCTCATACTTCAGCCTTCACATCAAAAAGGTCAAGGTGCTCCAGGATTGGCCAGCCCAGTCACAAGACATGAACATTATTGAGCATGTCTGGGGTAAGATGGAGGAGGCATTAAAGATGAATCCAAAGTATCTTGATGAACTCTGGGAGTCCTGCAAGAACACTTTCTTTGCCATTCCAGATGACTTTATTAATAAGTCAGAGATGTATGGATGCAGTCCTTCAAGCTCATGGGAGTCATACACAATATTCATTCTTCTTCCACTGCACCATGAATTTATATTCTACTATATACCGTACATTATTTATGTTAAGTGACAAGACTTTTGTCCAAGCAAAGTCAGACCTTACTGTCCTAATTAAATATTTAATAATCAAGACATGATCATATTTTATTTTGGTAAAATAAGCGTAATCTAGAGGCCTTTGCTTTCCATATAAGCCACTTCTGATGACAAACGATCAACTACAAGTCAAGTTTTTATTTGTTGTTCCTAAAACTTGAATAGACGACAAGACTTTTGTCAGGTAGTGTATATGTATATAAAAAACAGACAAATATTAGAAAAGTGAGTCTAATCAGATATTAATGACTAAACAAATATTCTTAGTATGAATCTTGAGTAATTCAATCAAACATAAGTTTATTTGTAAAGCGCTTTTCACAATAATTATTGTTTCAATGCAGCTTTATAAAAGGTGTACATTATTCCATTACAATAGAATTCAGAAAAGTTATGGTAATTAGTTACCATAACTTTATTAATTACTTTAATTAACTTGTAACTAATAATAGCTTTTAACAGTTGAAGTTATTACATATACACATGGTTAACCTGCAGTTATACAGTATCTAGGTGATGTCTGTGTGTAACTGTACGCCCTGTGCAAAAACTATGCTAATGAAGGCCTGTTTGTCATATAAAATACTTCTAGCTAAGATCAGAACGGCAGCAACAACATCATGTTTGGCTAGCATTTGGATGACTGACAGAAGCCTAACCACACCCTGCTTTAGCAATTGTGGTTTGTTACTAGGAGTCCACGTTGTTGCTCGGCCAATCAGGGCGCAGAGAAGTTGACCTTCTGCTGTGGGTGTTTCCCTTCAGGGCAAAAGAGAGCAGCCGCAAAAAAAAAAAAAAAAAAAACATATGAATGACTGAGAGATCGTCATGAGCAGCCAATGAGGACGCAGCACAGATCCAGCCAATCACAGTGTGTTTCTGTTCTGCCGGACAGTTACCAAGTCTCTGTTACTGCCTGGCTGAGGTGGGAGTGTGTGCCATTGGCTGAAAGTGCTGGAAAGTCAGCGCCTGATTGGCTGAATAATCACACGCCGTTGCTAGGGAGCTGCACCAATCACAGAGAGGCAGAAGTCAGCTGTTTGGTTTCTAGGCAGGATTTACTCGCTGAGATGTTTTGGCGGGAGAGCGGGGAGGAAGGAGGGGGGCTGTGAAGTGAAGTGGAGCATGTGATGTGTTTGTGTGTGTGTGTGTGTTTTGCTCTTCCTCTTGTAGGAGCTTTCTGATGCAACATGCAGTTGTGAGGGAGGTGTCTCTTGGGCCTCTTGTGATTTAATTTTTTTTTAACAGGTCTTTACTATGAAACAAGAACCAATGATGTAGCTGTTGCCACGGAGGCAGCGCCAGCGTTTGTTTTGCCTCGCTCTCATCTCCCGTACCTCCCCGTCCACAGTTACCGTAGAAACAGAGTCACTTTGAGTCTATTTCAATCCTCTTCCTCTAGTCAGTGATTTGTCTCTACCTCGTCCTCTTCTGAAAAACCATCCCAGCATTTTGGCAAACTAAAATCCCTGCCGGCAATGTGTTTGTTGCTGGTCTGTAATGAATAAAGATGAAGTTAGTAAACAAATATATGACAAAAATCACACTATTTCAACTTCAACTATTCCTTAATTCATGTTACTCACCATATTCTTGTATAGTGTTTATAAATACAGCAATTAATCTTGAAATTAGCCATTGCTTTCTCAGAGTTTGCGACGTGCAGCAACAGTGTGTGCAGGAATGCTGAGCTCAACGGCTGTCTAAAAGGATGATGTCATCAACAGCGAGTGAGAACAGGAGGATTGTAATATTCAGGTGACTCACTGCCCGTTCAGAACAAGTGCACTTGAACTGTGCACTTCAATTCTGGCTTAGGCAGAAGATATGCATGCAGAAAATAAATGTCAAAATTGGAATGTGTTGGACGATATTTAAAGTGATGTCAGGTTGTCAAACTTTTCAAGGTCAGTGCATTTGTCTATTAGAAAACAACAAAGCATTAGACTTTCCTGCAGAAATTGAGCATTTGCATTGACTATGAAATTAAATTTGAGGACTAATACTCCTTGTTTACCAAAAATAATACTGTATAATGCTGTACAATAAATATTTCTTGCATGAAAACCAAACATTTAATAATTATATTATACTTACTCTGTATTTAATAACCAATATGTACAGCAATTCATTTAATTCTCAATAGTTTACAGACCGTTAGCCAGATGGGGGTTTGGGTGGTTCGGAAGACCCACACTTCACTGACAAAGGTCCAGAATCTGTCCCATACATGAGCTCATTTGTCCTATTTTGACAGTTGTTGCTAGATCCCTTATGGTTGTGGCCAGAAGTTAACGATAATTATTTATATTACTTTTTAAATTTCCCATTAATTGTATTTTATTAATGTCTACCCCCACCCCAACCCTAAACCCAACCGTCACAGTACTGTAAAAATAATAATTATTGTTATACAGTGTCATAAAAAGTGCTGATATATTGATGTGCATATCGCACTTCCGGACAGCCATGTATCAAATCAAGACTTTACCTATTTTGAATGCTATGCCATCATAAATTCTGAAAATAACTCATCGAAAAAGGCTTTCAGACCATGCTGAGTCCTCTGTTGGCTGTCACTTCGTTGTGACTTCAGCTAGTCAGTTTTGGCCACTGCTAACAAATATTTTCATTTTACAATCTGCTGTAAGTGAAGTAATCTTTCACTACTGCATTGTTTTTAAATAGAGAAATGATTTTACTTTTACATTTTAACTTTTATTCCAAATCTTGGACCATATTCTTGAAAACCAAAATGAGCAATAAAAAGGTGTGAAGCATCAAAAGCGGCCCATATTGAAATTGATTTGAATACTGTTTATTTTGACTATTGTTGTCCATGAGTTAAACTTTAATAAATTCCAGTTTTTTTTCTAATGATATATGATGTAATACATATTTATTTTATAAATAAGTATTATTTCACATTTCTTAACTAATCTTTAAAAAATATTTTTGGTATATTGAAAGCTGTGGTTATGATGACCATCCGACAAACGAGCTCAGTTCAAAATAATACTTAAAATGTCTCTAAAATGCAGTATTTATATCTCATAATTAAATATAAAATGAGGCATATAACTGCAAAAAAGTTATACTTTTTGCAGTTATATGCCACTTTTTGAGAAAAAAGAACAATACCATTTATCAGACTGGCTATGAGCCTGGTTTAGTCTGCAAGGCTGCCATTGTGACGTTTCTAAATTCTAGTATCATAGTCATGAGATTGACAAATATAACTTAAAAAGTCTGTGGATTTAAGGTAAATAATGTTGCAAATAATGTTACTTTCTTGCACAGGCTGATCATTTTACTTTGTGTCAGGCATTGTCTTTTCTTTGCCTGTATGTGTTTTTTTATTATTATTGAGGTAAAGATGGTTTTATATTTATACATTTGTTCAGTTACAACTTGTGACATGCTCCCTATATTGTTTACCATGGTACTTTGAATATTTGGCCTGAAATCACATGCAAGTATGACTTCACAACAACATTTGCATAATAGGGTATAAGGAAGTATGTGGGAGAACTTTTAATTTGTCAGTAACCTGGGGATAAGCGCTTCCAGTGACCTGTATGCCATTACAAAATCGCCACGTTAAAACAAAATCGGGTCTGTTTTTTTAAAAAATCAGCGACCTCCACTGGAGTGACATCCGATATAAAGTAGGTCTCAAAATGTACAAAAAGCACAGCATTAAATTACATTTTCCCACTCCATGGCTTTCAAATATGAAGATTTAATTTAAAGAAGTATATTCAATGGAGCTTCTACGCTAGCCTGTTAATCTTGACCAGCGCATGCGTGTAAACGACGTTTCATCTCATTTTACGCTTGAGCAACTAAGGGCGTACTCAAACTATGCTATCGAACTGTGCCCAGGCCCGTTTCCCGGATTGTTTGAGAAGTGTGGGTGCACTGAATCGGGCTCAGGCACGGTTCACTTGGGCTTTGGCGCGTTACACTTGTATGTGAGTGCAAAACGCGCCAAAGCTCGAAACTGAAAGCGAGACGTGACTTTTAAGGGACTGTTTCTTTTGGATTTATTAATCAATCTTACTGTTCAATGAACGCAGACTGCCATAGTTTATTAAAGACGCAAACCCCTCACTGCACGACAGGTGCGCACCTTCAGCAAACCTCCTTATTCCTGCAGCACGAGGGCTTTATGGCTGTTTATGAGTGCCAAAAGTGGCAGATCTGTTCAGCGAAATATCTGACTGTGTGTCACCGCATCCCTAAGGACTGTTTGGCGAAATATTAGACTGCATGTCACTGCATATCAAACGACTTAAACAATATAACTAGAGAAATCTCCACTGTGCTGAGCGAGAGTACTTACTGAACAGCGCAGCATCGATGACGTAAGCGTGCCCAGGCCCGATTGTATGTGAGTGCGGGCCGTCGGGGGAGACGGGAGGGGGTACAAGCGTGCTTTGGCCCAGTACATAGTACACAGTACGAGGCAACTGTACATAGTGTGAGTACGGCCTTAATGCATGCGGAAGTCTATTTAGCTGATTATATTTGAATTACATTACAACATCGATGCTGTAAAAGGAACCATATAAAATGGAAAAAAGTCACATTAACGTTAACTGTTCACCGGTTTATCAGTATGGGAAGAAACACTAGCTCTGCATATACCCTATTTATTTGACTGTAAACATTGTTGTAGGCTACTTTGATAGTCATTGGCAGCTAATATTAGATTTTGCAAAGAATACTTTACTGAAATTATATTATTAAGGAGAAAGTCCAAATGTGTGAATATAAAACCAACTTTACCTCATGTTTTAACACTTTCAAAGTTCAAAAAACTTTCATTTTATGAATCACCAAGGACCACATTTTCAGCTAAAACTATTTTTTTTTTTATCTTAAAATAAATCTTAAATGGATGTCTTGAGAGTGAGAAAATTAACTTTTCATTTTGGAGTGTACTGTCACTTTAAGACGATTTCGGTCGTATTAAGTTCTTTAAAAGTATCTCAATAAACCTAACATCAAAACGACGACCAATTTAAAACCACTGACACTAATTCCAACACTTTTGATATGACACATCGAGCGAAATGCTGCGTTTGTAGTTAAAATGAGACTGACAGACCCAACACACAAACCCTGACTGACCTTTCCCTCGGGCACCAACAACCCTTCGACTCCCGCCTCTTTAGCGTAATTAGCATATCATCACCTGACGTCAGCCACGTAGGCGTGGTTTTCGGCGGAGGGCGCAGAATGAAAGCGGAGCGAGTCCGTGTTAGTAAATACAAAACCGAGTGAAGACGGAATAAAAGAGCACTGACACAAAAGCGGAATAAATACAGCACTGACAGACACATATTCAAGCACTGGCGGTGAGTTTCTGTCTTATTTGCTGCAGTTTCATTCTACAAAGCAGGCGTTTGAAAGAACATGTGAGTTTATTAGTAATAAAGAAAGTTTCAGTGATTTTATCTGAAATAAAGTGACTGAAGTGTTAAAGTACAAAATAAAGATCCAAATCTGACATATTCATTTAGATATTTATATTCAATGTAATTTTAACGTCAAATATCATATAAAGAAGTCTCATTTTGTCTTGATATTGTGTTTTTACTACGTTAATTGAGGTAAAGTTGGTTTTATATTCGCACGTTCGTTCAGTGACAACTCGTGACATGCTCCCTATATTGTTTACCATGGTACTTTATATATGAAGTCTGAAATCACATGTAGGTATGACTTAAAACAACATAAGCGCTATTTCATTGACTGAGAACAATGTGTACTTTGATAGTCATTGGCTGCTAATATGATTCCCCTATTCAGAATGTGCAGTTCTCAGCCAAAATTAATTTATTAAGGGGAAAGTCTGAATGTTTGAGTATAAAATTAACTTTACCACAATTTTACTATGATATAAAATCAACTTTACCTCAATTTTACTATGGTATTACCTCGTGGCATATGTTTTAAATGGTTTGCTTTTAGTATTACCTGCTTAAATGAGCTTAAAATAGTAGTAATAGTGAAATACATCATAAAAATGGCTTATGATGGTATTTTAGACTGGTCAGGATGATCTTTGATTAATCCCCCTCCAATAAACCAGGGTAAACAAGAGTCCATCTAAAACCTCAAACCATCTCAGACTGTTTTATCTGCATAGTTAACAGTGTAATCTTCAATAATCACCTATGATAGTCCATCTATTAACAGAATCATACCTCAGAACTATGCTCGTAATGAGTTTTTTAAATGATTGTTTGTTTTGTTGACTGGAGCGTTTATGCACTGCAAACTAATTAGACATCTGTTCATGTCTGAAAACCCTCTCGAGCAATCTGTAAACTTGACTAATTTGGCTGTAGACGCTCCATTTTATAAACAACTATTCTCATCATGATGGCATCTGCACTAATCTGCTCTGCAACTCTCAGCTGATCAGATTATTCATGAGCAGACTTCATAAGCTGATTTGTTTTGTTATGATAGTGCAGGTTTGAATTGTAGTGCTTTCTGGGAAACAACGACAGCAGACTGAAACCTTCAGCAAAGGCCTGAAACTTCCTCTAGTTTGTTTGAGGCTCCTTTGAAATGTTGGCATTTGACGTTTTTGGTGGTTTTGCTTGTGACCATCTTAGTCATCACCCTGTGCACTTGCCAGAAGTTGCACGTAATCGCTGATCTACTATCAGGTTTTATTTGTTCATTGTTAAATCAAATACAGGGTGTATTTAAGCATCTAAATCAGTCGTAAGCATCTAAATCAGTCATGGTTGTGAAATGTGGGTGAGCTTTTTTAAGGGATTCAGCACTTGCATCAGATCACACACTGATGCGAACTGAAGAAAGAGGAAAAACATTGCTATGTGCACGTTATCAGAAGCAGCAACCAATCATATTGCTGTGCTTATTATGGGATGGAAAAATAAATATGCCTATTCCCCCATAATTTGGTACAAGTTTATATGCACATGTTGGTAGATAATTAATAAATAGATAATACATTTAAATATTTAATTTTTGTTGCATTGTGTTGCCACATAATATCCAACGTAAACTAGGGTTGGGTGATATTACAAAAATCTCATATCACGATATAAATCATCTCATATCCTGATAATTATATAGCATCATGATATAGTACAATTTCTGTAAATTAAATAATAATACATTAATAATAATTAATTTTAAATTAAATTATTAATTAACAATTTCTTAATAATTTAATGTATAAAATGTCCTCATTCATATGTGATTATCACATTTCTCACTTTATTTAGAACTTCGTGGCAAATGTTTGATTAAAAATGTGTGACTAAAATAAATATTAATAAAATATTAAGCACTTTTATTACAAGTCCAACATAAAATAAAAAATATTACTAAGTAAAATGCGAAATGCAAACAAAGCACTTTCAAGATTGCGACTTTCTCACAATGCTTTTATTCTGTTTGCATGCCCGTAATGATGTAAAATTGCGCTCATATAAAATATTTAAAGATATTATGTACTTTGTGACAACAAAATAAACAATAGTGCATAATATCAAACAATAGACTTTTTCTGTGTTCATTCGATATATATCATCTTATTGCACTGCCCCAATGTGGACCATTGCTACTGATGCCAAATCAGTGAACTACAAACAATAACAGAGCCTGTCAAAACTAAACTCTCCATAGACTCATTCTTCATTTAAATCAGAAGCAACGAAACAGTGGAATAATCTGTGATATATTTCAGGGCGGTTTTGCTGACTCCGCCGATGGATGATGAGGAGGATGAACAGCTTCCTCGCTGCTGTGAAACGCCGCTAAGAAACAAGCGCTCCGAGAAGAGAGACGCCCACGGTGGAGACGTGGGACAAACAGCTCACAGACACGCATCCACACAGACTGCTGGCTCTGTCCTCAATTCAGCGAGAGACGCAGATATGGCACCATTCCAGGGCTCACAGAGAGAAGCATCATCTCTTTGCAGAGTTGTGGGTGCTAGGACTGCATTCAGGGCTCCCTGTGGAACTGGGGGCCTTGTGTCACTTACTATGGGCCCCGGAGCCCGGGGTGGGCCAAGAGCACTTTTTCATGGTAGGGAAACACAAAGGGCATCATTTCCATGAGTATGGCATTACAGTTAAAGTCAGAAATATTAAGCTCCCTGAGCTGTTCTGTTTAAGGGAAAGACAATGTTTTCAACACATTTAAATGTAATAGTTTTAGTTAATAAACTGATTTCTTTTATCTTTGCCATAATGACAGTACATAATATTTTATTAGATATTTTTTAAGATACTAGTATTTAGCTTAAAGGCACAGTTAAAGGCTTAACTAGGTTAATTAAGTTAACACGGGGTAAAGTTATGGCAATTAGGTAAATCACTGTATAATCATAGTTTGTTGTCAACAAAAAATTGCTTAAGGGGGCTAATAATATTGACCTTAAAATCATTTTAAAAAAATCAAAAACTGCTTTTAACTTTAGCTGAAATAAAACAAATAAGACTTTCTCCAGAAAAAAAAAATATTATAGGAAATACTGTGAAAAATTCCTTGCCCTGCTACCCATCATATAAGAAATATTTTAAAATGTCTAAATGTTAGTGTTATATTGTCATCATTATTGCTGTTTTTTAATTATATTAATAAAAATATTCTTTAAAAAAAATACTTATTTGAAATACATTTTAGAAATTACTTATGAAATGTTATTTTAATGTTATAATATTTGTTTTAGTATTGATTTTATTAGTATTAATAAAATATACCATTTTAGAAACAAATGTTTAAGTGCATTTTAGTAATAACTAATAAAATGTCATGTTAATGCAATGTTATATTATTATTATTGTTTTTTATTATTATTAGTGCTGTCAAAAGATTAATCGTGATTAACTGAATCCAAGATAAAAGTTTGTATTTACATAATATATACGTGTATACTGTATATATATATATATATAAATACACTCACATACTGTACTTAATATACTAAATAAATATTCAAATATACATTTATATATAATTTGTATTACATATAAATATTTATGGTGGCTGATTCAAGTCCCAGCTGGGGCAGTTGGCATTTCTGTGTGGAGTTTGCATGTTCTCCTCGTGTTGGCGTGAGTTTCCACCGGGTGCTCCGGTTTCCCCCACAGTCCAAAGACATGCGGTATAGGTGAATTGAATAAACAAAATTGTCCGTAGTGTACACTCAAAATATTATTTTTTGCCAGTTGTTCATATTATTATTATTTAAATTGAGCAAAATCAACACAATTCTTGAATTTTTGTTTTGGGACAACTTAATTGTTTTTGCAAATTTAACTGGATTGAACATATTGTACATAAAACCATTTGTGTTGGTACAACATGAAGAAAATGTGTGGAACCCAACATTGTTTACAGTGTATGAGTGTTTCCCAGTACTGGGTTGCAGCTGGAAGGGCATCCGCTGCGTAAAGCATATTCTGGAATAGTTGGTGGTTCATTCAGCTGTCGTGACCTCTGAAATAGAGACTAAGCCGAATGAAAATGAATGAATAAATATTTATGAATATAAACAAGCACTCTATACAATATAGTCCTGCATATATTCATATACACAAAAACATACACGATACTCACAATTATATTTTGTAAATATGAGCTTTTATTTTGGATGTGATTAATCATTTGACAGCACTAATTACTATTAATAAAATATACACTTTTAGATCTACTAATTTTAAATGCATGTTATAAATCAGTGTTTTTCCCAACCATTTTCCTGGAGGACCACCAGCTCTGCATATTTACCATGTCTCCTGAACCAAACACACCTGATTCACATCATCCACTTATTAGCAGAGACTGAAAGACTTGTAATGGGTGTGACAGACAAAGGAGACATCCAAAACATGCAATGTTGGTGGTCCTCCAGGAACGTGGTTGAGAAACACTGTGAGAAACTATTATAATTTTAACGCAGTTATATTATTTCTGTGTTTATTACTATAAATACAATAATTATTTTAGAAATACAACATTTAAAAGCATTTCAGTACTGACATAAAATGTTATTATGTTAATGCAATCTTATATTATTATTGTTTTTATTAGTATTAATAAAATGATGCAAATTTTAAGTGCATTATTTAGTAATGACTAACGATATGTTATTATAACGTTAATGCAATGTTGATATTTTTATATCCATTAATAAAACATTTTTTAGGAATGCAAATTTTAAATGTATTTTCCAAAAGTAGAATATTTTTGACAAAATATTACATCATACATAAATAATTATAAATTTATACAAAGCTGATCATTCAATATATTATATATTATTATATTCATTATTATTTATTATATAATATTATATTAAGCTAATATAAAACAATAATAATATATTAATAAACACAATTATAATTTGATACACCAAAATAATGTAAACATTGTTTTAATTTTAAAGGAAACGCTGGATTTCGTGCACACTTCCCTGCGCTGTTCGAACCCGCCCTGGATGGCTTACAAAACGCCGAACAGAGAGAGCAGGACGAAGGCAGACCAGAAGAAAAAGAAGAGGATCGCGACGCAGGGATTAGCGTGGAGGTCCAGATTGGACGTAAATTACGTGAAATGGGGGATCAGTTTCAGCAAGAGCATCTTCAGCTGGTAAGAGTCATTCACATCAGACTGATTCTTTTCTTCAAGGCCGCTGGGTTTCAGATGTGTGTGGTCAGAAACTGGTGGTTTCAGTCACGATGCAAAATGACATCACTGTCTGCTATTTCAGTGCTGAATATGCAAATTCCCAAGAGGGAGCAATGACATCATTGTTGATTTATGCGTCCTGCTTACTTTATGATTATATTAGATGAAACCAGATACAGGATTTAATCTACTACATGATGCTTCACTTAGCACTGTTGGTCAAATTATTAGTTTATTTGAGTAAATAATATAAGAAATATCTGGATAAACTTTTTAGAAATACAATTTTATAATATAATTTCAAACAAAATGGTCGTATGAGACTTTTTATGCTCTTATATATGTCTTTAAATGCCATTTAAAGCTAAATTTTAGTATTATTTGTATATATTAGACTTATTTGCATTCATTCTAGTCTTGTCTTCAATTCAAAGTGACATTAAAGACAAAATCGGAATAATAAACTCACGCCCTCTGCATTACGGTTAAAAGGGGTCTAAATTTAGATTCATCAAGTGTTTAAAAGTATGAAAGTTCAGCATTTACCCATGCCGGCAGCAGTCGGTGTGTGTTTGTGTGTGTGAGCTCAGAAAGAGGATGTGAAGTGTGTTTATACTGCCGGCTAATTTTAGAGTCTGACTCAATCCCCACGTCAGCAGACATGTGACCACAATCTGAAATGTAGGCTAATGTAACACCTTTAGTAACACTCTAACTGTGTGTATGTGTGTGCGTGTGTGTGTGTGTTATATGCTGAGCTGCTACAACTTAGTTCATGAATATGCAGATTGCACATGTTATAAAATATGAAATGGCACAAGCTTAGAATACAATGCAAAAACTGAAACTTCATGTTCTCACAAGAGAGCCTAAGGGCTGTTGAATGATTTATAAACCTGAAAGATGACACTTCAATTAAGAATAAATGGGTCAGATAATAAGTTGATCTAACTATGTTAGCTTTAGCTTGCCTTGGGTTAGAGTGGCTGCTTATGCAACTCTGTGCAATAGTACAACTCCCGCCCGCATCTCACTGCTGATTGGTTGCTTTATCTGTCAATCAAGCGGGGTGAAGCTGCGTGTAATAGCGCCATCTTATGGTTGTTCACTGACAGTGAACTAAAAACACGAACTCAATATTGACCCTGTTGACTTTCTTATGGATAGTTTACTCCCAAATTAAATTTAATCACAATTAATTCACCCTCAAATGGTTTGAAACACAAAAGAAAATATTTTGAAGGACAAAGTGAAAATAAAATATCTTCTTTTGTGTTTAACAGATGAGAGAAAGTCAAACTGGTTTGGAACAAGTGAAGGATGAGTAAATGATGACAAGAATTGTAAATTTTGGGTGAATTATCCCTTTAATAGACAAATCTGGCTTTATCGTTAATTAATTATTTGTTACAATAATTATTTATAATTAACTTTTCATAGTGGATGACAGGAGAACTTGATACAAACTGAATCAGGGGTCCAGGAGGGCCAGTGCCCTGCATAGTCAACTTCATTCAACACACTTGCCTGGAAGTTTTAGTTAACCTAGAAAGAGCTTGATTAGCTGGTTCAGGTGTGTTTAATTGGGGCCCTCCAGGACTGAGCTTGGGCACCCCTGGACTACATCAATGCAACCAAAAATCACTGTTTACTCAAAATGAGTCACATTATTTATGGTAAATTGATGTGTATTTTCATTAGGGCTGCTCAATATATCGTTTCAGCATCGATATAGAATGTGCAAGTCTGCAATAGTCACATCGCAGGGGTCTGCAATGTAGTTAAGATTGTAATTGATCAGATATTACAATTACAACATAGTAAAGTAATTCACATTTTAACTTTAGAGTGAAAGTTTATTATTTGCATTTGTTTTTAAGGCCTGATTGTTAGAGTTTGAATCAAACTTGAGCCATTTGGGCACAATAAATTAAAAGTTTGTAGCTTCAAGATTAATTGAACATTATATAATTTCTTTAAAAATGATTCAAAGATGACTCCTTGGATTTACTATTTTTTTTTAAGTTAGTGGTTGTAAACTATTTATTTGGGCGGAATTTAAAATTGGGTTGACTACTAAACTACTAATTTACTAAATTAAATTAGTTTGTTTAAAATCAACACATATAAAATTGTTTGCAACAGTTTTGTAGACATCTTTTTTTTTGTGTAATTAAAATGATACAGTGGTAATACGGTTTCTGCAAGTTTCACCAAGTTAAATTTAAGACATTTTTAAGACCATTATGAATGAAATTTTAGACTTATACTGGGCTAAATGCTAAGGATTTTATTTAAATATCCCAGTTGGAAAAGATCTTCACTTGCCATGACAAAATATTATTATAATTGAATACATTCACATAAAACAACAACAATAATAATAATAATATATGTAGGCCAGGTCAGTATCTTCTGCTGTAAACAAATGGAGTAGTTTTAAACAAATGTTACTGTAAGGAAAGTAACTGAGACTGGAATTGCTGGTGATTGTATGGGTGTTAATGGCCAGATTGGGTAGCAATACTTGAACAAAGGAAAATTAAGACCTGTTAAAAAAGATTTAAGCCCTATAACACAGTTTTTCAGTAGATTTAAGACTGTTTAAGGCCTTCAATATAGTTTTTGAAATTTAAGACCCTGCGGATATTGTGATATTATTATTATATTATACAGTGATTATTTAATTTCTGCTTCTGAATACTGTTTGACTCCCCAGAAGATAATAAAACATTGTTTATTTGCATATTTTGTCTGTTGTACTTTTAATTTTTAAATTATATTTAATGCAAATATGCTTCATAGAATCATCCCAATCGATCTTAAATTATGAATTCTTAACAAACTATTCAAGTGATCTGGTGAAATTGCATTTATATTGCAATATATATATGGCAGTGAATAAAAATATTGTAATGTCAGTTTTTTTTTCCAATATCGTGCAGCAATAATCTTCATTATAATGCATTCCCTTGGAGATTTAATGCAGTATCTTCATTGGCTTAAGATAAAATAGTTAATTTATGATTCATTAGTTTTGGTTATTTTTCTGCAGTTTATTCAAAGCTGCCAGATGACGGGTTATTGCGACTTCCTGATGCCTCCTATAAGTCGCTCGAGAGGCAGTGAGGGTCCTTTATATTTGTGACGCGCTGGTGGCTTTAGACAGAGACACTGAGCCCAAGATGTTATATGGAAAACTTTATGTAACTTGAAGCATGAAAAAAAACAATACAGCAATTTGTGTCTTTGAATACCTGTTTTGTATGGTGCCGATTATTGCGTTGGTGTGATGATTGTTGCGTGTGCCGTTGTGATACAGTTTTGCGTTGCTTGGTTTGCGCTGCTGTTTGCGTGGCTGTTTGCGTTGCTGTTTGCGGTCAACAAAAAATACGGCTACCCCACTCTCCTTCTCTCCTCCTCACCTGTGTGATTGTGCACGCGCTTTATGTTCGAGCAGGTGCCAATTATGCCCACGTGACCAAAACATAAAACGTCACTGTGAAACCCAAACCAATCAGTATACAAATAAACATTATAATTAAATGAAAAGTAATATGGCTCCTATACACCAGCCCCTAATTATTAGATCACCACATAATAATTATCCAAAATTACAGATAGGAGACATAAATCAAACACACAAAAGTTCAACTGTAAAGTCCAACAGTAAAATGTCCATACTTTTCTTCTTTGTCTCCTAATGGCAAAATCCACAAAAAAGCAAAAAAAATAATCCACAAAAGGCATTATCAAAAAAAAAAGAAAATAATTTAACTGTAGTTCATATTTAATCAAACTCAGCCTCCTGCAGCAAGCAGACCTTGGTAATAGGTCTTTCCAAACAGCTGGTTTTTGTTTTAATCCGTACTTGACGGACAAATCCTCTTCGGTCTGGGAAGGTTTGGATCACTCGACCTGTTGGCCAAGAATTTCTAGGAGCTGTGCTGTCCATAATGATCACAAGATCTCCCACAACGAGGTTCCTCTTAACTCCAATCCATCTCTGACGCTCCTGTAGCTGAGGTAAGTATTCCTTAACCCATCTCTTCCAGAATAGATCGGACATGTATTGTACCTGTTTCCACCTCCTAAGTACATACATGTCTGTCGGTTGGAACAACCCTGGGGGTAATGATGGTGAAGTCTTTAACTGCAACAAGTGGTTTGGAGTTAGTGCTTCCAGGTCATTTGGATCCATGGAAGCCTTGGTGATTGGACGGCTGTTGATGATGGCTTCAATCTCACAGAGCACTGTGTGAAGACCTTCTTCATCCAGGTTTTGCACCTTAAACATTGAATTAAGGACTTTACGCACTGATCTTATTAACCTCTCCCATGATCCTCCATGATGAGAGCCAGCCGGTGGGTTAAAACTCCATCTGATTCCCTTCTGCAGCAAAAGATCATTGATCTGCCCCTGGTTCCACTGTTTAATGGCAGCTTTCAACTCACGTTCTGCACCTACAAAATTAGTTCCATTATCTGAACGGATCTCTCGCACCTGTCCCCTTCTGGAAATGAAACGCCTGAGTGCATTAATGAATGAGTCCGTATCCAATGATGGAGCAACCTCAAGGTGTACAGCTCTGATGGCAAGACAGGTAAATATAACCCCATACCGCTTTACCATGCTCCTTCGGCTCTTAACCTCAAAAGGTCCAAAATAGTCCACTCCCACTCGAGTAAATGGTGGTTCATCTGGGACTATTCTTTCGTGTGGCAAGTCTGCCATTTGCTGGTAAACTGGCAGAGCATTTAGACGGCGACAGACGATGCATTTGGACAGTACTTTCCTTATGGCTACACTGACACCAGTTATCCAGTACTTCTCCCTCAATTTGGACAGCATATGGTTCCGTCCACCATGCCCCACTTCCTGATGGATATGTCTCAGCAAGAGTTCTGAAATGTGAAGATCTTTTGTTAATATTATAGGGTGTTTAACTTCCACAGGCATAGCCAACCTACAGAGACGACCACCAACTCTCAGGATTCCATCTTGCAGCTGTGGACAGAGTTTATGGAGGTGACTGGATATTTTAATATGTTGCCCTTTCTCCAGACTGGCTAGCTCTTCAGGAAATCTCTGTCCCTGACAGAATTTAATGATGGCAAGCTCAGCCCGGTCCAAGTCCTCCACTGTAAGTTTACTGCTTGTCCTTTTAAAATAATCAATCTCCTCTGCCACGGAGGAGCTCTGCTGTGCATTGTTGCCAGACTGTACAACGGTCTGATGAAAGTGCCTTGTTTCCTTTAAACAAGACATGAGCCAGTCCTTGATCCTCAAGAACCATGCTACAGATTTCTTAAGGCGTGTCCAGGAAGAAAAATACTTGATCAGGTAAGTGACTGGATCTTCTTTGAGTTGTGTAACGTTTGTTGCAGCAACATTTTTGACCTCGGGGTCTTCAGATGAAAGGTAGTTGACGTCCTCCTTGTTTACAGGCCACTCACTCTCCGGATGTAAAAGAAAGTGAGGCCCTGACACCCATGTAGTGTTTTGAATAAACACATCCACCTTAACACCTCTAGATGCCATATCAGCTGGATTGCTTGCAGTGTCCACATACCTCCACTGCTCAGGACTGGAAACTTTCAGGATTTGAGAGACCCGATTAGAAACGAAAACTTTGAATCGTGAGGTTTCATTTCGGATGTATTTGAGCACAGATGTACTGTCCGTCCAAAACACAGAATCCAAAAGATCCATATGCATCTCCTTCCTCCAAAGAATGTCCATGCGACTGGCCATGGTAGCAGCAATAAGCTCCATTCTAGGGATGGTTACGGATTTTAACGGAGCCACTCTTGCCTTCCCCATGATGAAAGCACTGTGCATTACTGAATGCTGGTTCTTCAGCAACAGGTAAGAAACTGTTCCATACCCATCCTGACTGGCATCACTGAAATGGTGTAACTGGGCTGTAACAACATCTACAAAGCATGATGGTTTCACACATCGGTCCACCTTAAACACATCCAACAAATGCAGCTGCTGCAGCCATTTCAGCCAATCCTTTGACACGGACTCCGGCACAGTGTCATCCCAGCCAATTTCTCTCCTGCACAAATCTCTCAGAATTTTCTTTGCTGTTAAAATGACAGGGCTTAGCATTCCCAGAGGGTCATAAATTGAACTGATAGTAGAGAGAATTCCTCTTCTGGTGAGTGGTCTATCCTTTAGTACAATCTTGAACTTAAAACAGTCTGATTTTATGCACCATTCCAAACCCAGCACTCTCTCCACAGGTAATGAATCCAACTCCATGTTTAACCCTTCCATGCCTCTTGCTTTGTGACTTTCAGGGATAGCTTCCAATACACCGGGCCTGTTGGTTATCCATTTTGTGAGGGAAAACCCACCCCTGGCACACAGAGAAACCAGCTCCTGGTAAAGTGACACTGCTTCCTTCTCTGTAACAACTGACACAAGGCAGTCATCTACATAAAAAGAGTTCAATAATTTGTCTACTGCATTCTCACTGTAGTGACATCCATAATCCTCTGCACACCTTCTGAGGGCATAATTGGCACAACTAGGTGATGATGCTGCCCCAAACAAATGCACCTTCATACGGTATTCAACAGGTTGTTGTTCCACATCTCCATTAGGCCACCAAAGAAACCTAAGCAGGTCTGAGTAATCCGAAGAGACCCGTACCTGGTAAAACATGGATTCAACATCAGCCATGATTACTACTGGTTCCTTTCTAAAACGAGTCATGACTCCTATCAAAGAACTCGTAAGATCTGGGCCCTGTAAGAGCTGAGCATTCAACGATGTTCCTTGATAACTCGCTGCACAGTCAAACACAACTCTCATCTTTCCCTTGGTGGGATGAAACACTCCATGGTGTGGTATATACCATACCTTTCCATCACTGCGGTCTAGTTCCTCTACAGGCACCTTCTCAGCATAATCTTTAAGAAGCAGATCATTCATAAAGTTGTTATATTCAGCATGAAATAATGAATCTTTCTGAAACCTCCTTTTCAGATGATGCAAACGCTGTTCGACAATGTTCTTGTTTTTTGGCATGCTGACGTCAATGCTCCTTAATGGTAATGCAACTTGGTAGTGCCCATTCACATGTTTTACTGAATTACTCACTAGTTCTAGGAATTTTTGATCTTCTCTTGACATACCAGCATAATCATCGAGACGGTTTTCAGGGAAGTCAGTTTTAAACTGTTGGTGCCAAATCTCATCCAGATTTACAGCTGACACTCTATTAACCATTACCAGGGGCTGTTTCCAGTTAACCCTTTCTCCACTGTCTCCCATCAGTGGTCCATTAACAGTCCAGCCCAACATGGTTCTAATGGCATATGGTCCATCATTTACACTGCATACCACTTGTAATGGTTCCAGTGCTTTAGGGACATTGGTTCCTATCAGGAGTTCTATTTCAGAATCGATCTGAGGTAAATGAATGTGTTTTAAGTAAGACCATCTTTTAATATCCCTATTAGTTGGAATATTTCCTCGGTGCACTGGCATGGACTCTTGTGTATAAACTTTTGGCAGCTCAAGAAAACGATCTCCTTCCAGAGCTGCAACCTCCAAACCAGATATAATGTTGCTACTCACAACCTTCTCCTGCCCCATGGTTCGTAGAAGAATACGCCCCTTCCTTCCTGTAAGGTGAAGCTTGTGCATCAAGTTCTCTGTACAAAACACTGCAGTGCTCCCTTGGTCCAAAAATGCATAGGTATTAATAATTTTGCTTCCTTTATTAGATTTTACCTGAACCGGTACTATGGGTAGCTTGCAGTCCTCATCTCCAGCCCCTGTAAGACCACTTGACACCAGCATGTTGTCAACAGGCACCACTGTGTTCCTCTCAGTCTGCTCAGTAACATGTGCAGGTTCCCTATGAAGTACTGTAGGATGCTTAAGGTTACACTTTGAACAGGAAATCCTTTTACGGCAATTTTTACTGATGTGTCCTCCTGTACACAAACAGCCAAAACATATACCATTTTCCCTCAAGAAGCCTATCTTCTTCTCGTGTACCATCTTCCCCAGCTGTACACACATATCTAGGGTGTGTCCTCCTCCACAGCACATACACACTTTCTTATCTGTTGTTATAATTTCCTTCCTTTTCTTTTCAGACTGACATTTACTTTCCACAGTGCCCACACTGGTCGCAAAGCTGATTCCTTTGTTTCCTGATCGATATTGTGACTTAAGTTTGTTCATTCCTTTATTTCCACTTACTGATGTAGTGTCTTGTATGTTACCAAACACCGGATCTGTGAGTATTTTCACTTGCTTCTCAATGAAATCAGCAATGTCTTTGAACTTAACTCTCTGGTTATTTCTTTCCTGCAGCTCACAAACCTGGCTCCTCCATCGATCTCTGAGTTTATATGGAAGTTTTTTAATAATACACAACATATTAGAAGGCATGTCTAAGTCATGAAGATACTGCACATCCTCCATTGCATTACAACAGCCTCTGAGAAAGAAACTGAAATCCTGCAGAGCCTTCACATCCTCGGTTTTAATTGGAGACCATAAAAGGGCTTTGTCCATATAAGCAGAGGCCACTTTCTGTTCGTCCCCAAACTGTTCCTTCAACAAAGTTTTTGCTTTCAAATATCCTCGATCTGGATTCATATAATGACAGCTCCCCACAAGTGCTTTAGCATGGCCCCTTGTATATTGCTCCAAGAAATACAAACGGTCACAGTTGTCATTTATATTTTTCTCAATACCATTCTCAAAAGCTCTAATAAAAGAGTGGTATTTCAGTGGGTTACCATCAAATATGGGTATTTCTCTTTTTGGTAAAGCTGAAAGCCCCTGTTGCTGCATCAAAAGTGTTGTTACCTCATTCTGTTTCTTCATGAGACCAAGAACACAATTTTTGGTTTCCGAATCCATGAAAATATCTGTATTGAAATTATGTGGTCCTTGTGAATCTTGCATGTCGAAAGAATTCAGGTGTTTTTGCGAAAATGGTGGGTCAATGATGTTTGATGGAGTTATATTGTCCAACACTGGAGTAAGCTTGACTTTGGGTTTAGCTCCTAAATATCTCTCCTTATTTGAATCTGATGGAATAAATTCACCTGCATCAACATTGAGTGGTTGTTTAGACTGTTTTGCCACATAAGAGTTCATCCCATCTGAAACATTTGATGTCAGTATCACGCTTGTTGTTGTACTGTGTGTTTTGAGAATCTCAAGTTTTGCCTGTTCTCCTGCAATTTCAGCATCCAGTTGCAATCTTTCTTTCCTTTTACGCAACTTTTCCTCCTCTTCTTCCAGTGCATGTCTTTCTTCTAATAATTTTTTCTTCATGGCTAAAGCAGCCAACTCAGCTTGGGCTTTTAAACGTGCAGATGAGGTTGAAGAATGTTTTGACAGTGATGATTTGTTACAGCTTATGTTTGAGACACTATCACATGGATTAATTTCATCCTCATTTTCAACTTCATTTGATTTTGCAGAAATCACATTTTCGTTCATTTCTGTTGCATTCTGTGAAACACCCTGGGTTTGCTCAGTTTCACTGATCCATTGCTCAGTTTGGTTTTGAAACACACTGCTGTAATTCATTATGCTTAAAAACCATTCCTTTTGTTTAAGAAATTCATCCTCAGGAAGTAATGGCATAAGTTCATCATGTGCATTAACAGCACTCTCACACATTGTGTTTAAAGTCATTAAACATTGCTTTATTTGAAGGATGTTTGCCTTTTGTTTCATATATTCTTTCATTTTTGGTATCAACCCTTTGATTTTATCAACAGCACGTTTACGTTCACATTGCAATCTCTCAATTTTATTCAGCAAGGCCTTTTGAGTGAGTTTGCTTTCCCTTTTCTTTCCCATCTCTTCAACCGAGCACGGGGTACCACCAGTTTGACTCATAGTGACTCTTTTGATTCAGTGTTCAGTGAATCACAACATCCAAACACAATGCAACGTTTGAACACGCTCAAACGATTCGATTCAATTCAACAGCAGTTCATTTTCCTTCCAAACAACATCACGGCATCACACAAACAAGCCGCAAAGTGCAGACTTCCTACAGACACCAAAGTAAGTCGCGCGACCTCGCGCATCCGATTTGCATTCCAAACAACTTTAACATGCACCAATGCCAACCAGATTCCTCATCCACACATATATCCACAGATAAACTTATCTGTCCTATGAAAACGAACACATGACGTGGCCCATTTGGTTTGCAATCGCATCACTTACTTGGCGTCTTCCTGATTCGTCTGTGCGCTGATTTTGCGAGCGATGATTTTCCTGATAAGATGCCGTTTTTTGTTGACAAAATATTGCGACTTCCTGATGCCTCCTATAAGTCGCTCGAGAGGCAGTGAGGGTCCTTTATATTTGTGACGCGCTGGTGGCTTTAGACAGAGACACTGAGCCCAAGATGTTATATGGAAAACTTTATGTAACTTGAAGCATGAAAAAAAACAATACAGCAATTTGTGTCTTTGAATACCTGTTTTGTATGGTGCCGATTATTGCGTTGGTGTGATGATTGTTGCGTGTGCCGTTGTGATACAGTTTTGCGTTGCTTGGTTTGCGCTGCTGTTTGCGTGGCTGTTTGCGTTGCTGTTTGCGGTCAACAAAAAATACGGCTACCCCACTCTCCTTCTCTCCTCCTCACCTGTGTGATTGTGCACGCGCTTTATGTTCGAGCAGGTGCCAATTATGCCCACGTGACCAAAACATAAAACGTCACTGTGAAACCCAAACCAATCAGTATACAAATAAACATTATAATTAAATGAAAAGTAATATGGCTCCTATACGGGTTATTGAAATCTATTGACAAAAGCAGTGCAACCTAAAACCTCTATTGTCAAGTGGCATTATTAAAGAAACAATTCAATTTGTGTGTATTTTTATAATAATGTCTTCTCTCACTAATTAAATGCATTTCTTTGGTTTACTGACCAAAAAAGTCTACTTCTGATGAATTGTTTTTGATTTATTTTTCTGCAGTTTACTCAAAGGGGCCAAATGGGTTTGTTCCAGCTCATGACGTCGATCTACAACTTCCTTTTTCCCCAAGAGAGACCCCAAAATGCAAGAGCCCACAGATGAGAGCACACAACGCACTTGTTCAGGACCCAATCTGAGTTTTGCATAAAGCTCTGACATGCGCAGATCTGGATTTATGTGACTCAAAAAGAAGGTTGCCGCTGGTCGGAGACTTCTCTCCTTTTTCTGAAGAAGCCATACTCAAAGTGAAGCATTGGTGGAATATTTTCTGCTGGCTGCATATCAGTATGAGCACATTAATATTCTGCCTTATGTTCCCCCCAACGTACATTCACATATGAGTGGATCTCAGATCGGTGAATGCCTTAAAAAAATCAGTCAAAGGAAGGAAGAACTGCTTTAATAGGCAAAGAGCTGTGAGAATACTCAAGGTCTGCACACTGTGATGTGTGTGTTTGAGTATTTGTGGTGATTTAAATACACCTACTGAACCCCGGCGCATCCAGAAGACTCCTGGTGAATCATGGCTTGTGCTTGGTTCACCGCTGTTATCCTCAGTCCTATTGAAGGACAGGATGGATAAGAGATGTAATAGGCCAGTAACATGTTTCCGGACACACAAAACCTGAAAAGGTTTGCAGAAAACAACTTGAACATCAGGTTCTACCTGTATATCAATAATGAGCCATTTTCTAGAACAACACGGGGACCGATATGAATTTTGTCATTTCAAGATGCTGAAGATTGTGTTTAGACATCATGAAAACAATTCAATTTACAACAATTCAGAAATATTAGTTTGCCTTAATGAATTCTACTGTCATATATCACACAGACTACATAATGCCATGGTTTCTCTCAGGCACTGAAGTATTACTTTAGAAATCAGTGTTCAAAACATCTTAGTAATTGGTGAAGATCAACTGTGCTCAAAGAGCAATACACCAAATCATCTTCTACAGTTCAACTCAAGCGATAAATGCAATCAAAACCAACAAATCCATAATGAGAACCTATAAGTTTTGTATTAGTATGTATATGTCAATTAATAGTAACTATAAAGAGGTTTATATAAGGCAACTGTAAATGTTTTAAGAGGGAATGCGTCCTCGAAGGGATATTTTGCTCAATTATTATTATTTTTCATCATTTACTCACCTTTTATGTCATTTGAAACATTCCTGTATTTTCGTCAGGTATGGCGTCTTATTTAATTTAGGCGGGAAGTAAAGAAAAGCTGAGGTAATGACGAAAATCGCTTAAAAACATACAAAGCTAATTGGAAAACTTCATTATACATCCGCAAAAAAATATATATGGTGTCTACCCAAGTTTGTAAATGATTAGTTTTTATTTTAACTGTCCCTTTAAGCACGAGGACGACGATGAACTCAGATGCATTCGATTTATTTACAGAGCGTCCAGAGAAACGGTTAGCTCGCGCCATCACGTGACTGACTCATGACCTGGCGCGATATGAATATTTAAGAGTTTGTATATGATAAGATATAAAGCGAGGGATTTTATTTTCCATATATATATTTGTAAACTCACAATGTAAAGTGAAAGTATTATAAATATGAGATTTATAATTTAAGTTATTACAGAATAGATATCGTTCCATGCTTTCTTTTGTGGTACAATCTTCTGAGGTGCCTGTACTTTGCGGTTTACAATTTGACATGGTTTGCTTGTGCAATGCATTATCGATAGATTTAATCACATAATGTCGTCTGTATAATGTTATTAGAGACCATGAAGACGGTGTGAATATAATGTTGACCGTCAGAGTCCACATAATTCACATTATTATATACACTAGCAGTCAAAATATGCAAATGATAAGATTGGTTAATGTTTTAAAAGAAAGAAATTCATTTATTTGATAATAAAAAATAAAGCAAAAACTGTGAAATAGCCTATGATTACAATTATAAATGTTTTGCAATTTCTTTTTAAACATTTGATTTATTCCTGTGATTCAAAGCTGAAGTTTCATCACCATCATAGCTTTTATTTGCAATCGTTTTTAACATTATAAATGTATTAATGATGTAAAAAAAAGCTTAAAAATATTAGCTTGTACTTTCTTTATTAATTTTAAAATTAATTTAAAATGAGAATTTCCACAATACTATGAATCAGGACAAAAAGTTTTCAGCACTGATCATTATTAGAAAATTTTGTACCATCAATAACTGATCATAAAATATCTTATTACTACGATTTCTGTACATTCACTGAAGACTGGAGTAATGATGATGAAAATTCAGCTTTAAATCACAGCAATAGGTTAAATTTGAAACTAAATTTAATAACAAAACCTTGTAATAAAATTTTACAGTTTTTGATCAAATAAATGCAGTTTTGGTGAGCCAAATTAGCTTAAAACATTAACAAAATCTTACCGTTTCTCGGAGTTTCATTGATTTAATTCACAACAAGGGACTTAATAAACATTCCTCAAGAACGTAAATGTAACCACATTACCCCAAAGACTCCCTTTTTCCAAAGGTAATAGGCCTACAAACCAATACAAATCATAAACAAAACTCAAATAAACAACAGCCAAAAAAATAATGAAAATAATAAAATAAAACTGTTCACAATGTTGATTTTTAAGAAGCCATTTCTTAACATTATAAGAGATTGTAGTATGAAATTTCACTGATGTGATGCTGTGAAATAAAAAAGCAGCTTGACCAAAAGAGGCTTTTCAAAGTGGAATACTGCAATAGCTACACCTCAATGCAAACTTTTGACTGCTAGTGTATGAATATACATATATATTCCGATTTCAGCTCATTTTCTCTGGCCAAGGTGATTTTTCCAGTGCTGTGCTGTGCTTGTCCTGTTGTTCTTCTGACAGGTGTGCCTCATGCTTGTGTATTGGTAACAATGACACTTGCAGACAATCAAAACAGCTGAAGGTGCCTTAGAACAGCAGGCCGACGATGAGGATTTGATGCCAACATCTCGAGCACCCAAACAAACAGACAGACAACTGTGGATTATAGGTCACAAATGAACTGGTGAATTTATGAATACCTCCACCTAAACACCAGGGAGCTCAAATAGACTATCAATGAATGAACAATGACGGACAGGAACAGGCTGCTGCCTCATTTATCTGAAATGCCCTTTCAAATGCACTTGTTTCAGAAAAAGAAGTCAAAAGAAAAAAAAAAAAGGTCTAAAACGGCAAGCTGTTTTTACTTTTATTTTGGAATGTGTACGGGATGTTAATGCGGATTGTTTTTTTAATTTTGCTACTTGAAATAATTATACAGTTTGATAAATATATGATAAAATGCTGTTATAAAATTGTCAGATAAGATGTCTTTTTTTACCTATATATCACAAATGCTGTCATATAAATGCTGAAACTTTTTCTGCAACCGTCACTGCATTAAAATATTTATGGATACTCATTTGACCTCACTTTGTGATTGTTTTTTACACACACACACACACGCACGCACACGCGTGTACAATTTATACATACAGTTTAAGTCAGAATTATTAGCCCCCCCTTAGATTTATCTTTTTTTAAATTTTTCCTTGATGTTTAACAGAGCTAAGAAATTTTCACTGTATGTCTGATATAGTTTTTTCTTCTGGGGAAAGTCTTATTTGTTTTATTCTAGCTAGAATAAAAGCAGTTTTTAAAAATAATAATAATAAAAACATTTTTTAGATCAAAATTATTAGCCCCTTTAAGCAATTTTTTAATAGTCTACAGAACAAACCAAACTTCCCTAATTACCCTAACCTGCCTAGTTAACCTAAATTACCTAGTTAAGCCTTTGAATGTCACTGTAAGCTGTACAGATGTGTCTTGAAAAATATCTAGTCAAATATTATTTACTGTCATCATGGCAAAGATAAAATAAATCAGTAATTAGAAATGAGTTATTAAAACTATTTGGTTTAAAAATGTGTTGAAAAAAAATCTGCTCTCCGATAAACAGAAATTGGGGAACAAATAAACAAGAGACTAATAATTATAAAAGTATTCATATATATATATATATATATATATATATATATATATATATATATATATATATATATATATATATATTATTCAAATAATTACATAATGAATAACATACTGTATTAATACTATTATATTACACTTACATCATAATTATATAATACAACTATAAATCTATAGTTATAAAATTGTGTTTGTATTTACATTTATGTGCGTAACTACATATTTTATAACTGTAGATTAAGCTACATTATATAATTATAAACAATTAGCTAACATATATAACTATAACACACACACACACACACACACACACACACACACACACATATATATATATATATATATATATATATACATACATACATAAGCTAGTTTTACATATAACAAGTATAATGTACTGTATAACTATGTAAAATTACAAGCTATATTATATAATTATAATTATATACAATTAGCTAACATATATAAATATAACACACACACATATAGATAGATAGATAGATAGATAGATAGATAGATAGATAGATGATAGATAGATAGATAGATAGATAGATAGATAGATAGATAGATAGATAGATAGATAGATAGATAGACACATAGACAGACAGACAGATAGATAGATAAGCTAGTTTTACATATAACAAGTATAATGTACTGTATAACTATGTAAAATTACATAATAAAAACAATACGTTTGCACTATTTTGTGTTATAAAATACTACGTACAAATAGTAACATTAAAAATAGCCTTAAAGTACTCAGTAATTTAATTTTCCACATAGACAGATTGTTTGAGAATATATTCATATATACAGTATACACACAAAATATAAACAGAAAATGCTTTAAATGCTAAATGTGGAGTTTTAGTTTTATTGATTGGAGTTGGTTTAGATGGACTAACATGACTTTAAATGAACTACAACACAGCTGTATCAAACAAAACAATGTTATCATATATCTACTGCATAATACTGATGAATCTCACATACTTAAGGGCTTCATCTTATTATTTTCTTATCTTTTATATAAACGTCTATACAAATTTTGAGAAGAAAAATGTTAAGATGAATAATTTAAATCACCAATTTATAAAAGTTAAAAATTAGAATATATCCTAAAATCTGAGATGATTATTGATCAAGTAAACACAAATGCTCACACAAACAAATACTCAATCAGTCCATGGCAGTTAAAAACATACAAAACAAAACAAAAACAATCACATATATAACACAAAGAAAATGTCAAAATCGATTGAAATTCAAGGCCACAAACTAAAAAAAGAAAATGTCACAAGTAATGCTACATGATCCGTTCCATGATCACTGCTTTTTGTTTGGCTTCAAAATCTTGTTTGTGTTGGCGATGTGTCCAAATGGTCCTACAAACACAAAACACAGCATTAGTTGTCATAGATAAGACAGTTAAACAGCGCCCTCTGTTGGCCAACCCGTTTCATGCACACACCGCTGAGTTAGTGGGTTAAAATGAAGGTTAATGTTAATACAACCAAACTACAATAACCACACACTCAACAAACACACACATGTTGGTATTGGTAGTTTACAGGGGCTCTCCATAGGGTCAAAGTTTTTTTTTTATACAGTAAAAACAGCTTATTATATGGCCTTACCTTAAATATGTTCCTTTAATTAACTTTAGGCCCTCTTTAAGTATGATTTTGAAGTGTTTTGAATTTCCAGTACACAATTTTCTGTTAAATAGACATCTAAAGGCAGACAGCTTGGCTAAGGCAAGACTAAACTTGTTCTGTCAGTAAAAATCTAATAGACGTCTGTCTAATGGACATCTTAATGTTGACAGCTTGGCTAAAACAAGGCCACACTTAGGCTGTCAGTGCAAATCTAACTTGCGCCTAATAGACATCTAAATGTAGACAGCTTGGTTAAAACAACACTAAACTTGGTCCGACAGTGAAAATCTAATAGACATCTAATAGAAATCTAAATGTGGACAGCTTGGCTAAAACAAGACTATACTTGGTCTGTCAGTGAAAATCTAATAGACGTCTAATAGATATCTAAATGTAGACAGCTTGGCTAAAGCAAAACTAATGTTGAGTTGTCAGTGAAAATCTAATAGACTTCTGTCTAATGGACATCTAAATGTGGACAGCTTGGCTAAAACAAGGCCAAACTTAGGCTGTCAGTGCATATCTAACTTGCGTCTAATAGACATCTAAATGTGGACAGCTTGGCTAAAACAACACTAAACTTGGTCTGACAGTGAAAATCTAATAAACATCTAATAGAAATCTAAATGTGGACAGCTTGGCTAAAACAAGACTAAACTTGGTCTGACAGTGAAAATTTAATAAACATCTAATAGAAATCTAAATGTGGACAGCTTGGCTAAAACAAGACTAAACTTGGGCTGACAGTGAAAATCAAATAAACGTCTAATAGACATCTAAATGCAGACAGCTTGGCTAAAGCAAAACTAATGTTGAGCTGTCAGTGAAAATCTAATAGACTTCTGTCTAATGGACATCTAAATGTGGACAGCTTGGCTAAAACAAGGCCAAACTTAGGCTGTCAGTGCATATCTAACTTGCGTCTAATAGACATCTAAATGTGGACAGCTTGGCTAAAACAAGGCCAAACTTAAGCTGTCAGTGCATATCTAACTTGCGTCTAATAGACATCTAAATGTGGACAGCTTGGCTAAAACAACACTAAACTTGGTCTGACAGTGAAAATCTAATAAACATCTAATAGAAATCTAAATGTGGACAGCTTGGCTAAAACAAGACTAAACTTGGTCTGTCAGTGGAAATCTAATAGACGTCTATTATATATCTAAACGTAGACAGCTTGGCTAAAACAAGGCTAAACTTGGGGTGTCAGTGAAAATCTAATAGACGTCTAATAGACATCTAAATGCAGACAGCTTGGCTAAAACGAGACTAAACATGGGTTGTCAGTGAAAATCTAACTGTGTTTAGACATCTATTGGACATCTATTAGACATCTATGAAAACAAAAAAATGCTTGCCGGGTAATGAGGACACAAGGCATGTCCTCACAAACCATTGTAATAGAGTACAACTAGGTCATACTCATGTCAGTATACAAAAAAGTCCTTGAAAACAACCAAAACCTTTATGTGGGTGCACACACACACACACACACACACACAGACACGAACACAAAGCTCAAAGGTGAAGCGTTCAGACAGAGCAGATGGAGATCATGAACATTAGACTCTGATGGGAGAGAAAGCGCATCTGAATCAGTGCATAAGCGATTGTGACGTGACGGTGAATCAGAAGGGCTGATCTGTGTGTCGCCAATACCTGAACCTCAGTGAGCAATAAAAGCAGGCAGTGATTGATTGATCACATGTGTGTGGAGGGAAGGAGAGTCGTCCCGCTGTGATCCTGAACGTATGACCTGCCCAGAGCAGCCTGTGGATACACACACATACAACATACGCACAAACATACATACGCACACATATGCACACACACATGCACACAGAAAACAAACACATGCAGACATACAAACATGAAACACACACACACACGCGTGCACGCACACGCAAGCACGCACACACACACGCATGCAAACACACAAAGGGATATGTGCACACATGCACAGACACACACCAACAGAGAGACATGCACACAGAAACACGTGCACACACACCAACAGGAAACACAGAAACACATGCGCACAGACAAAGACACACAAACATACACAGAGACACACATACATGCACATAGACGCACATACACAGGCCCACAAAGACACACACATACACACAGAAAACCAAAACATACACATGCACACACACATAAACAGAAAACAGAGAAACACGTGCACGCAAAGACACACGCACACATGGACAGACACAAGCACACAGAGACACACAAACCCACACACAGAGACAAACACACATACATGGACAAAGATGTACACAAAAACACACACAGACACATAAACGTGCACACACATGCACAGTGACACACACATACGTGCATACAAACACACAAACATGCACATACACAGACCCGCACACACAGACAAACACACACACACACACAAACACATGCACAGAGATGCACACGGAAACACACAAACAGAGACACACACACACACATAAGCACAAACACACACACACATACATGCACAAAGAGACACACAGACACGTGCACGCACAAACGCACACATACAGGTTTGTGAACATGAATGGATTTGGATAGATAAGCCAAAACTGAGAATGACATGAGCAGAAACGTGGAAACAAAGAAAAACAGAGTGGGAAAAGTGGCAATACGGAAAGATAACTTTTACTACTGTTCGATGTTTTTGGGTCAGTTGGATCAAAGAAAACTGTATTCAGAAAGAGTGCATTCAACTGGTCGAAAGAGACAGAAAAGAATTAAAGACATTGTGCAATAGATGTGTCTTGTCTCTTTCATTCAGCTTAGTCCCTTTATTAACCTGGAGTCGCCACAACGGAATGAACCGTCAACTTATCCAGCACATGTTTTTAGGCAGCGGATGCCCTTCCAGCTGCAACCCATCAGCGGGAAACACTCATACACACTCATACACACAACGGACATTTTAGCTTACCCAATTCACCTATAGTGCATGTCGTTGGACTTGTGGGGGAAACCGGAGCACCCGGAGGAAACCCACACGATCATGGGGAGAACATGCAAACTCCACTCAGAAATGCCAACTGACCCAGCCTGTGTCTTGTCTATTTACATGTATTAATTTTTGTATTATGGTGAAAATAAAATTACCTTTACTATGATTTACAGACACTTAAGATTTTGATTCTTTAATTTAAGTTATTCATTTATTAAATTATTATTTAATTTGAATTTTTCCATTATTTTTGATCAAATAAATGCTCCTTCTACACTGCCTGACAAAAGTCTTGTTGTCGATCCCAGTTGTAAGAGCAACAAATAATAACTTCACTTCGAGTTGATCATTTGGAAAAGTGGCAGAAGGTCGATTTTTCTGATGAATCATCTGTTGAACTGGATCTCAATCATCACAAATACTGCAGAAGACCTACTGGAACCAGCATGGACCCAAGATTCTCATAGAAATTAGTCAAGTTTGGTAAAGGAAAAATCATGGTTTGGGGTTCCATTCAGTATGGGAGCATGCAAGAGATCTGCAGAGTGGACGGCAACATCAACAGCCTGAGGTGTCAAGACATTTGTGCTGCCCATTACATTACAAACCACAGGAGAGGGCAAATTCTCCAGCAGGATAGCGCTTCTCCTCATACTTCAGCCTCCACATCAAAATTCCTGAAAGCAAAGAAGGTCAAGGTGCTCCAAGATTGGCTAGCCCAGTCACCAGACATAAACATTATTGAGCATGTCTGGGGGAAGATGAAGGAGGAGGCATTGAAGATGAATCCAAAGAATCCTGATGAACTCGCAGCATGATCTTTATATTGTATACTGTAAAATATTTCTGTTGAGTGACAAGACTTTTGTCTAAGCAGAGTCAGTCCTTATTGTGCTAATTAAATCAATAAAAATCAAGGCATGATCATACTTTATTTTGGTAAAATAAGCGTAATCTAGAGGCCTTTCCCTTTCTTATAAGCCACTTCTGATGCCAAATGATCAACTAGAAGTCCAGTTATTATTTGTTGTTCCTAAAACTTGGATAGGCAATCAAGTTTGTCAGGTAGTGTATGAGCATTAGATTTTTGATTAACTACTAAGCACAAGATAGTGTGTGTGTACATGACAGGAAAGAGGGAAATTAGAACAGGATAATGAGACGATGGAAAAAAGGGTGTGGATAGGATGGGATGTATGGAATCAGAAACAAGATACAGCTTTAAATGTAAAGATGAGTGGGTCAGTGGGTGCAGAGCAGGATGAAATGTGTTTCTAAAGCTGGAATTTCATCCAATCACAGCACCGGAGTGTCAACATAAAGCTTCAAAGCACCGCAGGGCCAAAACCCCCTGAAGATAATGCAAGATCATGGACACGATAATCCTGCTGCTGAAACAACAGCTCACAAACTAGAACAACATGCTCATGTACAGTATACATTCAACACTGCGCTGAACCACATGACCAGAGTTCAGGCTCAAACCCCAAAGTACACTCATTTTTAGCCATTTACAGTATGTAGTGTCTGCAGTACATGTTAGAGGCAGTAAAAAAACTACAGCATCAAGCGAGCAGGGCTGCACAATATATTGTTTCAGCGTCAATATCATGAACGTAATTTGCACATCAGCAATAGTCACACCGCAGGATCTGCAAAGTTGGGATTATAGTTTTATGCAATTTAGAGCACATTAGATTGGTGGACTCACCGAGATTTAAACCGAAATGGAGTGAAAGTTTATCATTTGCATGTGTTTTGTTTTTTAATTTTTTTTAAATAATAAGTTTTTTTCATGTTTTCTTCTGGTCAAGACAAAATAATACAAACAAATATTACAAACTATTACTGGCAGACTACTAAATGTAAAGCCAGGATGTTTACAGTTTAAATGTATACAGTGACAAAAATACAATAATATAAAGAAAACCTGGGGAGTAATTTTTATTTGCATACATTTTTAAGGCCTCTGACTGTGTATGCATGCAGGCACAAGAAATTGTAGCAATTGTATCTTTGAGAAATATTTATTTTATCATGTTATTTTTACAATAAAGACCCCATTTTGTGTCGTTTTTTACATTTAAATTTTTCAGTGTCTGTGTCAGAATACTGCTAGACTAAATTAACCAGATCAAGTGACAATTAAGGGATGAAAAGAGCAACAAAGCAATAAAAACAACCCAGGCTCATTCTGAAAATGTACCCTCATATACATTTCTGGTGAGCGCCAAATATGTCCAGGAGCTACGTTTTTTTTTTGCAGCTTTGCTTTCGTGAATCCACCCGAGGCTGCCGTATACGCTTTTGAAGATCTCAAATTTCTCACGCGAGTGCCGTTCATGCCTGTTCTTCTTGCTTAAATCTACCAGAGGCAGCAGATGCCCTTCCAGCCACAACCTAGTACTGAGAAACACGTGTCCTTTTTATTTATAAATAATATTGTTTATTTATTTTTGTCCAGTTATCTCGTTGTGTACTTTGGCGGACTTGAGACACAGAGAGAAGTTGACGACGACGACGACGACGACGACTGGGTTCGATTTCGGGGAAGAGCGGTTCCAGAAATGAGGTAAGACAAAAACAAAATCCAAAAATAAAACGAACAAGTGAATAACAGTGTAAGAATGGGGTATAACATGGTATGAATCAGAGAAGGACTTTTCTTTTTCTGGATGGCTTTTGTAAACCGTCGGTTGGGTTTAGGGAAAAAAGCGGGCGGGCAGGTCAATCAGTAAAATTGGTTGGGTTTAGGGATGGACGAGGGTATGCCAGTCAATTGGCCGGTCACTGAGTCAATCATTTAGTCATTCAGTCAGTCGACAGCGGCCTCTGGTGGGTTTACGCGAGAACAGCGGGGGTGCTAACGGCACTCGCGAGAGACATTTGAGATGCAAAAAAGTGCACAAGGCGGCCTCTTGCGGATTTGCGAAAACAAAAACTGTAAAAAAACATACCTCCCAGGACATATTTCGTGGTCTCCAGAAATGTCCATGGGACTACGTTTTCAGAATGAGCCTGGGTGGATGCAATCTCAGACTTCTAATGCTTGGAATTTTTTCTAATGGCACGATTAGGCCAATGAAAAAGATTTTTTCTTAGCTCATCAATTACTTCTTAGCCACATATTTTGAAGAATGACAATTGACTCTCCAGAAAACAATAAAGTACTGTTTATTCCACTTATCTTTGCTCTATTGTATTTATCTATGCTTTTATTTTGTTTATTTTATTGCACGTATAATTTACTTCCATACAGAATCATCCCAATTAATCTAACTTCTTTCCAAATCTGGTGAAATCGTATTAATATTGCGGTATGTTGCAGAAAAAATAAATATCGCAATGTCAGATTTTTACAATATCGTGCAGCCCTACAAGTGAGTTTAATATTCTCAGGGTTTTTCCTGCATGGAAAATGATGAAAGTGGTCACCTACATCAAATATTGCACCACTTCCAACTTTTAACAATCATTATGAAGGCAGGAATCGCGATCGACAGATCTCAAGTGATGCTCAAGCACTGGTCATGTGTTAAATTACATTTTATAATAATTTTTAAAAATAAGATAATACTTACGATTACAGGAATAATGCCAAATGTGTTTGTTTATTGTTATAGTAGCAAAAATATCATGATCGCCTTATTTTAATCCAGGAAAACCCTTTTTATTTTGCACTTTTTTTTGTCACTGAAGTTATTTGAAATAATTAATTCAACCCATCTCTGCCTTTTAACAAAAATGAGAAAGGCAGTAATGGCTATTGAAAGATCCCAAACTCAAGCACTGGTCATGTATTTGATTAAATTTAATTAATAATACATTTTTTGAATTAGATAATATTTTACATAATAAGATTATGAGAAAAATGCTAAATGTTTTTGTCTCTAGTCGCAAAAATGTCTTGATCGCCTCATTTTGAGGCAGGAAAAAGCCTTTTTATTTGAAACATTCAAGTCAAAACTTGTTTATTTTCTATTCAAAACAAATAATTTTTGCCAATTTTATTTGATGCACAATCCAAAATGCTTTGTCTCATCATTGACCCGAACAATATCATTGACAAACAATATATAGTGCGTATATCAGGGCCTTTAATCTGCCATCACGCCTTTATCTGATAAGTATAAAGTCTTCATGACCTTCTGGTTGGATACTTTGATACTTACAGCAGTTTGTGCTTGCTGGTTTGCCAGCTGTCTGCGCAGATCTGACTTTATACAGCCTGAGATAAAGAAAAGAAACACAATGAGACACGTAAAAATATACTCTTGACAGAAACTAAGAGGACTAATGTGACCTGCGGGCTGTGCTTCATCTGATTAATCATTAAATAACAAATATTAAACAAATGAATCCCTCAAAGAGCATGCTCAGGTCAGATAACATCCCAAAAGACTAAATAATATTAAATAAATATATTTTATATTATATATCTAAAATATGTATAGTCTATTTTATGCATTGTAAAATAACTTTTATTACATCACAGTTTGGTTGAGTTTTTTTTAAATTATCAAATACAATTTCTGTATATTAAACAATTGTATTTTATTACATATTAAATTATATTATATACTATATATGCCCTATCATAAAATCAATGTTTTATGTTTAAATTAAATATTTACTTAGTTAAAAATGCATAATATAATATAATATAATATAATATAATATAATATAATATAATATAATATAATATAATATAATATAATATAATATAATATAATATAATATAATACCACTGATGACATATTCACGATGACCCATCAATGGGTTTGGCCAGTTTTACGTGGAGGATCAATCTCATTGGACTTATGACATTTAAATTAACTATGATTGAAAGTTTAAAAGTACGCAATTCATCTTTGCACCTCCACACATCAATGTTATATGAAGGACTATATCCTTTCTCCACATGAACTCTTACAGACTGGAAAATGAGTTGAACATTAACCAAGAAGCCTTTACATAATAAATGAAATAACCCAAGTCAACATTATCTCTGTGATTAACAAATTGCATAAGTTTATAACATTTAAAATGTGTGGCAAGAGAGATCTCATTTGGCTAATTAAACCCTGAAGGATTTTAACTATAACTATCCCAATGTAGTTTGTTCCCTATTTACACAATCAAATGGTGTGTTTAATGGCTCATGCATTAACTAAAACCCCAAACACTGTCTTTCATAATGTAATTCATGCAGCATGAATTTTAATTCACAGCTTTCCAGGAATCATTATCATAGAGGAAAATGTTGAAAGCAACTATAGCTCACTTGACTAAAACGCAGAGGTTATAAAGTATACCGGATTACAGTGAAACAAAAAGATGAGGGTTGAGTGTTTGGCACCTGTTATAATGGTTCCTATCAGCAAAAAGGCACACAGGAACAGATTTCCAGCCAGTGTACCGAAGGAGTCCATGATTTTCCCCTGACAGATTGTAAATATGATCCCAAACACCTGCAGTAAGAAGCACAATTCAACAGGATTATAGGAAACTCCACATACAGATGTGGACAAAATTGTTGCTACCCTTGTTTTTTTCATTAGTTTACCTTTTTTAATGGTCCTGTAAAATTTAAATAAAACATTGTATATCTATTAGCGAGTGTGCTTCAAAACAGTGACAAAAATTCACGTTTAGAGAATATATAACTGCTATAAACATCCAAAGCTTGCAGTTTGTCTCTTTCGCCTAAATGAGTAGTTTTTTCCACATCATCTCATACGTCAAATCTTCTGACCAATCAAATGCTCTCGAGCATCTGACATGCTCCGCCCCCTTCTCATTTGCCTCTCATTTAATGTGATTGAGCTCAATCACTCTCACTGGCAGAGGAGGAATAAAACAAAATGCTATTGGTTGCTTTTTTGAAAGGGGAGGAGCTACTCTATATATTCTATGTTGAGATTACATCAAACATGGAATAGAAAATGCACATTTCAAAGCACTTCACAGGACCTTTAAGGCTTCTGTTGAACCACAACTTGAAAGCACTATCCAATTTTCATCAGTGTGTTTCAGTTTATTATTATTGTATTAATCATTACTTTTTTCAGTTTCAAGTTGTTTTAGTGTTGCTGTCAATTCATCTATAAAGCAGAAATACAGAAGACAAAAATATCATCCTTCAGTTCCAGTTTTGTTTTTGTTAGTACTGTTTTATTACTTAAATATCTTCTTCATAAAGGCTCTGGTATAAGAAGTTCTATTTCCATTCTTCATTTGAGGGTAAAAAGAATTTAGAAAAGGCTGAGTGACAATATACTGTTTTTCAAACCCTCAAAACCCCTTTTGGATTTTCTTTTCTTTCTTTTTTTTTCTTTTCTTTTTTTTCTGTTGAACCCAAAGGAAGATATTTTGAAGAATGCTGGAACAAAATCAGCCATTGACTTCCATAGTATTTTTTGTTCCTGTTGCTAATGTCATTAGCTATGTTTCCATCCACCTGTTTATATGCATATTTTATACAACTGCATAAAAATGACTAATGGAAATGTGAAGATGTGCCTACATTTGGAAAATATGCATAAAAAAAACAAGTGGGATTTTTTTTATCCGATAAGAAAAAAGCTACAATGGAAACACATTTACTGAATAAATTCCACCATGTGCTACAAAAAAGTCATGCGAGTTTGTTTTAAGAGGTGCACATAGTCAATTTATACATTGCTACTGCAATCTGCTTTTCTTATGGAACTGAAGCGCAAAAAAACAATGGGCAAACCAGCAGAGCGGGCGCATAGTAAAACATCTGGGCCTCATGTACCAATGCTGCGTTCGCATAAAAACTTTGCGTACGCCAGGTACGTGTATTTCTTGTGTGTGTTTGTTTTATTTCCATTGGCGACTCCTAGAGGCAATTATGTTAAATTGCACACTACAAAGTATCGCACCAACACGAGTGAAAAACATAGCTATTCATTTATAATTGATAAAATAGGTTAATTGTCACCATTTTTTTGACCAATTATGTGATTTAGAACATAGAAAAGCATTTGCAAATGTATACAACCCTTAGTCTATGGCAATAGCAGTGTTGGTCTTACTAGAGCACATTGTCAATGGTCGAATCCGAAGGCAACGCATTTTTTAGGAATCACAGTGATTTTCTGGCCCTTGATGATGACTGGCTTATTAGCCTGTTCAGATTTTCAAGAGCTATGCTCTTGAAGCTCTGTGCTGAGTTGGGTCCATATTTGGAGAGAGAGACAGCGAGGAGGCTCCAAGGTGGCAGGGTGCGCGATGGGTGGCTTCTTGGTGACTGATGTATTTAAAGATATTATTCTAATTTATCTGATTTATCATCTAAGTTATACATTTTTTTATTTTATTGAGAGTAATTATTTAACTGCGTATAAGAAGAGCGCAGTAATCCATTAAAGTTAACCCCCCTCAACAACCCACAAACTGACCAAGAGCACAGATACAATGATGCCCATTCTCGCACTCATACGAGAATACGCGTGGGATTCCGTGTACGCAGTTCATTGCATTTTATATTTATTGTATAAGAAAAAAGGTGCACAGTCGTTTCTCCTACTGCACCAAATCCATTTGTAGTTTTTGACATTTGGCACCAGTTGATCAGGAAATGACGATTTGCTCTTTTTGATTAATTGGATGTAATTGCTGCTTTATTTGCAAATGTTTTATGTGACATTCCAGTTTTGTACACAAGTTTAATTCATACTTTTAGATGGAAACATAGCTAATGGTGTTTTTTTTCAACTAATAAAGTGTGAGCAAATGGTGGGGAAACTTTCATTTTTAGCTGAATGATGCCTTTAAGAAGATATTTTATAAATTTAAAGACTAAAAATAAAAGACTTGAAAGAACAAAACTTGAACTGAATAGTCACATTATTGTCTTCTGTATATAAAGTCATGACATGTGGCCAGGAATGGTGACCCATACTTAAAATTTGTGCTCTGCAATTAACCCATCCAAGTGCACATACACTGTAGTGAACACTCACTCGCCATGGTATTGAGGCTTATTAAGTGAACTAGAATGATATTTTTGCTGTAGATCTATAGAACAATCAAGACAACTGTTTTGAGATGAATATTGAAACTAATTGTCTTTTACTTACTTGTCTCCTTTACATCAAAATCTGAATTTCTTGGTTTAATATAAAGCGCTGTTTAATTGGCTTGACTTGCATATAAAACTCTTGACAATATTTCACAAATTAGAAATAATGCAATCTACTTGCATGATTGTCTGGCTATTTCATTTATATTGTTTTTTAAACTGTGTCACTTTTATTAAACCTCACAGTCCCACACAAACCTGTGCTGAACAGTTCAGTAGCCCTGAAGACGTGCCTTCAGACTCTGGGTACGTCAATTCAACAGCAAACTCAAAGCCGAGAGGAAGATAACCCGTCATGAAGAACCTGCAGAATACAATATTAAAACATTTATGTCATGACAATAAAAAACTAAATAAACACTCAGGCATTCACATCTATTCTTTCCGTATTTTTATACAGAGTTTCTCTGGATTTGCTGGGTTGATTAGGTACAGTTTTCAGTACACCTTTTCAAATTAGTTTTATTCTACAACCTTATGTTTTCTTCCAAATTACTAATAAATACAGTATATATTCATTTAGAGAGATGACACTTTGTTGTGTCTGTAAATCTGGGTTATCCAACCAAATATTGATTTCAAAACTCTTCTGAGGTAAAAACAAAAGGTATTGTGCTGTCTAAAAACTAATATAAACATATCTGAAAACATGAAAAATTTTCCTTAATTTGGAGACACTTGAGCTCCAACTCCTCCTCCTATAAGCTGATGTAATGCGTACAACCACCCCACCCCTAACCCCAACCCCCGGTGACATCACTTGTAGAAGAAGTGAAAGGAAGGAGGAGCTGGAACTCAAGCTCCCCCTTGCTGGAGCTCAGCTCTGCCCAAGTGGCTCTGCAGTAAGCACCACTTGTTAATTGTAAAAAAAAATCTATATATGTGACTTTGTTTTTTTAAAAATCTGGAATAAATGTCATAATTACTTTAGAGAACTTGCACTATATAATTGCACAACTATCTACATAAAACCTATTATCATAATATATTATCATTCAAGATGATTCCATATTTACCTTATGAAATACTTATAAATGACTACATAGCAAATTAATAGTAATTAGGATTTAGTATTTTGTATTTCATAAAACGTGAGAAAAATTTCATGAAAAAAATGACTTGCATAATAATAATAATTATACCAGCATTCTATTTACTGAGCTTTTTGTTATAAATTAAAAGAAAAAACAAAGTGCAACCAACAAAAACTTCTACAATGGAAGAAAAATAAATGAACGAATGAATAATGAATGAATGAATGAATGAATGAATGAATGAATGAATGGATGAATGAATGAATGCATTCATTGTCATACCCGAGGGCTCCTGCTGTGATGAAAACCACCCAAAGGTGATGCAAATCCAGAGTAAAAGCATAAATCACCAAACCCATGAGGGACATCAGATACACCGCTAGAGTGGTTTGTCTGTGGAGATATTACATAATCCAAAGATAAGAAGATCTTTTATCATGATCAAACCCGCAGATCTGGGTATGATGAACGTTTCATCACAGGATTCATGCAGATCCAGAAATAGCATTTCAGCTGTAATTATAAAATCTGATTTAACATACACTATCGGAGTGTTTCTTTAACTATTAACACTTCTTTAAAAAATATTGTGTGGAAAATTTGTGGGTTTTGGTGGAAATGGCTGCACAGGAAAACTGCAAGTTTAGTAAGAAAATACAGACATTTTCACATAATGAAAGTGAAGGAATTTATGATTGCTAAATCTTTTAATTGTAAGGATTGGTTTTTAATCACAAGTTATTAATAATAAACATGCAATTAAATAATTATATAGTAATAACTTCTAATATAAATTAAATTACCAATATAAAAATTAGAACAACCTACAAATAAATAAATACATTTAATTAACAAAACATTTTCTTATAACTAAGTGTCACAAATCGCAAGTGATCTAATCCTTGCAGATTGCTGGTAAAAACACAGATTGCTAAAGAACGACATTGATTTATCAACGAGATTGATAACATGCCTCAGCTCTTGAGCAGTTCCCAGCTGTTTGAGTGTAACACACGCGCACACACACACACGCGCACACACACACACACACGCGCGCACACACACACACACACACACACACACACACACGCACACATTGTCACTCATTCAGCTAAAAAACGGAAAAATCCAAATGTCCAGGAGGGGAAGACATGCAGCGACAGGCCAAACACACTTAAACAAAAGGTCACAGAGCTTGTTGGGTCAAAGAGGCAAACACCTGGGCAAACACACTAAACCAAAGCACATGAGCAGACCCACAGGGGGGAAAGTCTGATAGCACAGAGGAAATGAAGACAAGCGTTAATGGAGCAATGTGGCTGACTGAAGGACAATATGTCGGGATTTAAGACTCTTACTTGTAGGTTTTCGATCGGTCTAGCCAGATCCCACAGATGAGGGAACCCACCATGCCAGCGACCACAATGGTGAGGCCGATCCTGCCAGCATTCACCTCCTCGCCCTGTTAAAACCAGAGAGACTTTTCAATGCTTTTAGATGTCCTGAAAAGTGCTTTGAACTGTGCTTTTTTTTATTCGATGTTTGATATAATCTCAAATGAAATATTAAGAGGGCAGGACAAAGTAGCTCCTCCCCTTTTAAAAAACAGCCAATAGTGTTTTGTTTTTATTACGGCTCTGCCAGTGAGAGTGGTTGAGCTCAAGCGCATTATATGAAAAGCAAATGATAAGGGGTGGGTCATGTCAGATACCAGAGAGCATTTGATTGGTCAGACTATTTGATGAGAAACTAAAGTAGGAGGTGATGTGAAAAAAATGTTGATTGATTTTGGCTGCAAGCTTTGGATGTTTATATCAGTTTTATATTTTCTAAACACAAATTTTATCACCGTTTTGGATTACGCTACCTATCAGATATGTTAAAGCTAACAAACTGAAACATTTAAATGTCAGCTATTTATTTAGTTACTTTTAAACTAAATACATTCTATGTGTTCAGGGCTGCACAATATACCATTTCAGCGTAGATTTGGCAACGTGCAAATCTGCAATGGTCAAATCGCAAGATCTGCAATGTCAAATTGGCATTATAAAAACCATATCATAATCATAATATTAAATTCTTGAAAGTTTTTAATATTTCGATAAAAAAAAAAACGTATGAACATTTATATGCATCTATATATGTGTTATATCATCTTTGCAATAAATTACAAAAAACTATTTTCCGCTTCTGCGAGGTGTTTCTAATGCAGCATGTATGGGGCTAAGAGTAAATTTGACATTATTCTCTCCTCTGGCTGCCGTCATCAGTCTCACAAATATTTTTTCCTTTTTAGAAAAGTCCTGATAACACCATCATGGAATGGAGTTTTTCTTTTATCATTTTAGCAAATAGGATTGTTACAAATTATTTGTCGTACTCTCCCATTAACTGCACTCTAAGTTTACCCAACTATGACGACTTCTGCTGCTTAGAAACCTGGAAATGTGAAAAGTGTCTATTGAGTGTGTATTGAGAAGTTTTCACTTGGAAGTGTTTCAAGCCAATTTAAACTAAATTGAAACTTTAACAAAGATTAATTGTATTTATTTATACAATGAAGTCTATACAGTGTTATTTTAAATATGATTGAATTTCTGTGCCTTAGATTACACACAAAAAAAAAAAAACATGAAATACGATTTAATTGATTTGTATCTTTATTGTAATATGCTTTGAATTCATTTAATATCTTTTATGCGGATCCTCTACAAAGTAAACTCAATCTAGTAAGTAAAGTTTATCATATAAAGCACATTTAAATTCAGTTTGGCACTGAACAAAAACCATAACACACATTCTAAAACAGTAAAATAACAATAAAAGTAATAATAAGAGTAATAGTATTACAGCAACAATGCAAAATAAAGATTAAAAGCCAGGGAAGGCAATAGAATAAAAATGTGTTTTAGGGCTTGACTTGAAAAATAAAGAGAGAAGAAGTACTGGTAATGTCTAGTGGCAGCTGGTTCCACAAACGTGTCTAATCTAAAATTAAGATTTTTTTTTCTCTAAAAAGTATTAGAAGTCATCTTTTAAAATTATATTCAAAATCGCAATATATAACCACAGACAAATAATATTGCAATGTCAGTTTTTTTAATACCGTGCAGCCCATACTTTTATCTAAAACTCTTTTATTACTCTTTTTACTCGTTTATTCACCTGACAAAGCCTGAGAGAAAAAGAGTTTTGAATTCATATATCATAATATCAGCTTCTATGGCTATCCAGATCAAATGTAAAGCATTTTATAAACATCACTTTTCGAAACCAATAAAACAATTATAACAATGAAAAGATGTAAACAGTAATAAATAAAGCATAAGATAAAAATCTAAAAAAGTTTGTTAAGGTTTACTATTGATAAAGATTCTGCGCATTTTTAAAGGGTTCAGATTTAAAAATATTTCCTTTAAAGTCTCTTAAGAAAGAAATCATTGTCTGATAACATTAAAATAGGCCATTCCAACAGTATTTGTTTAACACTTTTGCTTTTGTTGCAATATTGACATTCTGAGGGAACTTCTCCTTTTCAGTAAATGTCCATGAGTGAGTCTCGTGTGTCTAGATTTTCTTCCTCCTACTGGTTGGATTTCGACAAAGCCTGAAAATGCTAAAAGTCTTGTGTAATCAAAACAGTCAAACCAGCACATATTACTATACTGTAAAAAACCTCTGTGATTTTACTAGGGATGTAACGGTATCAGAATTTCACGGTACGGTAATACCTCGGTATGAATGTCACGGTACGGTATTTATTGAATCATTTACAGGAAAAAACAAAACTTATGAAAATACTCCAAAAAAGTGCCAAAAGTGTCAATGACATACAAATTAGCCATCTATCTGTAAGCTTTGAAACAGGAACTTCAATTTTAATAACAAAAAATTATTAAACCATGTAAAAAATAAAGTTTCAATTTAGTAGTGTTGAAAACTCATCACATTCAACATTTAATCACTCACTCACTTAGATAGAGATGGGCTTTAAGGAAAATTATCATATAAATATAATCTGGTAAAAGCTGGTATCTCTGGGTATTTACAATGTCCCCTGCAACAGAAAAAAACCCTCTCATTTGGGACTGAGGTTTCTGGGACAGAGAGATATGACTTGGCCCAGGTTGACAGCAGTGGGTAACGTTGTGCATTGTCTTTCCCCCACTTGAGAGGACAAACCATGAGTCAGAAATTACAAACTCCCCTAAATTCAGAGAAACCAGAGGAAAACCATGGGTTTACTGGAATACCAGTAGCTGCACCATGGTATTGTTGCAGGAATGGGAGACTACACTTTCAGGTGTTTATTTTTGCAGACGTATTAAGTCTTTTTCAAGAAGTAACGGAGTGTGATTAAAACTGTTATTAAGCAATTTGCTGTGTATATTTAGGCTAGTGTTTTATTGTTTGTAAATATTTATTTTTGGCCTTAGTGCCTTTATTAGATAGATTAGACAGTAATTAGACAGGAATCGAAATGGGAGAGAGAGGGGGGTGGGGTTGGGAAATGTCCTCGAGCCGAGATTCAAACTCGGGGAGCCCTGAAATGCTACCACACCATGTCAGTGTGCTAACCACTAGGCTATTGCGCTGACCAGGTTAGTGTATTTTATAGTTACATTTCAACATGCTTATGAGGTTGTAAACGCATGGCATTACCTAAGATTTTAATTATCTTTAGGTGTTTTGTTTAAAAACAAACACCATTATTCCTACTCACAGTCATAAATCACTGAAATCCCTTCAGTTATTGTGTAAATTCGGTGCAGGTCTAGAGCTCTCATAATTGGCCGGATAGCTGATGAGTGGGAGGGACTTACAGGATAGTGTTCAATGATCATCCGGTTGAGAAGTGTACTGACAGCATAAAAACAGCCAACGTTCAGCCCTGAGGAAACACAGAAGAGTTCAGAACTATTGAAAGTGTTTAAAATAAAACACTTGATCTGATGTACATCTGCTAAGCACTGAGTGCTGTGACATTTCTGAAGCAGCTGTAAATATATAAAGAGCTTTGAATTCCAGCAGCATCAATTCTGTCAATGTTCAGCCAGGTAATATGCAGCTACAGGCTTGCCATGCCAGTTTTACACAGGTGTCTGTGTGTGCAGAGATGGATCATAAAGTTAGGTAATATAGTTCATGCTGGCTGTAAAAAAAAGCAATCGAGCAGTTTTTCTGTTTAAAATAGACTTTAACTTTTTTTTTGGAGGTGATATATGGTAATTGTTTATTGACGTTGGCGCCTGGATCTAAAACTAAAATGCATGTCATATAAATAGTACCATGTATATATATAGTACCATGCAAAACTTGAAATGTTCTTTTTAGAGTCTATTTTTGTCTATGAACAGAAAAGAACAAGATTTATTTGAAACAGATATTCCATTGATCATTATGATATATATAATTATGTATATATTAGTGATGGTTTATTATCGTAGACTCTAATCACACGGTAAAAAAAAAAAAAAATGTCGTTAATCTATTCTCAAAGTTGGGTTGGGAGCTGGGTCTATTCTACGCAAGTTATGATTACTTTCACCTTGATATTTTAGCGTGGATGTATACCTGACCGATGAGCCGTCTGACAAAAAAGTGCCCATCTGAATCATATCAGCAGGATGACGTCACCTGAGTCTAACTGCAGTTTGGCAGTTTCACTTTAACTCATGAACATTTAATTCATCTGCCGTGACAAACTGGGGTATTAGACGCAAACAAGGAGTAAGGACGTGTGAGAGTGTTATGGAATTTAATAACACACGCCAACTGGAAAGAAAAAAAACTTCTGCGTTTCGCGATGTGAGTGTGTGTGTGTGCAGTCCTTTACTGACAGCCGCATGTGTGGATCTTGTCAAAAAAACATGACGAAAAGTCTTACATGACGGTGTTTACTGATCTCTGTGTTTACATCAATATTGCAACTAATATCCATACTACGCATGTCTTAATTCCATTTCTGTTTAGTTCACTCATGACTTAAGTCGGATTAAGGTAATCAAAAAATTGCTGTTTCGAGCTTCTAAAGGCTTACAGTTCAAAATTCATGTTGAACTGAATTAACAGTTAGTAAACAAAAGCACATCTTATTTGACATCATTTATTTTCATCACCAATTATCACAGTAGAACAGTTTCTCAAGCAGTTTGTGATGCATTTTGGAAACAGGAGATGAGCCCCTGGTCTAATGCGCCACCTGGCTTGAGAAACCCGTTCTCAAATATTTATTATTTGGGTAGCACACATATTCTAAATGCCTTCGGCAGAATTAAAATGAGCCATTTTTATCTAGATTAATTCCGAGATTTAAAAAATTTATGTATGTACTGCTATATATATATATATATATATATATATATATATATATATATATATATATATATATATATATATATATATATATATATATATATATAGTCACTTTTAATACAGTTAAAGCATGCTTTTATAAATTCAAATGTCCTAATTGCAAATGTCTAGTATAGGATGTGTATGAAAAACCTAAACATATACACATATATTTAAATATTTAACAGATCAAATGCACAGCAATTCATTTAATTATATTGCCCAGTTAATATTGCACCACATGACCATGACTGTAATAAACAGCTTATTTCAGTGGCAGGAAAATTGTGTTTAATAAGCTAGTTTTAGTAGCTTGTTCAAAACACAACATCCAAGTGTGTGCAAGATCAAAACACTGATGCTTACATTAGCAAAAACCACTATTGAAATGTGCTGAGGTACAATAGTCAGCATTAGGAGCTGCTGTGGCTCTTCATGTAAAAAAATATACAGTTGAAGTCAGAATAATTTGCCCTCCTGTAAATATTTTTTTCCCATATTATGTTTACAGAGCAAGGATTTTTTAAAAGTATTTCCTATAATATTTTTCCTTCTGGAGTCTTATTTGTTTTATTTCGGCGAGAATGAAAGCAGTTTTTAATATTTTTCAAACCATTTTAAGGTCAATAATATTAGCCCCTTTAAGCTATATATTTTTCCTTTGCTTACAAAACAAACCATCATTATACAATAACTTGCCTAATTAACCTAACCTGCCTACTTAACTTAATGTCACTTTAATACTTTAACACTAGTATCTTAAGAAATATCTAGAAAAATATTATTTACTGTCATCATGGCAAAGATAAAATAAATCAGTTATCAGAAATGAGTTATTAAAACTATTCTGATTAGAAATGTGTTGGAAATAATCTACTTTCCGTTTAACAAAAATTGGGGAAAAAATACACAGGGGGCTAATAATCTACCACACAGGGCCGTTTCTAGACTTTTTGGTTACCGTAGGCGAGATTACCCAACCCAACTGAAGCTTACATTAGCAAAAACCCACTGACTACTGAACTATTCATGCTCATGTTCTCAGTAACAAACTAAGACTGTGTGTTTAAACGGGAGCAAGCATAATGAAGCCCAGTTTGTGGTGCTGAATGGCTCTGTTGTGTTGAGGGAGAGACGTTCACCGTAAGTGATGACGAGGAGGATAAAGGCTTTGTTGCGTAGCAGTCTGAGGATGGAGGCCGTGTATGAGTAGCTCTCTGGAGAAATGCGTCGAGCAGCAGCCTGAGCGAGAGTGGGAGGAATCTCCGGACGCTCCTGAAACACTGAAATAAATTGACAAACACATGGAAGTCAAAAACCTTACATGGAAATCTTCATTTAAATACAGAAGATCAGCTTCATTTTGTAAATGGACACTTAACTATTATTAATTATTATCATTAAGCATTAATAACCTTTATTATTCCTAGATAAATTGTTGTATTCATATTCTACAAATAGTTAACTAATAATAATTATAAACTGGTGATATAAAAAAAGTAAGAAAAATTATATGACATTTTTACACGTTAACTGTAAAAATAAAAAATATATATGTTTAAAACTACTCATATTTATATTTTATATGTACATTTGGCAAACAGTGAAAATAACAAATATATTTAATCTTAAAGTTAGAATAAAGCCTAAAAAAATATCTATACATATATTTATATAAAAGCCATGGGATATTCTACAATAACAGCACTCATATAGCCTCTTCACCCTTGTGGATTACTACGCCCACATAGAGTGACAGCAGATCATAAAAACTCACAACAGTTTGACAAATATTGCAGCTGTTGGACAACAAAATGTATTTTTTAGGCTTTTTTTAAGTCAAGAATGTAGTTGTTTAGATTGCAACTATGCAGTTTATTTGTAAGCGTAGTGCCTATTTTAAATATTTATCACTTCAGAGATTCAGCATTTTGGCGGCCATCAGTCTATCATTGAGCAGAGCAAAGAGGGTTGACGTTCCGCCACAAGATAGCGACAGACACTGTATGATAAGTGCTTAGGGGAGGAAAAACTCAGCGTAAATTTCTAACTACAGCTGAACAGATCATTATAAAACAGGTAAGTGACATTCTAAGTCGCTCTCTCTCTTTTGTATGTTGTAGTGCTGTATTTATAATAGGCTTGGGCGATATTACGGTATTATGGTATACCGCGGGATCTAAAAATAGCAACGTGTCAGTTTCAATACCGTTATACCGTCATAAAATATTAAATATCCTTTATTTAATGCCTACAAAAACGTATGTGTGGTTGTCATCACGGGACAGTGCGGAGGAGAGAGGGAGAGGGAGGGGGAGAGAGGGAGAGGGGGAGAGGTGACGTGGCGAGTCGTGCTTCAAAGTGTCCTGCAGTTTGGCAGTATTTCCGGTTTCGACTGAACAGAAGGGAGACGTGGTTAATATGAACGAGAGGTCTGCATTAGAGCTGGAGATCATTGCCCGAACCCTGCGAGACCCGAAAAAATCCAAATCCCTGCATTAAAATCCATCCCTGCAAAGGTGAAACAAATGATGACGAAGTAGTAAAAAAAGGGAATTTTAACGGCGGTCAAGTCAGTCACTAGTTCAGAAGGAGGTCATTCCAGCCAGGTATTTCGGCGGTCGCTCATACACTGCGTATTACGGTAGAGCCCTAAACCGCAAGCTGACAGGTAAAAAGACGAGGCCACTCGCTACACTGAAACTGCTGTCATGGAAAATTAAATGGATGTTCCTGACTGGTAGAAGATGAACAAACAATCCAACCCAAAACTTGCAAAATCAGCCAGATCAGAACTCTGCATCTCGACCTGTAGCAGCAGGAAAGGGTGTTCAGCTGCTGGACTCCGTGAGCGCAAGACTGCGCTAAAGCCTGTGGATTTAATAATGTTCCTCCACAAAAACACGTAGCCTAATCTTGGTGAGTAAAGGGTTTTTAAATTATAAATAAATATTAATTAAACCATAAAATCATAATGTAGACAGAGTATACAGGCTAATGGTGGCATTATTCTTTTAATATTCAGCTTCACCGCCGCCTTAATGCCAGATTGTGAAGAGAACTGGAGAAACAAATCTTGCACAGCCTTTATCTTAATTTCGTCATTGCCAAAATACCCGTCATCATTTAGAGTTTATTTTAATTTTATTTGTTAAGCAAGATTTCTTTTCATTGGTGTATTAGCCAATTTAAAAGCTAAGTGCATGTACCCAGGCCTATATAGAGTGCTGAGATGTTACGATGTTACAGAGGACTTATTTTATTTCTTTGTTCCAACTTTCAAGTGGCATAATTTACGTTTGTTACGATTAAATTATGTTAAAACATTTAAATGAATCATTCTTGAAAAAATGCAATAGAGCTGTGTGCATGAGCACATTTGAATAATGTTGGGCTGTAAACGGGTTCGGGCTTTATAAAGCTGTCAATCAAAATGTACCTGTCGGACTCGGGACCTATCGGGTATAATGTTTATGGCCCGATTACAGCTCTCTGCATTCCCGCTGCAGTACCGCGGGAGCCGGCCAGATTTCTTACGGTGTGGGAGTAAATTTCTAAATAAATCGCGGGAGAGATGTGTGTGTGTGTGTTTGTGTGTGAGAGAGAGAGAGAGAGAGAGAGAGAGAGAGAGATGCTGTGCGTCTCTTTCTCTCTCTCTCTCTCTCTCTCTCTGACCGCGAGCCTAAGGTCGCATAGAAGGTATTCAGTTTCTGAATGGTTTAGGCTCAAGCCAACAGTTTGGTGACGCTGTCTGAGCCTTACGTCATAATTTTTTTATTACGCCGGTAATACCAGATACCGGGGTAAAATCCGGGGTAAAGATACCGGGGTAAAAATTTGGACACCGCCCAAGCCTAATTTATAATATAGTAATCTGGTAATGTTTGTTTTGCTTTGGCTTTTTTGGGGTTAATTATTGCGATCTCCCGATCACTAAGGCGCGCCTCCTGCCAGTGCCGATATACAGCCATATCGCACAGCTACTCGAGGAATATTGCTCACACACACACATATTTATACACATATATATATATATATATATATATATATATATATATATGTATATATATATATATATATATATATGTGTATATATATATATATATATATATATATATATATATATATATGTATATATATATATATATATATATATATATATATATATGTATATATATATGTATATATATATATGTATATATATATATATATATATATATATATATATATATATATGTATGTATATATATATATATATATATATATATATATATATATATATATATATATATATATATATATATATATATATATATAAAATTTAACGATAAAAACAAATAAATAAAAAATTACAAGACTGATTAATAAAAAAAGACAAAAAGGTGCTACAAAAAATAGCAAAATCATGACAAAATGCATGATTGACTTACAAGTAAATTTACATCCCAGAATGCACAGGAGGAAAAGCATTAAAGATAATAAGATTTCAGCACATATATATTAGGTTTAATAATTTAAATAGCTGAAATTCAAGAAAAACATTTGAAAAAAATTCATTCATTCATTTTACTTCGGCTTAGTTCTTTTATTCATCAGAGGTCACCACAGCGCAATGAACCACCAACTTATCCATCATATTTTACACAATGGATGCCCTTCCAGCTGCAACCCAGTACTAGGAAACATCCATACACACCTATTTACACATATACACTACAGTCAATTTAGTTTATTCAATTCACCTATAGCGCATGTCACTGGACTGTGGGGGAAACTGGAGCAAAATAAATTCAAGTGAACCTTTTTTTGGTTTTTAAAACCATTTCCAGTTTGTCAGTGTGTTGAAGTCCCAGTATTTGGTGCATATGGGTGGAAGTATGCATGAATTCACCTTGTTATTACATCTGGAGATGTTTGTGTTTGAGTAAAAAATTAGCGGTTGTCCTCAAAACTGCAGGTTACTGAACTCTGTGTTATTTGCTTGATCAAACGTACACTAGATATTAAAAACTCCACAGCAGGATTGGAGCTTAAAAAACACCACAGTCTGCTGTTCTTGTCCTTTACTAAAAAAAAAAAAAAAGTGTACAACATACCAGCAAAACAAGTCATTTTTAAAGAAATTAAGAGAACCGTTCACTCAAAAATGCATTCATGAATCATAATTTAACTTATCATCCTATTTCTGGATGGAGTTATAACTTATAGGGAACACAAAAAGCAATATTTAGCCAAAATAAATTGTGTTACACCTCACAAAATTATATACAGATAGGTTAAAATATTACAAAAAAGCATCACAAAAGTACAATTTATTACAATTTAAAAGACAATGCATATAGCACAATTCATTAATTAAATTTCCTTCGGCTTACTCTCTAATTTATCAGGGCCAATTACTGCCAATTATTCCAGCATATGTTTTACGCAGCGTATGCCCTTCCAGCCGCAACCCAGTACTGGGAAACACCCATATACATACATTCACTCTCACACACACACACACACACACACACACACACACACACACACACACACACACACACACACACTCATACACTACCGTCAATTTTGTTTACCCAATTCACCTATAGCGCATGTCTTTGGACTGTGGGGGAAACTTGAGCACTTGTAGGAAACCCACACCAACACGGGGAGAACATGCAAACTCATTCAGAAACTCAAACTCAATAGAAACTTCAACTGACTCAGCTGGGGCTCGAATCAGCGACCTTCTTGCTGTGAGGTGACAGTGCTTACCACTAAGCCATCATGCAGCTCCTTATAGCACAATTATTTGTTTATTTATTTATTTATTTTAAAAAGGTAGTTTTTTGTACAAATTTTCTTTAGAGAAATTAAAATGGCTCACGATTGTCATCATTTCTTCTATCATCTTTACATAGTTGTTCAACTTTAGACAGACATCTTTTATTGTAAGAAGTTGAGAACAGAACTGAATGCACGTGAGTGTTGCTCAAAATCTGGGTTTTGAGATCATATCAGACGTCGGTTGAAAGTGAAAGTAGAAAAAACATGTCATTTCCCCTTCTGTCATTTGTGCTAAAGGTCAGATAATCATCAGATGATCATCAGCACTTCCATGTCTACAAACTTGGTCTCATTTCTTGTTCATACTGGAAGAATAACTGATTAAGACACATTCAAAAAATTCTTGTAGCAGAACAATAACATGTACTAATATGACAAAGATCACCTGGGGTGAGTTTTAACTTCTGCTATAGTAGCATCACACACATGTCTGGCATGAACTCTACTATATACAGTGCCTCCAGAAAGTATTCATATCGGTTCACTTTTTCCACATTTTTTTTTGTTACAGCCTTATTAAAAATGGATTCAATTAATTTTTTTCCTCTAAATTCTACACACAACACCCTATAATGACAATGTGATAAAAGAGTTTTTGAAACTGTTGCAAATTTATTAAAATAAAAAAATCAGATGTACAGAAGTATTCAAAGCCTTTGCTCAATACTTTGTTGATGCACCTTTGTCAGCGATTACAGCCTCAAGTCTTTTTGAATATGATGCCACAAGCTTGGCACAACTGTTTTCAGGAATTTCTGCCCATTTCTCTTAGCAAGACCTCTCAAGCTCTTTCAGGTTGGATGGGAAGTGACGGTGTCCAGCCATTTTTAGATCTCTCCAGAGATGTTCAATAGGATTTAGATCTGGGCTCCGGCTGGGCCACTCACCAAGTTGCTGTGAAGCCACTCCATTGATATTTTGGCGGCGTGCTTTGGGTCATTGTCCTGCTGGAAGATAAACCATGGCCCCGGTCTGAGGTCAAGAGCACTCTGAAGCAGGTTTTCATTCAGGATGTGTCTGTGCATTGCTGCATTCATCTTTCCCTCTATCCTGACTAGTCTTCCAGATCCTGCTGCTGAAAAACATCCCCACAGCGTGATGCTGCCGCCACTATGCTTCACTGTAGGGATGGTATTAGCTTGGTGATGAGCGATGCCTGGTTTTCTCCAAATGTAACGCCTGGCATTCACTCCAAAGAGTTCAATTTTAGTCTCATCAGAGCAGAGAATTTAGTTTCTTATGGTCTGAGAGTCCTTCAGATGCCTTTTGGCAAATTCCAGGCGGGGAGTGGCTTCCATCTGAACACTCTACCATACAGGCCTGATTGGTGAATTGCTGCACAGATGGTTGTCCTTCTGTAAGGTTCTGCTCTCTTCACAGAAGAATGCTGGAACTCAGACAGAGTGACCATCCACTTATTAATCACCTCACTGACTAAGGCCCTTCTCCCCCCGATCTTTCAGCTTAGATGGCCGGCCAGCTCTAGGAAGAGTCCTGGTGGTTTCAAACATCTTCCACTTATGGATGATGGAGGCCACTGTGCTTATTGGAACTTTCAGAGCAGCAGAAATGTTTCTGTAACCTTCCCCAGCCTTGTGCCTCAAGACAATCCTGTCTCGGAGGTCTACAGACAGCTCCTTTGTCTTCATGCTTGGTTTGTGCTTTGACATGCACTGGTGACAGGTGTATGCCTTTTCAAATCATGTCCAATCAATTTAATTTACCACAGGTGAACTCCAACTAAGCTGCTGAAACATTTCCAGAATGATCAGTGGAAACAGAATGTAGCTGAGCTCAATTTAGAGCTTCACGGCAAAGGCTGTCAATACTTCTGTACATGTGATTTTTCAGTTTTTTTTATTTTAAATAAATTTGCAACAATTTCAAAAACTCTTTTTCACATTGTCATTATGTTGTATTGTGTGTAGAATTTTTAGGAAATATAAAACATAAAAAAATTTGGAAAAGGCGAAGAGCCATCAATACTTTCCGGATGCACTGTTTTAGTGTTATACTCAGAGCAAACAAGTATAATTGCTCACAATGGTGTTGGCTACTTGCAACGTATGTGCAATGGAGTTAGGGTTGTAACGGTATGAATTTTTTACGGTATGATAATCGTCTAAAACAATACCACGGTTTGACGGTTTCGCGGTATACAGTATTAAATAGTAATTCTCATAGCAAAGACCCTGAAAAGAATAAGAACACGTTTTCTGACTGAACAAAGGTTTTATTTCAACAAACTTTTGAAAGAACCATATTAATAGAACTATAGAAGTCTTTTATAAAAATAAACTGAAAAATCTCCCATTTTAATAAATTAAATTAGAAGGAATAAACAAGCAAGGTCTTTTAAGATTAGACAAAAATAAACTTAAACTGTCCTTCCTTATAAGCAGGATAAATGGGAGACCAAAAGTGCAATACCAAGTTTATGGCTGTAAACATGTATTTAAAGCGTTGTTTTTTTCAGTCTAGGTTGTGATGAAGAAATGTAAGCATGTTGAGATTTTCAGGACTTAATCTTGACCGCTGAGGTGAGAGAATGTGTCCACTTGTACAATGAACAAATAAAAAAATAATAAATAATGTGTCAAAGTCCAAATAAACATGGTGCAAATCCTCAGTAAAAAAATAGATATAAATATTTACTATACTATAAATAGTTACATAACGAAACTAGATTTAATATGGAACATCCTTAGGTTTTATGTGCCAGCATGGATATGGTTGTCTGTGGATATGGATTTGGATGTGGTTGTATGCAACGCAGACAAACAGCTGCACCTTCATTTGTGTCTTTTGAAAACAGCAAGCAGCAGTTCGTCTTTGCTGTGTCACTGTTTTGTCATGTTTCTGTGCTGCTGTGCATGCAAAAGTACTTAGTATGAGAATTATTTCATGCAAAACTTTTTTTTTTTGCGTTTTAATTAGCCGCGCATAAATGTATTCCTATCTCTCATTCCGTGTTGTTCAAAAAGCTCGTTTTTGGTCCACAAACAAAAGCGAAACCTATGCTTATTGGTTGTGATATAGCGAGTTTGAACCAATCTGAGCATGGAGGAGGGACAATGCATCAATGTATCATGTCTGATTTGTCCGGAGACACAGTGACGAGCGTTTCTTTGTCAAATCAGCGTTGTCAAATTTTGATGACGTAACCGCACTGATTCCGGAGCCTCTGAAAGTCTGCGAATGGTATGTGATACAGCACTGGAAAGCTGAGATTCTCTTCTTTATGCCAATCTTTGAATTGTATGAATCGGATCAGTGGATCAAAAGTTATTAAACATTTAAGAGCAATACTTATTTTTAGCCGCGGGCGGCTGTCTCGGTCTTTAAGGGTTAAAACCGTTGATATGCAATTGTTCATGGTGTGATAATCGTGCACGTTCAAATCGTGGTAAACCGTCATACCGGTATATTGTTACAACCCTAAATGGAGTATGGCAATCAGTTGATGCAGAACTTAAAATTGGACTTTAGACATAAGAATGTGGCTAGCAAAGTAAACATTGTAAATGTTGATTTTACACAGACTTTGTTTGATCAAACCACGTTCATGTTTATTTATAATAAACATTTCTTGTGTCTTATTTGTCACATTCATTCTACACTGACATGTTTTAAAAGAATTTGGGATTGTCTTCTCTATAAAGAGCAAACATGATAGTTTAGCTTAAATTAAAACATCTTATAAGACAAAATAAGTAAGTTGTATGTGTTGGAAGAGCCTTCATTTCTGAAACATGGATCCATATGTTTTGGAATAGATCATTAACATGACATCATAAACAATGCACTTACCAATGACAACCAGCACGAACAGGAATGTGGCCACACCTGCGGTGATGTAGAACATGACTCTGATATGAGCCGCCAGCTCATCCAGATCGTCCACATTGGGAACAAGTATGGGTGGAACGAGGAAGCCAATGGCGATGCCCAACTGAAAGCAAAACAAACATCTATAATGAGAAAGTACAGTACACTACCTGACAAAAGTTTTGTCGCCTATCCAAGTTTTAGAAACAGCAAATAATGACTTGACTTCTAGTTGATCATTTGGTATCAGAAGTGGCTTATATGAAAGGAAATGCCTCTAGATTACGCTAATTTCACCAAAATAAAATATGATCATGCCTTGATTTTTAATTCTTTCATCAGGACAGTAAGGTCTGACTTTGCTTAGGCAAAAGTCTTGTAACGAAACAGAAATAATGTCCAGTATAGAATATAAAGTCATGCTGCAGTGGAAAAATAATAATATTGTGTGACTCCCATGAGCTTGGAGGACTGCATCCATACATCTCTGCAATGACTCAAATCCCTTATTAATCAAGCCATCTGGAATGGCAAAGAAAGCGTTCTTGCAGGACTCCCAGAGTTCATCAGGATTCTTTGGATTCATCTTCAATGCCTCTTTCATCTTACCCCAGACATGCTCAATAATGTTCATATCTGGTGACTGGGCTGGCCAATTCTGAAGCACCTTGACCTTCTTTGCTTTCAGGAACCTTGATGTGGAGGCTGAAGCATGAGAAGGAGCGCTATCCTGCTGAAGAATTTCCCCTCTCCTGTGGTTTGTAATGTAATGGGCAGCACAAATGTCTTGATACCTCAGGCTGTTGATGTTGCCATCCACTCTGCAGATCTCTCACACACCCCATACTGAATGCAACCACAAACCATGATTATTCCTTCGCTAACTTCACAGATTTCTGTGAAATTCTTGGGTCCGTGCGGGTTCTAGTAGGTCTTCTGCAGTATTTGTGATGATTGCCACTTCTGACACTTTTCCAAATGATCAACTAGAAGTCAAGTTATTATTTGTTGCTCTTACAACTGAGATCGATGACAAGATTTTGTCAGGTTGTGTATATGGCATTCAGTCAAAGCTAAAATGAATCAGACACCATCAACATTTCTCACATTATAACAGTTTATTCATAATAATTTACAAAATGTTAACATTATCTAGATAATGTCAGAATTTCTGATTGAAACTATGCTGAATGAAACAAATTACAATAAACCTGGTTTGCATGAACCTGTTAACCAGGTTTATGCAAACCTGAACTTTAATATTTTCCCAGACTTGCTGCACCTGTTGGTTTTTAGCCGACTCAATGAATCATTTTCGGGTATAATATGTCACTGTTTACTTTTTATTGCTATCTTCACTTTTATAGTGTCCTACACCCACTAGTACAAATATAAACCATATATTTGAATAACTGAATTACCTTTTGTTTTTACTGTACACACTCAACACGCAAATAAAACACTCCTAACAACGCAGATTTTTTTTAAACACAGTTTAAGCACAGGTACCAGCGCTTTTAAAATTGCATTTGCTTTGTCTCAATCCACTACCTGCTTTGTCTGATATTATTTGGTTTGTGTGAATACAAATTTGGAAACAAGCATGGGTTGTGTTCCACTTAACAACGGGACAACTGCAAAGCATTTGGGTGGCTCCACATTAAAACATCCCTACTATTTAGTTATCAACAACACTGTTTTGGTTAAAAACAGGGGTTTATAAATGAACCCATAGAATAGATCTCGTTCTGTAAGAATCGATCTGTGAAATCTGTAAACAAACATTCTCAAAATTCACCAATAACTTCAAGATTTAAGACTCATTGAAAATATTTGCAAAGTATGACATTTTAAACAAACTGTAGAAATCAAATTGTAAATAAAAATACATTCAGTTCTTTTTTTATTAAAAATTAATCAGGGGTCACCACAGCGGAATGAACCGCCAACTTATCCAGCACATGTTATATGCAGCGAATGTCCTTCCAGCTGCAACTCAGCACTGATAATTACTTACAAACTCTTGCATTCACACTCATACACTACGGCCAATTTAGCTTGATCAATTCACCTACATCGCATGAACTGTGGGGGAAACCGGAGCACCCAGAGTTATTATTAATTCAAAATATTATTTAATAATAAATAGAAAAAAGCTGGGATATGAGTTGATATACCAATACAACGATAAGCGTATGTAGGGCTGGGCTGATAAACAATATTATATCAAATCGCAATAAAATTTATATCAATAACAATCATAAGCATTGGACTTTTTGGTCTATATTGAACTAAGAGCCGATCACACAGCAGAAATGTGCAACAATGGGGATCTAAAAATGTGTTGATACAAGAGATATACCAAATGTTGGCCACTGAAAATAGGTTATGCTCTCTTTAATGGACTTTATAATTTGTGGCTTCAGTTATTGTTGGGATACTCGTTTAAATCTGGAGGAATTAACAACAGATATTGAAATATATATTATTGTTCAATATTGACGAGACCACATTGTTGCCGTATCATTCAGCCCTAAGCGTATGTATAAATAGGTGGATTTTTCCTCTGTGTGTACAAATATGAAAGAATCTGTGCAATTATTAATTGCATCTTGCTATGGTTCAATCATATTTCAAAATGTATCATTTTTACGTTTATAATAATATCCTAGTCAGCAAAATACATAACTCTAAAGTGTTCTAAAGTTTTTTTTCGATATTTATTGAAAGACAACTTTGACTTAAACTCTCAATTTAACGCAAACATGAGCTCATCCAATGAGGATAGAGTGGGGGCGGGGCTATCTGTTTGCTGACTAATAGCATACAAGATGTGTCAGCCTTCATATCTGTGTGATAATAAGTGTCATATTGTTTCCCCAATTGCCATTAGTGTCGCATAAATTGTAGTATAATTGTTCAGTACAGTTAAAAATTCCGTGAAGTGCTTTGAAATGTGCATTTTTATTCAATGTTTGGCATAACCTCATCTGAAAATTAGAGAAGCCCATCCCCTTTAAAAAAAACAGCCAATAGTGTTTGGTTTCATCACAGCTCTGTCAGTACCTACATTTCCATCCACTACGCATTTTGGATACGCGCATAAAAATAAATTGTGTGATTGAAATCCCAAGATGCACATAAATGAAAATGCGCATTAAAAAAAACGATGTGATTAACTGAGTAGGATAAACTTTTTATTCGATAAGAAAAAATGCAATGAACTTTGATGGAAACACTTTTAACGAACAAATTCCAGTATGCGCATTAAAAAAGGTCATGTGGCTTTGTTACAATAGATTATTTGATGATAAAAATGTGTGTGAATAGACAAACCAGGGGGCTGACCACATTGTAAAACATCTGAAATGTTGTTTTGGTCTTTCTAAAACGTCATAACCATTTCAGTATTAAGCTGTGGTCACACTAGAGTTTGTGCGTGCGAAATTCTGTTGTAGGGCGCTGCCAAAAGGGGCGAAATTAAATAAGATGATTAGACATTTTAAAAAGCGGGCAATTGCTCCATATTTTAAAATTCCTCCCGGAGAGGTCATGTTTTGATCCTCGATTGGACTCACGCAGTCAAGTGATGCGATTTTGCATGTCAGCGTTCACCAAACTTTGCACAGCAGCGAACGGTTTCCGTTCTGACGCATTCGCGTGCGTATGTATGGAAGCCTATGGGGAGAAAAGTGCAGTGTGACCGCAGCTTTAGTGTTATTATTTTAATAATTACCTCCAGAATGGTCAAGAGCATCTGTACTTCACGTCTCACGCGTTTACACATCACCAAGAATTTACTGCATGTCGGCATCATCTTCTGAAGTGCAAGTAATTTATTAAATAAGGAAAAGATTCACGCAACTTCTCCTAACACAGCAAATTTCGTTTTCACTGTTGATATTTGCCTCCAGTTAGTCATGATGATGACAATGATTTCATTTTATTTTGACTCGTTGGATGGAAATCTGCACATATTTCATACGATTCCTGTTTAGCGCATAAAGTTGATGCACAATTTTGTATGGAAACAGCTCATAATGAGGGTGGTTGAGCTCAAGCGTAACAAATTAAAATCAAATGAGGAGTTTGGAAGGGGGCGGGGCATGTCTAGAGAGCATTTGATTGGTCAAAAGATTTGATGAGAAACTGAAGTATGAGGTGACGTCAAAAAATCGTTAGACGATTATGCAAATGACCAACTGCAAGCTTTGGATGTTTAATAATTTTTGTATCTTCTAAACGACAATTTTGTCACTTTTTTGGAGCACTCTTGCTAATAGATATCTTTGAAACTAACATAATTACACCTAAAATGTTTTATTTTACTTCCAGGGGAGCTTTAAATTGACAAAACTATTGCTATAATCTTATTTAATCTTACCTGATTTCCGAAGACTCCAATGGAGCACGCTGTGGACACCTCATCCGACCCGAACCACACCGATGCGATCCGCGAGGGCATCCCCAATATAAACACCTGAGCAACGGAGCACGTGAACTGACCGAGAAATGTCACCGGGAAAAGGTCCGGTCTGGCGCTGGCCACCTTGATCCACGTGCCCGCGCAATTCAGAGCCGCGGCCACGAGCGCGATGACCCTCAGACCCTTTTTATCCAGTAGCCACGAAACGGGGAAAATGAGCGGAATGTATGTCAACATGTAAATCATGGACATCCAGTCTATGGTGAAAGAGTCCACGCCGTAGAAGCGCATGAAGATGTTGTTGATGATTCCGTACTGAATCCATTGATAGGAGTTGCAGAGCGAATATGAGCTGAATAAACACACTATGACCCATCTCTTTTTATACAAACGCGTTTCTGGCGTTGTGTAGCGATGTTCAAAATTCACCTCAGCATCAGTTTTTGAGTAATATGTATTGTCATTCACCTCTCCGTCCACTGACTTCGACTCATCGCCCATTTTCACCCGGTTTATGTCGTTAAAACGAGTGTCCATTCATTCATAATGAATCCCAAATGTCATGTTGAGGAGCCTGTCAGTCAATCTAGAGGAACTCACTGCGGTACTAAACAACATGTCAAACTATGTTATAAATAAATACAAACTTTTAAATAAATATCATATAAAAAACGTTTGAGTTTAAACACCAGTTAATAAACTTGCCATTTTAATATGACAGATTTGCTGCTTAGTTTCAATAAAGCGTCCGGCTCCCGCAGCAGAGACTCCTCAAACACCCGTTAAAAGTTTCGCCACCGTGATGAAGCTCCAGTGGAGAAATAAACGACTAGAGGAGAAATCACACAAACTATCTGTACTCAGAAATGGGCGTACTTTAACTGTAAAACTGTTGTCAGTCATGTGACACTCTCGAGCTCGTGTGCAGCACATGTTGTGAAAAATTAAGCCACACAAACATTTTGCGCGCCCCCTGGTGGCTGAATCCTGAATCTCATTTGCACTATGCCTATTCTAGTGTTGCCAGATTGGGCGATTTTGCGGGTAAAAATTATATAGGCGGTCAGTGAAAATGTGGTTTTCAGCGGGATTTGTATTGTTTTTGGGCTGAAATTAGATAGTTACATCTGGCAACCAGTGTTGGGAGTAACGAAATACAACTACTCACGTTACTGTAATAGACCTTTTTCACAGCGGAATTGAACACCGGAAGCGCCCTTCGAAGCCGTGTATAGTTTTTTCCGGTTTTGCTAGCAGCCGCAGAAACATGGCAACTTCAGGGCATCGAATGACATCCTCACTGTCAACTTTGCCAAAATTTGGACAAGACGACGTTGTTCGCTTGGTGAAGGACCACAGTAAGGTGAAAGGCTCAAAGCTGGACAAGGGATACAAGTTGTTCTTCGAACAGTTTGTTTTTAACTACAAGGGTAAGTAAATTGATAACATTATGTCTCAAGTATTTTGGTAGTTATCCTGTTAAGTTCTAATGTTAGTTAATTTAGTTGAGAGATTTTTTTTCTGCAAACCCTGTCTAAAACTGACACAGCCTAAATAAAACAGCATTTAAAAGATTATACCGATTTGCATAATTTGTGCAGAAAAAAATGTCTTACAAAAAGCGTTTGTTATGTAGGTTACTGTAATGCGTAGTGAGCAGCATATGCTAATATCAAGTCAGTTGTAAGCAAGATTAACTTTTTAACATCCAGCAGGATTAGTTTTATGTTAGTAGTTGTCCATAAGCTGTGCTAACCCCCTCCTTCCTTTGAATGCAGTGTCAGATATAGTGAACGACGAGGTAGTTGTACAGGCAAGTTGCTATCGGTCAATGAGAAAGAACGAGGAGCCCCATAAATTACAGGTTGCTTAATGCTCGCAAGGTTTCAAGTCTGGAAACATACTTTGATTACTACGCTGAGAAAATAAAGCTATTCGTTGTTGTGTTCAGTGTTTGTATACCATTCTATTAAAGTGTTACATTTTTTTTACACTTTGGTGGTCCCTATTGCACATTTTGTTGACTAAAAGTTGAATTGCAACTACATGCCAGTTACTGCTCATTTGAGTATTAGTAGACTGTCTGCTTAATATCTGCTGATACTGCTCCTTTAACACATTTAACTGACTATAAGAAACTTAAGTACGTAAACTTACACTAACCCCAACCTAACAGTCTACTTATAATCTATGAAGAATTAGTTGGTATGTAGATGCAATGTAACTTAAATTCAACAAAATGTGTTGAGGTACCTTAAAAAAAATGTGATACCCATTTTCCCACTAACCTCTACATTTTTAAATTTTGCTGCAAAAGTTGCAAATATCTTCAAAACACTCAGTTTGTAGCGATTGGGGTGTGTTTCCAGATCTTTAGGTTCAAGTTAGTTTATGTTCTTGTTCAAGTTCATTTTGTTCCACTGCTGTTGCAGTTTTTCCAGTGTTGTTTCTTGGCCAAATTATCCTTATGTATTTATAGTAATTATTATTTTATTGTTGCTTATTTTATACTTTAAGGTTGTACTGCAAGCAGTAAGTAGGCCTGTTGCATTAAATGGATGTAGCTGTTCCTGTGCAGCTGGAAAGGCCTTGTGCAATCATGTGGTGGCACTGCTTTTCCAAACTGCACACTACAGTACCATGGGAGTGAAGACAGTACCAACCGCACTATCATGCACCAGTGCTCTTCAAACATGGCACAGGCCAAGGACAAAGGTAAGATGTCTAAACCAAGGAAGAATCTTTTCAAACACACACACACTCACACATACACACACACTCACACATGCACACACACACACGCACACACACACACACATATATATATATATATACTCATTTCACTACATGTGATTTAGAGAAGAATAAAAAATACATGAGTTTACTGTATAATGTCACTGTAATCAAGTTAAAACATTTCATCAACCAAATGTATTAGTTTCTGTTTTTCATGGAAATCATACTTTTTTATTTGTTTAGATTGTAGTCTTGGCATTAGCAGAAACTACTTATTTAATTTGTGTAAGAATGATTTTTTTGTTAAATATAAAAACTTACTTTAGTCTATAACAAAAATGTCATTCAGGGAATTAGACCTGAACCCATGGATGAAGTTGTGGTGCGGAAGCCAAAAGCAGCAGGACGAAGTTGTGTTAAGTCTACACTCTATCAGGCATACCCAGGTGAGATTGTACACAGACACACAAACACAATCTCCCTTAACTTGTTTATCACCTATTTGACTTTCTTTGTTCTGCTGGACACAGAAAAGTAATTTTGAAGAAAGTTGAAAACCTGTAACCATTGACTTCAATAGAATTTGTTTCTCTTACTATGGAAGTCAATGGTTACAGGTTTTGAGCTCTCTTCAAAATATATTTTTCTGTGTCCAGCAGAACAAAGAAAGTCAAATAGGTATTAAATAAGTAAAGGGAGATAAAATTATGTCAGAATTTACATTTTCAACAGAAGTAATAAACTAAAATGTCTGAAAACACACAAGGGCAGGTAAATAATTATAACATTTTCATTTTTGGGTAAACAATCCACACTCTCACACAGACCTGTCTGTCAGCAGTATTGTCACTTTCTTTAATTGTCTATTTTCAGGACCTTTTCCTGACCCAGCACTGCTCTCCGTTGGTGATAAATTGAGAGACCTTAGACCACAGCTTGGTATTTGCTCAATCGTGTGTGGCCTCTCAAGCATGGAATTAGTGGAATCAAAATTTGGTCAAGTCCCAAAGGGCTCGGTTCTCTCTTATCAATGCCCCACTGCAGTATCACATGAAATTTGCAAGCATCCTGAAGCCCCTTCATTCCCAAAACTGCCATTACATGGCTATAGATTAGACAGGCACATGAATTACGTTCCCAGTTTTGAGGAGTATTACCATATTGAGAGTTTGATGGTTACTAGTGAACTATCATGCATTATTGAGAAAAACACAAGAGAGCAATCAGAGAATCCACTTTGGAAAGAACTGCGACAGCCACGCTTAACTTCCAGCAGATTTGGTGAAGTGTACAGTGCAAGAGGGGATTCATCATCTGAGGCACTTGCAGTCAGGATGCTGAGAGGTGTACGGCAAACATCCGCTATGAAAAGAGGCATTGAACTTGAGCCAGAAGTCCTACAGCTGTACAGTGACTTTTGTGGTGTAAATGTGTCACCTTCTGGATTTGTCATTCACCCTGATGCACCATACCTGGGTACTAGTCCTGACGCTAAAGTTTATGATCCATCTGAAAAACCACCCTTTGGGTTGGCTGAGGTGAAATGCCCGAATGTTAACAGCATAGCAGAGGCTACACATATCAAATTTACTAATGGTCAGGCTAAATTGAAAAGAAACCACAAATATTTCTGGCAGGTTTTAGGCCAGTTGGCAATAACTGGTTTGCCTTGGTGTGATTTTATCACGTCTACTAAAAGTGATCTCACAGTAGAGAGAATTTGGAAGGACGAGTCCCTGATCAACGATTTAAAGAAAAAACTTGACCTTTTTTATTTCAACACTTACATGCAAACTTACCTGAAAAACCAGTAACATACACATGTAAAAATTGCCACACACACCACATGTATTGTTCTCTTTATGAGTTTGATTTATTCATTGAAAATGGGACATAGCTGTATATTAATGTTGTGTGTGTTTGTGTGTGTAGATTGTAGATACATGTTTGTGTGTGTGTGTGTGTGTGTGTGTGTGTGTGTGTGTGTGTGTGTGTATATACATTATTGGATATGTACATTTTTATGCAAATATTCAACAATCTATTCATCTACAGAACTTATTTATATTGTGAAGCACTATCCAATAAACATTTCTTAATGGAGTTCACCTTTGTTCACTTCATTTTTTACACACAGATGTGGTCTTTTGTATCCAGTGGATATTGGAAATTGGACATTAAACAGCAGGTTGTCCATAGCTGATTAACAGAACCTGAAAGTGTAAGAGGAACAGTTGTGTCCCAGATATGGTACTCTTTTATTCTCCTGATAGCTCTCTCTACCAGAATTCTTAGACGGGCAATACTTTGTGTTTTTTCTGTGTTCTCCTTGCTGAAGCATGCACCTCTTTTGAATGGAGGGATGATGAGGCTTGCACCAACATCTGACAGCATCTGATCAATGACAAAGCCTTTATCGGCCATGCATGCATCTCCAGGTTCAAGTAGTTGGAGAATTCCACACTGCTTGGTTATTTCTTGGTCAGATATTGACCCGGTGAAGAGCTTGGAAACAAAGGTGATTACACCACATGGGGCAATACCTATCAGAGCCTTGAAAGTGGTGTGATTTTTGTAGACTGAAAATGTTTCAGACTGTAATGTAAGCGATGATGGAGATTCGCATCTAATTTCTGTGCAGTCCACAATCACTCTCAGATTTGGACAGTATTCTGCAAATTTAGCTGGCATCAGTTGTGTGACCTGTTCCCTTGACATCCAGATAGGCAGTGACCCCAAGACAAGGTATAAATAGTTGGCCCATGTGATGATCACTCTGCTCACAGTGGCGGTACTGATGCCAAAAATGTCTGCTATAACCTTCTCTTTAAGGCCAGCAGCAACACGACAGCAGTACAGGAACAGCTCATCCACAAGCGCAAGTTTACGGGTTGAACCTCCTTTTTCAACATCCACAGCACCACTGTTTCTCTGTGCTTTACTCCAGTACACTAATTTGGAGGCTGATGGGGCAACTGATTCCCAAAATATCCAGAATACTTTCTCAGATGGGAATCGAGTGTAAAATCTAAAGTCCTCATCAGTTGCACAGTATCTGTTAATGTGTAATTTTGAGGCAGATAGATCACAGAGTTGGACTTCTAACTGTCTGACCTTGGCCTCTAGCTCTCTGATTCTTTGAGCAGCAGCATCCAAATGTCCTGAAAGGTACAAAACATATTAAATAAAAATATATACTAACACACACACACACATATTTCATATTTTATTATAACACATATGTATGTAAACTGTCTATAAATACAGTACATCCGTTTATAATGTAAATATAATAACTTATATTTTTAAATAAAAATGTTTTCTGCTGTACATACCAGGTGATGGTTGACATGCATAGTCGTGGTCTGCTTGAGGGAGTATCGGCACAGCTACGGCTGGAGCAGTGCGGTCAACACGAACATCAACACCAAGCCGAGTACTTGCCCGTTGAAAAGGTGACTCACGTGTAACTCGGTCTGTACTCCAGTCATTCCAGGAAAAAAGGCGAGGTGCAGCACCAGGATTTATCTTCCTCCTTCCACTTTTGGTAGTGTAAATATCGTCCGCTTTGAAGTGCATACTGCACACGAACGTACTCCCGCGTTTAATTTGAAACAAAGGACCTTCATCCCGTCTGATAAATTTTACCCATGACTTCCTCTGTTCTTCATCTTTCGGGAAATCGTGGAAACTGAGGTAAGGGTGACGTTGTTTTGAGTTTGAGCAGCCGGGAACGCTGCAATAACAGCGATGAGACGACTCAGCCATTCTTTCTTACTGCGTTGCATTGAACCGGATGTTGTGATACACTGCTTCGCTTACCGGAACCAGGAAGTGTGAAAAAGGCCTATTATGTACCTTTTTAGGGTAATTGTACTTTCATGAGTAGAATTTTAAGCCTGTAATTTTACTTGTAGTTAAGTACAAATTAAGCTGAGTGATCTACTTCGTTACTTTTAAAATCACAATTAGTTACTGTAAATAAAATAATATTTCAACCACGCACTGACCAGCATTTCGGTAGCCAATAAAAAAGCTCATCTTACCAGACCTATGAAAAGACTGGTACATTATTTGAACCGAAAAACAAGTTCAGGCTGCAGCAGATTTACTTGAGCTGACTGTCATCATCATACAGTCCCAAAGTTATCAATTGACATATGGACATTTAAGACAGAAGAAATGAGGAAGAAATAGCAGAGGATGAGTGCCCAGGGCCACACCCGGAGGAGCTGTTCACCTACAGGTACATAGGGAAGAACTGACTATTGTTTTTTCTACTTATTTGAAATGCGGTCTTTATAGCACTTTATATTAGGTTAATACCCGTTTCTCCAAAGCAGTGCAGTAAGAAGGTTTAATGTGAAGTACACATATACAGGGGCGGACTGGGACAAAAATTCAGCCCTGGCACTGTAGCCACACCAGCCCACATTACCACACCGACACAGCCCCCCACCCACAGACACGCACATTCACTATTTAGTCTACATATGGTGAAATAATATGACATTCTTGCCAGATTTTGATTATGTATGGGTAACCTCAGATTGGGTCGACCCATCTTAAAATCCAGGTGGCAGTTGCCGATTGGGCCAAATGCTTAACATTTATTATTATTATTTTTATTATTATTATTATTATTATCATCATAATATCACATCTAGCAAGAGATAAAAGCTGTCTGCACTTTAAAACAATACATATTTAAAAAAAAAAAAACTGACCAGCCCAGATTTAAAAATTGGTCCGGCCCTTCTGGCATTTGCCAGAATTGCCAAATGGCCAGTCCGCCCCTGCACATATAGTATGGGATGACCTGTGTAAGAACTGACCATTGTTTTTTTTTCTACTTATTAGAAATTGGGTTTTTATGACTTTATATTATGTTAATACCCCGTTTCTCCAAAACAGAGCAGTAAAAAGGTTTCATGTGAAGTACACATATATTATGGGATGTCCTGTATAAGAACTGACCAATGTTTCTTTCTACTTATTGGAAATGGGGTACATGTTTACATTTCATTCTTAGCCTTCAGTGTCCGCAGTTTAATTCACCATATTTAACTGTTCTTGCTGAAATCATTGCTGCAATCAAAACCGAGTGATGTGTATGATTCAGCATAGCGGGAACTTACCACTGAGGTAAAGTTGTTTTTATATTCGTACATTCGTTCATTATAACACTCATATTGTTTACTATGCTACTTTGAATATTCAGTCTGAAATCGCATTAAAGCATGACTTGAAAACAGCATTAGCACTAAATGACAGTGAACAGAATTGTATTTTGATAGTCATATGATTGCACTATTCAGAATTTGCTCATAATGCCTTTCCGAAATTATAATATTAAGGAGAAAGTCAGAATATAAAACCCAATTTACCTCAATGAATTTACCTGATATGAAATGAGAACGGCAGAGTAGAGCATATTTTATTAGGTTGTCACTCCATTCAGCTACTTTTTAGCCAAAGTCGTGTGCAGTTGGCTTTAAAAGCAGTGTGGTGTACGGTAAAAGTTAAGGCCAGAGTCATGGTGACAGGCCAGATTGACTGTCAGGTGGTCTCTATATGGCCAGTCCGCCACTAAGTGTATGTGTGTGAATGAGTGTGTTTGATTGTTGGCGACCCCTGATTAATAAAGGGACTAAGCCGAAAAGAAACCCTGCTGAAAAATCCAGCTTAAACCAGCCTAGGCTTGTTGGGTGGTTTTAGCTGATTGACCAGCCTGGTTTTAGAGGGGTTTTGGCCATTTCCAGGCTGGTTTCCAGCCATTTCCAGCCTGGTCTTAGCTGGTCAGGCTGGAAAATGACCAGCCAAATCCAGCTAAAACCAGCTTGACCTGCCTGGTTTAAGCTGGATATAGCTGGTTTTGGCTGGACTCCCAGCTTGGCTAGGCTGGTCAAGCTGGTTTTAGCTGGTCATCTCCCAGCCTAACCAGCTAAGACCAGGCTGGAATAGCTGGAAACCAGCCTGGAAGTGGCCAAAACCCCTCTAAAACCAGTCTGGTCAACCAGCTAAAACCAGCCAACCAGCCTAGGCTGGTTTAAGCTGGATTTTTCAGCAGGGAAATGAATAAATTAGTTTAATATTTCAATATGATATACACCCCATCTTCTTTTTAAACTTACCTTTTTTCCCTTGTGTTCGTTCTGTATCACTGACTAACATTTGAACGACTGTTACATATGGCATCATGTTATACGAGTGTCAGTTCTGTGGGATTGGAGTCTCTGGTCCGTCGAGCGCCGCCTGGAGGAGAACAGCGTTAAACACATTTCTATGAAGCTGTAGTTTCTCCAACGTCTCCGTCAAGGGTCTGTGGAGGTTAAGGCAGAGATGGCGCCCTCTGGAGGTTGGAGTTTTTTTTTTAGTAAGGGCTATCTATATAAATTTATATATTAAAATCTTTTTTGACAGTTTCAATCACGATTTAATTGAATAGAATTAAAATAATTATTGGAGAATTACATAACTCACATTTGGGATAGATAAAATGTAATGCCTATTTGGATGGAATTGCACATAAATGTCTTAAATGGAGGGAGACGCAGTGGCGCAGTAGGTAGTGCCTCACAGCAAGAAGTTTCTGTGTGGAGTTTGCATGTTCTCCCTTATTCGTGTGGGTTTCCTCCGGGTGCTCCGGTTTCCCCCACAGTCCAAAGACATGCGGTACTGGTGAATTGGGTAGGCTAAATTGTCCGTAGTGTATGAGTGTGTGTGGATGTTTCCCAGAGATGGGTTGCGGCTGGAAGGGCATTGTGGCTGGAAGCACCCTGCGTAAAAACGTGCTGTGGCGATCCCAGATTAATAAAGGGACTAAGCCGACAAGAAAATGAATGAATGTCTAAAATGGAGTGGCATGATTTTTTTATTAACAATGAACAATAATTCATTCATTCATTCATTTTCCTTCAGCTCAGTTCCTCTATTCATCAGGGGTCGCCACAGCGGAATAAACCACTAACTTATCCAGCATATATTTTACGCAGCGAATGCTCTTCCAGCTGCAACCCAGTACTGGGAAACACCCATATACACTCATTCACACACATACACTACGCCATTTTAGTTTATTCAATTCACCTGTAGCGCATGTCTTTGGACTGTGGGGGAAACCGGAACACCCGGAAGAAACCTATGCCAACACGAGGAGAACATGCAAACTCCACATGCTCTTAGTTTGATCAGATGTGTTTAATTAGGGTTGGAACTAAACTGTGCAGAGCTGTGGCCCTCCAGGAACTGAGTTTGACACATGTGTTTTACAGCATTGATGTTGTAATTGAAATATAATCAGTAAAATAGACTTAAACATTCATTTAGCTGTTCAAGCGTAAAACACAGTAAAAGACCTTTTAAACCCAAGTGCTGACAGGAGTAGCAGGCTAGCGCAGAAACACTGGGATAAAATACATTTCCATATTTTAAAGACACCGCAGGGAACAATGGAATTTAATTCAGTGCTTCTTGTCAGGTCTGAGACTCACTTTATATCTTATAAATATAAGGCAGTGAAGATCACTCATTAAAAAATAATCAGATCTAAAATGCTGCAGTTTTTAATGGCACTTTAGTCCACTATAAGCGCTTGACCTGGCTGACTGGAAATGAAAAGTCTGATATACCCTGTTAAAGGACTGGTGAAAGACTTTTTTGTTGTGAATGCTTGAACTGACAATGCATTAAGAACAGAAGATAAAGCAATAATAAAATAAATAAATTATATAATATTAAAATTATATTACAATGACATTCAAATATATATATATATATATATATATATATATATATATATATATATATATATATATATATATATATATATATATACATTCAAATATATATAAGGAAAGCATCTCTTTGAAAAAAAAGATATCTCTGTATAAAATTTTAGGAATAGTTTTTATTTATTTATTTATCCGGGTGCTTTGGTTTCCCCCACAGTCCGAAGACATGCGCTATAGGTGAATTAAATAAACTAAACTGGCCATAGTGTATGAGTGTGAATGAGAGTGTATGGGTGTTTCTTAGTGCTGGGTTGCAGCTGGAAGGGCATCCGCTGTGTAAAACATAAGTTGGCAGTTCATTCCGCTGTGGCACCCCCTGATAAACAAAGGGGCTAAGCCGAATGAAAGTAAATGATAATAAAAAGAATCCTTTAGACTGAAGGAATTTACATCATTGGCAGAATGAACCATTATGGGAACCTTTGTCTGACCCAAATGTCTTGGCTGTTGACTGGTGTTGTATGCACTTAAAAAAAAAACACATTACTGCCTTAAATTGCTCAGCTGAGTTAAACAAAGTTGTACAATCTCAACTTACATTAGTCAAACTGACTAAACATATTATGTAAAACCATATATAACAAAAACAATGTAATGTAATGTAATGTATGTGTATATATACTAAGTAAATAATAAGTAAAACATTGCACCTTCATTACAGCATATATTAATACATGCAAGAGTCTATTTAGTTTGAAGGAACCTTTATATCTATGTAAAATTTATTTAGACAATGCAGCACTAATAATGTGAGAGCATGTGTTTGGCCATGGACAGAAAAGAAGTAAAGACAACTATACATAAAGTATACAGATATTTGTTAAACTAATTTCCATGACCTTTCCAAAACTTTATGGGTTTTTCAGATTCTCCAAAACTTTTCCAGGCCTGGAAAATGCCATGTCAAAATTTCATGACTTTTCCAGGTTTTTCATGACCGTATGAACCCTGTGATATCAAGTCATGTGTGGTGTCTACTTAATTTATTGTTTATTTAAGAAGACATACTGTTTTAAACCATAGGATGCTATACACATTTACAACACATTTATTTATACAAATATAATTTATTAACTTGATTTATAATGTAAACAATGGATCAGCTGCAATGGTTGTCTTTCAAAACTCACTTCATATTTGACCTGTTTTGCTTTTTACCATTTAGTTTGTTATATAAACTATGATTGCATTCATGTGACATGAAGGAATTGAAAATATAAACCGTACACTGGGATAAAATGAAAACAATATATATGTTTTCATGCTAATGTTTAGTACTATATTGCAAAACATAATAATGCATGTATTATGAAAACAGGAAAACTGAAGGGAGTCTTTTATTTTTAATTCTGTGACCTACATCACATTCATCAGCGAGGAGTCTTTATGAAAGACTTTAAATGTGAAAATTAATTTGATGCTTTTTTGAAACCAGGAATAGAATAAAGCGTAAATGATGGGATTAATGGTGGAGTTCAGAAAGAAAAATATCACAGCAACATCTCTGATTTGAAGTGTGTTTTCACTATTGTATGGTATCGCTAAAGCTGTAATATAATACGGCAGCAAACAGAGGAGAAACACAAAGACCAGAATCCCCAGCAGCATCGCAGCTTTTCTCTCTGATTTGTCGCTGATTTTGTTCTTAGAGGATTCTGTGCTGTTGTGAACCTGAAGGGCTCTTATAGCAGTCGCATGTTTCTTAGCAATGACAAAAACATGAGTGTATAATATTATAATGAGCGTACATGGCATTACAAACACAAGCAGAAGATCAATAATTGATGAAATCCCATCTGTGATGGCAAAACACACTGCTGGACGCACAACATCAGTGAAGTTTCCATTAACATACAGAAGAGTGAAGTTATAAATGAGTGAAAACAACCAGTTTAGCAGAGTTGCTGTACAGACCACAGTCAGTGAGATTTTCTCAGAGTAAAAAAAGGGAAAACTCAAAGCCAAGAAGCGATCGACAGCTATTAAAGACACAGTGTGAACAGAAACACTTGTTGCCTGAAAGTTCACAACTTTAAAAACCAAGCACATGACTGATCCAGAAGTCCAGCATGATTCAATGACCAAAGACAAATGAAGTGGTATCACAAACACTCCAGTGAGAAAATCAGACGCAGCCAAAGAGAGGATGAGGATGTTGGCAGGTGTGTGGAGCTGCTTGAAGTGACTAACAGAGATGATGACCAGCAGGTTTCCACACACGGTCAGAAGAGCCACAGCTGCTGCGGCCACATACAGAATCACATAGACAGATAAAGAAACAGATCTCTCTGGACACGAGTAGTCCTCGCACATATCAGTTTGGTTCACTGCTGTAAGATTCATTGTGAAGCATTGGGTGAGTATGGTTTCCTGCGACTTTCCTCATATGAAGTTTAATAGATGCAAAACAACAGATAAAGATTACTTAAGACACTACTGTAATGTGTCTTCACCAGCTGTGAACGGCTCGTCACTGTAACACATTCACTGTTAAAGATGTGCCACAACTCACACTGCCTTTTATACACTCGACATGTTGACTCTTTCAGCAGCATCAGGGGAGAAGAACATTCAGCTGAGAGATCAACTTGTTTAGAAAGGTTTGAGATAATCGTATAGTCTAATAACAAGTGGAATCATTTACAATATATCAAATAAAGTTGTCAATACTGTAATTCTTCACATACTGTTTACATCTCCATGTTTTAGTATGCTTACCATTTGACATGCAGAAAGCATCTCCACTTCACCCTGTGAGGCCACAGGAAACCATTTGTAAATGTCAGGAAAGGCTGTTAATAATGTTGTAAGGCTATACAGGTGGATGAGTACAGGACTGCGTTCACAGAAACATACTTTCCATACTAATGTACACTATAGCGGCACTAACAGTGTGTCATTATATTCATTCCAAGCAATCTGTTAAAGCAGGCGGTTCATTCCGCTGTTGCGGCCCCTCATGAATAAACGGACTAAGCCAAAGGAAAATAAATTAATCAATCTGTTAAAGTTACACATTACATATTATACATGTATTCATAATATTGTCTTGATATAAAAATGAAAGTGTGACTGTTTCACTCAGAGTGTAATGCAGGCCTATAAAACAAGACTGGTTTTCAGTATGGCAGACGTTTCATTAAAAGGTTTTATGCTGAATGTCACATGAACAAACAGAAAACTAGTCTTTTATCACATCCTCCTGTTAAAGAAAGTCTGAATGGTGCTGTTATCTGTGGATTTGTTATGGTATGCAGCTCACTGAGCCAGTTCTTGGTCATATGTGTTCATTTTATTGGATTTTACACTCTTAAAGGTTCTGAATTGCCATTGATTGCTCCATTTAACACTCACTCACTATTCGGCTTAGTCCCTGATCAATCAGGGGTCGCCACAGCAGAATGAACCACCAATTACTCTGGCAAATGTTTTTATGTGGCGGATGCCCTTTCATTCGCAACCCAGAATTAGGAAACATCCATGGTGGGAATTAAAAGGGGGTTTGGGGAGGATTGACCCCCCTAATTAATGCTTGATCCCCCCTGAAGGACATCAAAACAAGATGTATAAGGGTGGTCATCCCTTTAATAGATATTAAATAGCTTTCTTCAATATTAGTTTTCTTAAATATTAATATTAAAAAAAATATATAATGAATATACAATTGACCCCTCCCCCAACAGTTCATACCACTGTAATGCATTCAATCACACCAATCAATGCTAGGAAAAACATCATTCAGCAGTCTGACAATGCCAGTTCTACAGCACGATAGACATCTCAAGCATTCACAAAACACGTTTCTTGTAAAATAGGTGTTTATATAGCCTACAAAAAAGCAAATTTAGACACATAATTTGTATAGTTTGGCCTACTGTAACCTCTAAATTGTCAATAAATGTCCCTCAAAACACTGAAAAAATACATTTTATTAATAAATTAGATGTAATTTAAATACATTCATGAATTTGATTCACTGGCGAATGTATACTACAAAAAATTTTAAATCGCACATTGGAAATATCCACACACTCTCATTCACACACACTCACAGCCAGTACACTACAGCCAGTTTTAGTTTAATTAATTCTATACTGCATGTCTTTTGGACGGTAGGGGAAACTTACGCAAACATGGGGAGAACAAGCAAATTTAGAATTACATTCTAAAAAAAGTTCTTTACAGCAATTCAATAGAGCTTCAGTCTAAGAACCTACATGTGCTTCTTTTCAGAACTCTTCACTGAGTGGTTCTTCTATGCATGTTAATAAAGGATTCTGTTTACATTTTAATTTGAGTTCTACAATGCACTTAGTTGTCCTATATTGGACCGTTCTCACAGTAGAGCTGAAATAAGGAAATTTCCTAGGGAAAAAAATGGGACGTCTGATCACCCTTACAGAGGACTAAACAGGGAAATTCAAAACTCTAATTAAGCTACAGCCTCTCCGAGCCATAGTTTAGCAGCATCACTGTTTTTGAACAGCAGAGAGCCGAAATAACACCACATTATCGGCATTCGAAAGCATAATGCAAAGAGGCGTTTCATGCATCATGGCACAAATTAATTCATCAGCCAATCAATAGCTCCCTCCTTACCCCGCCTTGGGGCTTCAGCCCCACCTAGCCCTTATGGTAATCTGGCCCTGGTTGTTAACTTTAGGGTTATAGTCCAAAAAAACAAAGTTCTCCAAATATAAAAGATATTCATTTAACAATTAACAATAATAGTACATAAATAAGGATGTGCTAATATGTAAACGAAACATTATTATGAATTAATGATGGTTAAGGCGCGTATTAATCATGAACTAACTTTAACTGCAAAATGAGTCACAAGAGCTCATGTGTGAATAACGACTATTAGGGCCGGAGTGGGACTCCTTTTCAGCCCTGGAGTTTCAAGCCTTAGACCGGGCCACCTCAGTACACAACTGACTATATTAAAATAAGGTCATTTCCAATTCAGTTTTCACGCCTTATCACGTCTTTTTCAGGAAAACAGCTGCTTTAGAACTTCAAATGTTCAACAACCTTACAGTTTTATATGTCTTAACAATAAAAATGAAAAAAAAAAAAAAAAAAAAGAGTTATTCGGGTAAGGATCGAACTAGAGGTCTGCATTCCCGCAGACCTATACATTTCCGAATAAATCACAGGAGCGGTGGGTAATGGGTTTAATTTGGGACGGTAGTGGGCTGTCTAGCAATATCGCTCCCGACTCCTGAGTGAGCATGCTTATGTATGTGTGTAAATGAAATAGCGCGATGCTGTGTTTAGCTTGTTTGTTGCTGTGTGTGTGTGTGTGGGTATGTATGCGCACGAGCAAATGAGAGATGTGTGTGTGCGCGCAAATGAGAGAGAGAGAGCTTTGCCTGTGTGTGTGCTTGGTGCTTATGAGTGTGTGTTACGCCCCATTCACACGGGGCTTCAGCGTCAACGCTTGACTGAAGGCGTGTCTGAAGTTGGAGCTGAAATCGTCATAGCAGCGTCAGCCAATAAAATTCAGTCAGCAATAGGCCACTGTCTGAGCTGGTGTATTTGCATACAGCGATCTGATTGGCTGACGCTTCCGTCGGCGCTTGAAAAGTTGAGCTAGTCCCAACTTCTGCAGCGAGGAACGCTTCTGAATTGTCGCCGACGGATCCACAATGCAGTTCGGCAACGCCTGACGTCACCCATTCAAAGTGAATGGGAAGCGTTGACGCTGACGCCCCGTGTGAATAGGGCGTTAGTGGGCGCGCGCGCGAATGAGAGAGAGAGAGCTTTGTCTGTGTGTGTGTGCTTGGTGCTGTGCGTGTGTGTTTATGCAGACAGCTTGTTATAGGCTGTCTGGACTGTATAACTGGGTAATTTTCGGTTTTGTTCTCCCCCTGCTCTTTAGCGGGATCGGGCGCGGTGGGTAGAAAACGTGGCGGGTCGGGCAGCGGGACAACAAGTGCTTAATATAAGCGGGAGCGGTCGGGTTCGGGCTTAAACCTGGCGGGTGTGGGCGGGAGCGGGATTCAAAATTTAGTCCCGCGCAGATCTCTAGATCGAACTCAGATTGACGGCATCATAAAACATCATACTGGCCACTGGACCACAATGGCACTGTTCCACTCATATGGCCAGAATAATAATTACATCATCACTACCTTGCAGGCTGCATTTTGCTCATGGGGCTGCGAGACAATAAATAAGAAGAGCGGAGCTGCGGCAAAATAATGAATAAAAAGAGTGAGGCTATTGTCAAATAAATGAAAAAAAGTGTGACTGCTGAGAGTGCAAGCAGCTAGAAACACCGGCCCTCGCGGCCAAAAATTCTCCCAGTCCTCCCGATTAGCCAATACGGGCCTGACGACTACCTTAGTTACGTGTTAGTACATGTTGTTAATGTGTTAATTCATATTTAAGTTTAAGCTAAGTGTAACCAACATGAACTCATGAGCTGTTAATGTATAGCTATGTCATGACTTTACTTGGAGGGGCACATCACCATTAACTCCTCCCTAACAACTCATCACTCCTGTGTTTAAACTGCTCATGTTGATGTCCAAAGAACACATTTTTTATTGGCATTCAGTGTAAACTGAATAAGACGGAAGTGCATAAGGAGTCCATGAGTAGTTCTTTTTGACTTAGTCCCTTTATTAATCTGGGGTCACCACAGTGGAATGAACTGCCAACTTACCCAGCATATATTTTACGCAGTGAATGCCCTTCCAGCTGCAACCTATCACTAGGAAACATACACTCCTTCACACACATACACTAAGGACAATTAAGCTTACCAAATTCACCTACAGCGCATGTCTTTGAATATAGAAATGCCAACTGACCCAGCCGACGCTCGAACCAGCGACCTTCTTGCTGTGAGGCGACAGCGCTACCCATGTGCCACCCTGCTGCCCATGAGTAGTTAAATATGGGTTAATGATGATGTGCCTCTCCAAGTAAAGTCATGACATAATTATACATTAACATATCATGAGTTCATGATGGGTAAAATTAGCATGATGTGGCAGTACCTTTTAAAAAGGTACATATTTATATCTAAAGGGTCCATAATGGCACCTCAAAGGTACCTTTTGGGAACATTTGGGCACTAATATGCACTTTTAAGGTACCACTGTGGACTCTTTGGGTACAAATATGTACTTTTTAAAAAAGTACTGCCCCAGTGTCAGCTCTTGTACCTTTATTACTGAGAGTGTAACGAGTAATTAAGGTAGCTGTTATTCACACATGAACTCATGTGACTCATAATAAAGTTAGTTCATGATTATCACATGCATTAAATCATCATTAGTCCATAATAAAATAATGTTTAGTTTACATATTACCACATCATCATTCATGTATTGTTATTGTAGTGTTACCGATATTCCTTGTGTTTTGTGAAGTTTTTTAAACTGTAACAACACTGTTAAAACAATTCCTGCTAACATTATGGTAGTTTACACAGAAAAAATAAAGGTATCACTTTCAAAAACTTGCACTTAGTAACCCACTTGCATAATACTGCATTATTAGTTCCCTCAAAATGCAGTTTTCTTTGAATAAATGGATGGAATTTATATCATCTTTCCTTTTTAAGCTGAGAACAGTACTATTTGAATACATTTACCACAGCATATCATCATCTAGGAGACTTCCTATTCATTAACATTTATAAAAATAAGAAATGTATTTGTATATATACTTATATATTCATGAGAAAATCTGTAAGAAGCTTTTTTTTTTTTTCAAAAAGCGCATTTGGCAAATTTGATCTTTCCCCCCATACTTTTTAGCAGTGGTGGTGGGGTCGGGCAGTGGCAACTTGTACCTTAAGGGGGCACATGTTAACATACATCACAAATTACTTAAACAATAATTCAAAGTAATTTTTTTACATGCATCACTCTGCAGACTTCATAAACAAGCTAATTAAATAACCTAAACTCAAAATAATCTTTATAATTTTAATTTATTTGACAAGTAACTTTGTATTGTAGTAGGATAACACATTTCTAACATTCATGTACATCAAGGCTTTTCGACTTAGTCCCTTTATTAATCTGGGGTCGCCACAGCTGAATGAACCGCCAACTTATCCAGCACATGTTTTTACACAGCGGATGCCCTTACTGCTGCAACCCATCACTGGAAAACACCCATACACTCTCATTCACACACATACACTACGGACAATTTTATCTATACCCAATTCACCTGTACCGCATGTCTTTGTACTTGAGGGGGAAACCGGAGCACCCAGAGGAAACCCACGCAAACACGGGGAGAACATACAAACTCCACACAGAAATGCCAAATGACCCAGCTGAGGCTCGAACCAGCGACCTTCTTGTCGTGAGGCAACAGCACTACCTACTGCGCCACCGTGTTGCCCAGTTGCCCTCCCATTAACTTAAAATAATGTTTTCCAAGTCATCATTAACAAACCAAGGAAATTTTCACAGTATTTCCTATGAAACCAAAATAATCATTCTGGGGTCATATTAAGTCTTATTTCTTATAGTTTATTTCTTGAATAAAAGCAGTTTTCAATACATATATATATATATATATATATATATATATATATATATATATATATATATATATATATATATATATATATATATATATATATAAAAATTATTTAGGGTCAGTATTTTTAGCCTCCTCAAGAAATAATTCCTGTATATTTTTTGATTGTCTACACAACTAACCAGTTATACAATAACTTGACTAATAATTAGAGAGGGGGCTGCAGACTCAGTGCAGATGCAATCTGAGCTGCATGCAATGCTTTTGAATGGGCTCACATAACCCCACTCCTAACCCGTCACAGTGACGTCACTAGCTCCATTGAGTGCACTGTGTCTGACTTTGCATCTCTGAGAGATGCAATTTCAGCTTGCATCATAAAGGCTGCATCCAGATACTATTGAATAATTATTATAACTTTCCAAGTTAACATAACCTAGTTAAGTCTTTAAATTACACTTTAATCTGAATCAAATAATAGTCAAATATTATGCACTGACTGTGAAAGATGAAATATTATTAGAAATTAGTTCAACTATTATGTTTAAAAATGTGCTGTAAAAAACCATGTGTTTGAAATCAAAAACAAATGAAGGCAAAACTAAATAAATTGAATATTACTTTGACATGAGTGTGACTGAAAACTAAATTTGATCAACGTGTTACATCTGTTCTCCGGTACTTGCAGACTGTTTGTAAATTCAAGACTGCATTTCTTAACGTAAAACTATGTACACTCAATTTCTGAATAATAATAGCAGAGGACTTCCTATATTAACAGTGTTAAAATCGCTATTGAAAACAGAAGTCTAATATCATCAACAGTGGACATTTTGATTGTGTTTCACAACATGAACATGACTGAAGTTTAATCTTTTTATTACCTGTGTCAATTTGAGGGGTTAACTTCTGATGAATGTGGCGATACTGATGCCCCAACGCCAAACTTTACAAACTGTTAACCTGCTGTAAAGGGCCCTTGTCAGCAATCCAAAGCCTTGTGTAATGAGAATTAACATAATAATACAGAATGTAATAAATATCAGCCCTTATATCTGATTTCACAATGATATTAAAAACATTATTTTATTGAATAGGATTTGGATTGAATGCTGTCAATAATAACATCGTAGACTGCAAAAACAGTATTTACACTGATATAATTGTTTAGAAACATAGAAGTGTCACTTTTTACTGTTCTTATTCAGCAATCAGGGTTTTTAGTATGACACCTTCTTTGCTTTCAGTAAAGCAGAATAATGGTTATTTCTCTGCTGACATCATTGCACTGTGCATTACATTTTGAGTAATTATACATTAAAGTGCATTAGACTTTATTAATCTCTAATTACCGGTGAGTTTTCACTACAAAACAAAATGGCACAAATACTGCATTTTATTTCCAGTAATGACAGAACATTAATTTTCACATTCATTTTATGCTGATATGAAAAAAAGGCCTATGGTACTTTTTATATGAGACTCATTTATCCTATTAACATGTGTATATGATAAATATATGATCATCTGAATGAAAATATTATTGAACAATTTTATCTATTAAACAAAATAAGTGAGTTAAAAAGTGTAACACAAACGCAAATATCCTTTTTTCTTATATTCTGCAGCATAAAATAATGCAGAAAAAGCATAACCTGTAGGCAAATTCACCTTACAGCAATGAAAAGTTGGAAGAATTCTGTCTCACATTAAATGACCTACATCACATTCATCAGAGAGGAGTCTTTATGAAAAACTTTAAATGTAAAAATTAATTTTAAGCTTTTCTTAAACCAGGAATAGAATAAAGCGTAAATGATGGGATTAATGGTGGAGTTCAGGAAGAAAACTATTACAGAAACATTTATAACATACATATATATAACACTGCCATATGGTATCACTAAAGCTGTAATATAATACGGCAGCAAACAGAGGAGAAACACAAAGACCAGAATCCCCAGCAGCATCGCAGCTTTTCTCTCTGATTTGTCGCTGATTTTGTTCTTAGAGGATTCTGTGCTGTTGTGAACCTGAAGGGCTCTTATAGCAGTCGCATGTTTCTTAGCAATGACAAAAACATGAGTGTATAATATTATAATGAGCGTACATGGCATTACAAACACAATCAGGAGATCAATGATACATGAAAACCCATCAAAAATAGCAATACACACTCCTAAACACAGAACATCAGTGAAGTTTCCATTAACATACAGATAAGTGACGTTATAAATGAATGAAAACAACCAGTTTAGCAAAGCTGCTGTACAGACCACAGTCAGTGACCGTGTGTGGCACAGTCCCTGATGAAGGAAAATGAATGATAATAAAAAAGTATTCTTTAGACTGAAGGAATTTACATCATTGGCAGAATGAAAAATTAGGGGAACCTTTTGTCTGAACCAAACTTCTTGGCTGTTGACTGGAATTGTATGCACTTTAAAAAACATCTTACTGCCTTAAATTGCTCAGCGGAATCAAACTGAATTTTACAACTTCACATCAACTTAACATAACTTAACATAAACTTACATTAATCAAACTGACTAAAAATATGTATGAATATGTAACAATATGTAAAACCATATATAACAAAAAATTGAGCTTCAAATAAATTAGATAAAGAAACACAACATTTGTTGTCATAACTTTTTGTGAAATCAAGTCATGTGAGGTGTCTCAACACAATCTCATCGCAGTTCAAAACTTTTTGATTTAGTGGCTAATTCGTATGAATACGTACGATCTAATTCTTACAATTTTGTACGATTTGCTCATCATCCAATGACGGTTGGGTTTAGGGGTGGGGTTAAGTGCCACGCCTCCTGTTTAAAATCATACTATTTCGTAAGACTGAACTCGTATGAATTCGTACGAATTAGCCACTATACTGGCAAAACGTAAAATACTTTCGTTTTCTCGTGAGATCAGGCTGGGTGTCTACTTAATTTATTGCTTATTTAAGCAAAAACCATAGGCTACTATTAACACATTTAATTACACAAATAGGGCAACGCGGTAGCGCAGTGGGTATCACGTTCACCTCACAGCAAGAAGTCACTGGTTCGAGCCTCAGCTGGGTTAGTTGGCGTTTCTGTGTGGAGTTTGCATGTTCTCCCCTTGTTCGTATGTATTTCTTCTGGGTGCTCGGGTTTCCAACACAAGTCCAAAGACATAGGTGAATTGGGTATGCTAAAATTGACCATAGTGTATGAGTATGTGTGGTAATGAGTGTGTATGGGTGTTTCCCAGTGATGGTTTGCAGCTGGAAGGACATCTGCTGCGTAAAACATTTACTGGATACGATGGCGGTTCATTCCGCTATGGCGACTCCAGATTAATAAAGGGACTAAGCCAGAAATGAATGAATGAATGATAATTATACAAATATAATTTATTAACTTGATTTATAATGTAAACAATGGATCAGCTGCAATGGCTGTTGTTCAAAACTCATTTCATATTTGACCTGTTTTGCTCTTTACATTTATTTTGTTATAAACAATACATTGGCATGAAATTAAAACAATATTTATGCCTTCATGGTAATGTTTCTTGTAATGTACATAGCAAAACATAACAATGCATGCATTTTGAAAATGAGCATTTCTTTTAAATTGTGTGACTTACATCACATTCATCAGAGAGGAGTCTTTATGAAAGACTTTAAATGTGAAAATTAATTTGATGCTTTTTTGAAACCAGGAATAGAATAAAGCGTAAATGATGGGATTAATGGTAGAGTTCAGGAAGAAAAATATCCCAGCAACATCTCTGATTTGAAGTGTGTTTTCACTATTGTATGGTATCGCTAAAGCTGTAATATAATACGGCAGCAAACAGAGGAGAAACACAAAGACCAGAATCCCCAGCAGCATCGCAGCTTTTCTCTCTGATTTGTCGCTGATTTTGTTCTTAGAGGATTCTGTGCTGTTGTGAACCTGAAGGGCTCTTATAGCAGTCGCATGTTTCTTAGCAATGACAAAAACATGAGTGTATAATATTATAATGAGCGTACATGGCATTACAAACACAATCAGGAGATCAATGATTGATGAAATCTCATCTGTAATGGCAAAACACACTGCTGGACGCACAACATCAGTGAAGTTTCCATTAACATACAGAAGAGTGAAGTTATAAATGAGTGAAAACAACCAGTTTAGCAGAGTTGCTGTACAGACCACAGTCAGTGAGATTTTCTCAGAGTAAAAAAAGGGAAAACTCAAAGCCAAGAAGCGATCGACAGCTATTAAAGACACAGTGTGAACAGAAACACTTGTTGCTTGAAAATCGACAACTTTTAAAACCAAGCACATGACTGATCCAGAAGTCCAGCATGATTCAATGACCAAAGACAAATGAAGTGGTATCACAAACACTCCAGTGAGAAAATCAGACGCAGCCAAAGAGAGGATGAGGATGTTGGCAGGTGTGTGGAGCTGCTTGAAGTGACTAACAGAGATGATGACCAGCAGGTTTCCACACACGGTCAGAAGAGCCACAGCTGCTGCGGCCACATACAGAATCACATAGACAGATAAAGAAACAGATCTCTCTGGACACGAGTAGTCTTCGCACATATCAGTTTGGTTCACTGCTGTAAGATTCATTGTGAAGCATTGGGAGAGTATGGTTTCCTGTGACTTTCCTCATGAAGTTTAATATGTGCAAAACAACAGATAAAGATTCCTAAAGACACTACTGTAATGTGTCTTCACCAGCTGTGAACGGCTCCTCACTGAAACACATTCACTGTTAAAGATGTGCTACAGCTCACACTGCCTTTTATACACTCGACATGTTGACTCTTTCAGCAGCATCAGGGGAGAAGAACATTCAGCTGAGAGATCAACTTGTTTAGAAAGGTTTGAGATAATCTTAAAGTCTAATAACAAGTGGATTCATTTACAATATATCATATAAAGTTGTCAATACTGTAATTCTTCACATACTGTTTACATCTCCATGTTTTAGTATACTTACCATTTGACATGCAGAAAGCATCTCCACTTCATCCTGTGAGGCCACAGGAAACCATTTGTAAATGTCAGGAAAGGCTGTTAATAATGTTGTAAGGCTATACAGGTGGATGAGTACAGGACTGCGTTCACAGAAACATACTTTCCATACTAATGTACACTATAGCGGCACTAACAGTGTGTCATTATATTCATTCCAAGCAATCTGTTAAAGCAGGCGGTTCATTCCGCTGTGGCGACCCCTCATGAATAAACGGACTAAGCTAAAGGAAAATGAATTAATCAGTCTGTTAAAGTTACACATTATATATTATACATGTATTCATAATATTGTCTTGATATAAAAATGAAAGTGTGACTGTTTCACTCAGTGTGTAATGCAGGCCTATAAAACAAGACTGGTTTTCAGTATGGCAAACGTTGCATTAAAAGGTTTTATGCTGAATGTCACATGAACAAACAGAAAACTAGTCTTATTATCACATCCTCCTGTTAAAGAAAGTCTGGAATGATGCTGTTATCTGTGGATTTGTTATGGTGTGCAGCTCACTGAGCCAGTTCTTGGTAATATGTGTTAATTTTATTGTATTTTACACTCTTAAAGGTTCTGAATTGCCATTGATTGCTCCATTTAATACTCACTATCCTTCGGCTTAGTCCCTGATCAATCAGGGGTCGCCACAGCAGAATGAACCACCGATTACTCTGGCATATGTTTTTATGTGGCGGATGCCCTTCCAGTTGCAACCCAGAATTAGGAAACATCCATAGTGTGAATTACAAGGGGGTTTGGGGAGGATTGACCCCCCTAATTAATGCTTGATCCCCTCTGAAGGACATCAGAACAAGATGTATAAGTGTGGTCAGCTCTTTAATAGTTTAATAATGGCTTTCTTTAATATCAGCTTTCTTAAATTCATTCATTCATTTTCTTGTCGGCTTAGTCCCTTTATTAATCCGGGGTCACCACAGTGGAATGAACCGCCAACTTATCGAACAAGTTTTTACGCAGCGGATGCCCTTCCAGCCACAACCCATCTCTGGGAAACATCCACACACACACTCAAACACTATGGACAATTTAGCCTACCCAGTTCACCTGTACCGCATGTCTTTGGACTGTGGGGGAAACCGGAGCACCCGGAGGAAACCCATGCGTACGCAGGGAGAACATGCAAACTTCACACAGAAATGCCAACTGAGCCGAGGCTCGACCCAGCGTCCTTTTTGCTGTTAGGCGACAGCACTACCTACTGCGCCACTGCTTTGCCCACTTTCCTAATTATTAATAATTAAAAATATATAATATAAATATACAATTCCCCCCCCCCCCCCCCCAAACGGTTCATACCACTGTGTTGCATTTAATCACGTCATATGTACATGCAACATATATTTTGAAATGCATCAAAAATTGTTTAAATATGAATATGACTCTGCCTCATTTTTGAGCTGCGCTGTGCTGTAGGTGCTTAATTTGGCCAACTGTGCTACTTTATTTTAATACTGGTCATTATGGTGGTACTTGGAGAGACCATTTTTTTCTGAGGTGATACTTGGTGAAAAAAGTTTGAGAACCACTGTACTAGACGAACATGCATAAGTTCACGAGTAGTTCTTTTCGGCCTAGTCCCTTTATTAATCTGGGGTCGCCACAGTGGAATGAACCGCCAACTTACCCAGCATATATATTACACAGTGAATGCCCTTCCAGCTGCAACCCATCATTAGAAAACACCCATACACTCTCCTTCACACACATAGTGTACAGACAATTTAGCCTACCCAATTCACTTATAGCACATGTCTTCGGACAGAAAGGCCAACTGACCCAGCTGAGGCTTGAACCTGCAACTTTCTTGCTGTTAGGTGACAGTGCTACCCATTTTGCCACCGCGTGGCCCATGAATAGTTAAGAATGGGTTAATGATGATGTGCCCCTCCAAGTAGTCACGATATAATTATATATTAACGTATCATGATGAGTTCATGATGGTTAAAGCATGAACTAATGTGGTACTTAATTCACTAATTAACAAACAATCATGTACTAACAAGTAATTAAGGTAGCCGTTATTCAATGCAAAAACAATATTGCATTATTAGTTCCCTCAAAATGCAGTTAATAATGCAGAAAGATGTGATCTTTTCTTTCACCCTTTTCAGCAGTGGCGGTTCTAGACCACAGTAATTGGAAGGGCAGGGCAGAGGCCACTTGTACTTTTTAAAGGGCACACTTTAACATGCATCACAAACTATACTTAAACCAGTGGTCCTCAAACTTTTTTCATCAAGTACCACCTCAAAAAAAATTTGTCTCTCCAAGTTCCGCCATAATGAGCAGTACTGAAATACAGTAGCGTAGTAAGCCCAGCAAAGCAGCTACAGCTCTGTATAAAACGTGGCAGATTAATTCCTCTTATTAAGAATATTTATTATTGTCAGCCACATTAAACATAAATAGTATGAACGTTAACCCTGTACTGTGCTTATATGTAAAAAAACAAACTAAAAACGTCAACATTTAGATTAAAATGTGCTTAAGGTAAAAAGAAAAGTGCTGTACTTAAATGTAAAGTATTAGCATATAGCAGCCAATTCATCAACACCTGAAAATGTTGCCTGGACCTTAGAAATAGGCTATATGTCATATAATGAATATTATTATATGTCATATTTATATATAAATCATTTTTGATAAATTTTGAAATATATGTACCAGAGCATGTACATTTGACATATTTGATTTGAAGCCCAAGTACCACTAGTGTTACACGTACCACAGTTTGAGAACCATTGACTTAAACAATTATTCAAAGTCATTTTTTTTGCATCACTCTGGAGTCTTCGTTCATTCGTTCATTCATTCATTTATTCATTTTCTTTTTGGCTTAGTCCCTTTATTAATCTGGGGTCACCACAGCAGAATGAACCGCCAACTTATCCAGCATATGTTTTACGTAGCGGATGGCCTTCCAACTGCAACCCATCACTGGGAAACATCCATACACATTCATTAACACCCGGAGGAAACCCATGCGAATGCAGGGTGAACATGCAAACTCCACACAGAAATGCCAACTGACCCAGCCGAGGCTCAACCCTGCAACCTTTTTGCTGTGAGGCGACAGCACTACCTATTACCTAATTGTTTACTTTAACTTTAGAAACATAGAAGAGTCACTTTTTACTGTCCTCGTTTAGCAATAAGGTATTTTTGTATGACACCTTTGCTTTCAGTAAAGCAGAATAATGATATTTCTCTGCTGACATCATTGCCTTGTGCATGACATTGAGTAATTATACATTAAAGTGCATTAGACTTCATTAATCTCTAATTACTGGTGAGTTTTCACTACAAAGCAAAACAAAATGGCACAAATACTGCATTTTATTTCCAGTAATGACACAGAACATTCATTTTCACATTTATCTTATGCAGAAATGTAAAAAAGGCAAATGGTACTTTTTATATGAGGCTCATTCATCTTTTTTACACATGTAATAATGTATATATGATAAATATATGATCATTTATTCTAATGAAAACACTGTTCAACAATTTTATCTATTAAACAAAACAAGTGAGTTTTTAAGTGTATAACACAAAAGCAAAAATCCTTTTTTCTTATATTCTGCAGCATAAAATAATGCAAAAAAGCATAACCTGTAGGCAAATTCACCTTACAGCAATGAAAAGTAGGAAGAATTCTGTCTCACATTAAATGACCTACATCACATTCATCAGCGAGGAGTCTTTATGAAAAACTTTAAATGTGAAAATTAATTTTAAGCTTTTCTTAAACCAGGAATAGAATAAAGCGTAAATGATGGGATTAATGGTGGAGTTGAGGAAGAAAAATATTACAGCAAGATCTATGACATAATATATAACACTGCCATATGGTATCACTAAAGCTGTAATATAATACGGCAGCAAACAGAAGAGAAACACAAAGACCAGAATCCCCAGCAGCATCGCAGCTTTTCTCTCTGATTTGTCGCTGATTTTGTTCTTAGAGGATTCTGTGCTGTTGTGAACCTGAAGGGCTCTTATAGCAGTCGCATGTTTCTTAGCAATGACAAAAACATGAGTGTATAATATTATAATGAGTATACATGGCATTACAAACGCAATCAGGAGATCAACAATACATGAAATCCCATCAAGATGATAAACACACACTGCTGGACACACAACAACTGTAAAGTTTTCATTAACATACAGAAGAGTGAAGTTATAAATGAATGAAAACAGCCAGTTTAGTAAAGCTGCTGTACAGACCACAGTCAGTGAGATTTTCTCAGAGTAAAAAAAGGGAAAACTCAAAGCCAAGAAGCGATCGACAGCTATTAAAGCCACAGTGTGAACAGAAACACTTGTTGCTTGATAATTCACAAATTTAAAAATCGAGCACATGAACGGACCAGAGATCCAGCATGATTCAATGAGCAAAGACAAATGAAGTGGTATCACAAACACTCCCACCAGCAGATCAGACGCAGCCAAAGAGAGGATGAGGATGTTGGCAGGTGTGTGGAGCTGCTTGAAGTGACTAACAGAGATGATGACCAGCAGGTTTCCACACACGGTCAGAAGAGCCACAGCTGCTGCGGCCACATACAGAATCACATAGACAGATAAAGAAACAGATCTCTCTGGACACGAGTAGTCCTCGCACATATCAGTTTGGTTCACTGCTGTAAGATTCATTGTGAAGCATTGGGTGAGTATGGTTTCCTGCGACTTTCCTCATATGAAGTTTAATATGTGCAAATCCACAGATAAAGACTCGACTGTGTGTGTCTCTCCACCAGCTGTGAATGGATCCTCACTGAAACACATTCACTGTTAAAGATGTGCCACAACTCACACTGCCTTTTATACACTCGACATGTTGACTCTTTCAGCAGCATCAGGGGAGAAGAACATTCAGCTGAGAGATCAACTTGTTTAGAAAGGTTTGGGATAATCGTATAGTCTAATAACAAGTGGATTCATTTACAATATATCAAATAAAGTTGTCAATACTGTAATTCTTCACATACTGTTTACATCTCCATGTTTTAGTATGCTTACCATTTGACATGCAGAAAGCATCTCCACTTCACCCTGTGAGGCCACAGGAAACCATTTGTAAATGTCAGGAAAGGCTGTTAATAATGTTGTAAGGCTATACAGGTGGATGAGTGCAGGACTGCGTTCACAGAAACATACTTTCCATACTAATGTACACTATAGCGGCACTAACAGTGTGTCATTATATTCATTCCAAGCAATCTGTTAAAGCAGGCGGTTCATTCCGCTGTGGCGACCCCTCATGAATAAACGGACTAAGCCAAAGGAAAATGAATTAATCAATCTGTTAAAGTTACACATTATATATTATACATGTATTCATAATATTGTCTTGATATAAAAATGAAAGTGTGACTGTTTCACTCAGTGTGTAATGCAGGCCTATAAAACAAGACTGGTTTTCAGTATGGCAGACGTTTCATTCAAGGGTTTCATGCTGAATGTCACATGAACAAACAGAAAACTAGTCTTATATCACATCCTCCTGTTAAAGAAAGTCTGGAATGATGCTGTTATCTGTGGATTTGTTATGGTATGCAGCTCACTGAGCCAGTTCTTGGTAATATGTGTCTATTTTATTGGATTTTACTCTCTTAAAGGTTCTGAATTGCCATTGATTGCTCCATTTAATACTCACTATCCTTCGGCTTAGTCCCTGATCAATCAGGGGTCGCCACAGCAGAATGAACCACCAATTACTCTGGCATATGTTTTTATGTGGCGGATGCCCTTCCATTCACATCCCAGAATTAGGAAACATCTATAGTGTGAATTACAAGGTGGTTTGGGGAGGATTGACCCCCCTAATTAATGCTTGATCCCCTCTGAAGGACATCAAAACAAGATGTATAAGGGTGGTCAGCTCTTTAATAGTTTAATAATGGCTTTCTTTAATATCAGCTTTCTTAAATTCATTCATTCATTTTCTTGTCGGCTTAGTCCCTTTATTAATCCGGGGTCAATTACTCTGACAAATGTTTTTATGTGGCGGATGCCCTTCCAGTTGCAACCCAGAATTAGGAAACATCAATAGTGTGAATTACAAGAGGGTTTGGGGAGGATCCACATCATCATTCATGTATTGTTATTGTAAAGTGTTACCGATATTCCTTGTGTTTTGTGAAGTTTTTTAAACTGTAACAACACTGTTAAAGCAATTCCTGGTCACATCATGATAGTTTACACAGAAAAAATAAAGGTATCACTTTTAAAAACTTGCACTTAGTAACCCACTTGTATAATATTGCATTATTAGTTCCCTCCAAAAGCAGTTTTCTTTGAATAAATGGATGAAATGTGTATATAATCTTTCCTTTTTAAGCTGATAACAGTGTTATTTAAATACATTTACCACAGCATATCCTCATCTAGGAGACTTCCTATTCATTACATTTATAAGAATGAGGAATGTATTTGCCTTGTTATATATTCAGAGGAAACTCTGCATGTGAAGCTTTTTTTAACGTTTAATTATTTCATTATATTTAATAAAAGTTAAACTTTAAAAACACAGAAGTGTCAGTTTTTACTGTACTCCTTCAGTAATAAGGCATTTTTATATAACACAACCCTTACTTTCATACATTCAATCATTCAGAGCGCATGTCTTTAGACTGTTGTGGAAACCGAAGCACTCGGAGGAAAGCCACTCCAACACGAGAGAACATGCAAACTCCACACAGAAATGCCAACTGACTCAGGCGGGACTCCAACCAGTGACCTTCTCGCTGTGAGGCCACAGTGCTAACCACTGAGCCAACATGGCACCCTCTTCACATTCAGTAAAGCAGAATAATGATTATTTCTCTGCTGATGTCATTGCCTTGTGCACGACAATTTTAGTAATTATACATTTACGTACACAAGCTGCGTCCCAAATGGCACACTATACACTATGCACTCATGCACTATGTACTTATGCACTTACACACTCAACAGCATAGTATGTATGTAGTGTCGTCCCAAATGGAGCACTAATGTTTTTTTACTTAGTGGAAATTTAAACGGTATCTCTAATGACCTTTGATGGTCTCAAAATCAGTGAAATAAATGACCAAACTATCAAATAATACCTGGTGTGAGTATAACCGCATCAAAGAGCTTAGAATGACCAAGAGGCGACACTCAATAGAACGTTTCATTGCAACAGCAGCGCCCAGCAACAGCCCCGGATTCCGCCATTTTGGAGTGAAAGCGATCGGCTGTCCATTGGATTTATTACTGTCGCGATGGCAAGCAGCTGCGTTGTTTTTTATTCATTTATTTTAAAAGCGCATTAAAGCCGAGATACAACCTGAAAGAAGACAATACAACATTTGGTATCATAATCCTCAGCAATTTTAATAGTTTATTTTACAAACTTATAATATGCTGTTGTTCTATTGGAGTTTTCATTCCATAATGACCACCGCGCTCTCTAGTGGCTGTTTTCCAAATTACACTAGAGTGTCGCCTCTTGGTCATTCTAAGCTCTTTGACCGCATTCGCCATCCGGAGGCGCTAATCACTCTCGTAGGAGAATTTGGCTTTCACCATCCAAAATAAATAAAAGCTGCATCCCAAATGGCACACTATCCACTATGCACGCATGCACTATGCACTTATGCACTTACACACTCAACAGGATAGTATATGGATGTAGTGTCGTCCAAAATGGCTCACAAATTTTTTTACTAAGCGGAAATTCAAACAGTTTCCCTGATGATATTTGGCGGTTGCCAAATCAGTGAAATAAATGACTGAATTATCAAATAATACCTGCCGTGAGTATAACCGCATTCACCATCGGGAGGCGCTGTAATCACTCTCATAGGAGAATTTTTCTTTCACCATCCAAAATAAATAAAGTTATCCAACAAGTGCACCCGATAGCTCCGCCCCTTCCGCCACGTAAGCAAACCTGCGGTCGTTGAGTGCGTGAAGTTTCCATCATAAATCTTTAGAAGGAAAATATGTTAAAGAGAACCTTTTTTAGGAGATATTACTAGTATTAAACAAAGTTATACTTATAAATATATTAGAAATATTATAACAGGCGATACAGTTATATATAATAATTTAAAATGGACCAATGTAATCATAAATATAAATTGGAAAAAAGATTGGCGTTTTTGTGAAATATATTGTATAAATAACAAAGTAAAAGAAGTTACATTTAAAATATAGAGTATATATCCAGCTAAAGAGGTCTTAGAGAGATTTAATTTAGATATTGATTAATCCTGTGATTTTTGTTGCATGGAAAAGGAATCTATTGTCCACATGTTTTGTGATTGTATATACACAAGGATTTTGTGGGTGGATGTGGAGAATTTTTTAAGAAAGAAAGCAAATATTGTATTCAAGTTAAACAAATTCGATATTTGCTTTTATTATGTTAATACATGTAAAAAAATTACCTTTCTAGTACAACTTTTTATTATTTTGGGAAAGTTTCATATACATAAAAAATGGACTAGATCAAAGCCAAGTTTTGTTCATTTCCTTCAAGAGACTAAGGACTACTGCACAAGTTTGGAAAACATTGTCAATAAAAAAGCAAAGAAGATTTTTTATTTTTATTTATATATATATATATATATATATATATATATATATATATATATATATATATACACTAAGACATGTATTTTTGTGTATAGTACTGTATAATTCTGTATTTGTTAATTTAAAAAAAGTGAAGTGTCCATCATTACCCACTTTATTTCTCCGGCTGAATGAGTGCATCATCCGGGTAATTAAAGTGCTCTTATTATTTTTAGTGTTACTTACACTATTTATACTACAAAATGACGTAGAATAGTGCATAAGAATGCCATTTGGGATGCAGCTGTTTTTTATTGCTCTCTAAATACTGTAGTTTTCACTACAAAACAACAAAACAAAGTGGCACAAATACTGCATTTTATTTCCAGTAATGACACAGAACATTCATTTTCACATTTATCTTATGCAGAAATGTAAAAAAGGCATATGGTACTTTTTATATGAGGCTCATTCATCTTTTTTTACACATGTAATAATGTGTATATGATAAATATATGATCATTTTTTCTAATGAAAACACTGTTCAACAATTTTATCTATTAAACAAAACAAGTGAGTTTTTAAGTGTGTAACACAAAAGCAAAAATCCTTTTTTCTCATATTCTGCAGCACAACATAATGCAGAAAAAGCATAACCTGTAGGCAAATTCACCTTACAGCAATAAAAAAAGTAGGAAGAATTCTGTCTCACATTAAATGACCTACATCACATTCATCAGCGAGGAGTCTTTAAGAAAGACTTTAAATGTGAAAATTAATTTTAAGCTTTTCTTAAACCAGGAATAGAATAAAGCGTAAATGATGGGATTAATGGTGGAGTTGAGGAAGAATAATATCACAGCAACATCTATGACAAAATTTATAACACTGCCATATGGTATCACTAAAAAAGTAATATAATACGGCAGCAAACAGAGGAGAAACACAAAGACCAGAATCCCCAGCAGCATCGCAGCTTTTCTCTCTGATTTGTCGCTGATTTTGTTCTTAGAGGATTCTGTGCTGTTGTGAACCTGAAGGGCTCTTATAGCAGTCGCATGTTTCTTAGCAATGACAAAAACATGAGTGTATAATATTATAATGAGCGTACATGGCATTACAAACACAATCAGGAGATCAATGATTGATGAAGTCCCGTCGATATTATAAACACACTCTCCTGGACACACGCTGTCAGTGAAATTTCCATTAATATAAAAGAGAGTGAAGTTATAAATGAGTGAAAACAACCAGTTTAGCAAAGCTGCTATGCAGACGACATTGAGTGAGATTTTCTCAGAGTAAAAAAAGGGAAAACTCAAAGCCAAGAAGCGATCGACAGCTATTAAAGCCACAGTGTGAACAGAAACACTTGTTGCCTGAAAGTTCACAAATTTAAAAATCGAGCACATGACCGGACCAGAGATCCAGCATGATTCAATGAGCAAAGACAAATGAAGTGGTATCACAAAAACTCCCACCAGCAGATCAGACGCAGCCAAGGAGAGGATGAGGATGTTGGCAGGTGTGTGGAGCTGCTTGAAGTGACTAACAGAGATGATGACCAGCAGGTTTCCACACACGGTCAGAAGAGCCACAGCTGCTGCGGCCACATACAGAATCACATAGACAGATAAAGAAACAGATCTCTCTGGACACGAGTAGTCCTCACACATATCAGTTTGGTTCAGTGCTGTAAGATTCATTGAAGAAACATTTAAATGGAGTATGTTTTGCTGTGACTTTCTTCATGTGACAACTGTACACTGTAAGTACAGATCTCTCAAGATGTTTTTGTCTCTCCTGTGAAGATCTCCTCAGTGAATGTGCTCTTGTAGCTTCCACTACAGCAGATAAAGACGTGCTACACTGCCTTTTTAAACACTTGACATGTTGACTCTTTCTGAGCATCAAGGGAGACAAACATACAGTTGGGAGATCAACTGATTCTGTTCATCCAGAAAAACAGCCCAAGAAGGCTGTAATTACATCATCTACCAGCAGTAAATCTTTTAGCATCATCTGCTTGAAGAGATATAGGCCAAAAATGAAAAATGTGCTCATCATTTTTTAACCTTGAGGCCTTTCAAGATGATTTTTGCTAAAATTTTAGAGCGGGACACAGAAAGCCAACGCCAAACAACTAGAGTCAATTAAACCCAATAGGGGTTTCGCCTCACGTTGACTCACATCTGTTTTCTTTGGACCAAAAATCTGCTTGTGAACACACCAAATGATTTTTTTTTGTTTGATAGAACTTTAAAATTCCATAAAAACAGGCAAAACAAAAGGAATACATGTTGCTCCTGATGAAATTGCGATTATTTTGGGCTAAACGAACACTTTAACACAATCTTAGATTGCTTGCACAATATACAGGCGTTGGACAATGAAACTGATGCCTGGTTTTAGACCTTGTAATTCATTAGTATAGTGTGACATCTCCTTTTGCGGTCAATACAGCATCAATTCATCTTGGGAATGACAGATACAAGTCCTGCACAGTGGTCAGAGGTATTTTAAGCCATTCTTCCTGCAGAAAAGTGGCCAGGTCTCTAAGTGACACTGGTGGAGGAAAATGTTTCCTGACTCGCTCCTCCAAAACACCCCAAAGTGACTGAATAATATTTAGATCTGGTGACTGTGCAGGCCATGGGAGATGTTCAGCTTCACTTTCATGTTCATCAAACCACTCTGTTACCAGTCTTGCTGTGTGCATTGGTGCATTATCATCCGCATACACGGCATCGCCTTCAGCAGGGGTGCTCAATCCTGTTCCTGGAGATCTACCTTCCTGCGGATATCAGTTACTACCCATATCAAACACACCTGCCTGTAATTATCAAGTGGTGTTTAGGTCCTAATTAATTGGTTCAGGTGTGTTTGATATGGGTAGCAACTGAAATCTGCAGGAAGGTAGATCTCCAGGAACAGGATTGAGCACCCCTGGCCTTCAGGATACAATCCTGAAACCATTGGGTGCACATGGTCCTCTAGAATGGTTCGGTAGTTCTTTGCAGTGACACGCCCATCTACCACAACTATTGGGTCTATGAAATGTGATGATATTGCAACCCAAGACCATCACTGATTCACAGCTATGCTTTACTCTGGACATGTAACAGTTTGGGTGGTATGCTTCTTTAAGGATTCTCCTGTAACTCTCCCAGATGTAGAAAAGAAAGTGAAGATGGACTCATCAGAGAACAATACATGTTTCGCATTGCCCATGGCAAAGATTTTCACTGCTGGCACCATTGAAACTAACGTTTTTCATTGGTATAAGTGACCAAGGTTTGGCTATAGCAGCCCAGCCATGTATGCATGAGATTTCGACAAACAGTTTTGGTGGAAACAGGACAGTTGAGGTGCACATTTAACTGGAGTGAGTTGGGCAGCTTATGGTTTTGGATACAAAAATCAGGCTGGTCAGATTTAACAATGAAACCTTTAACTCTAGATTGGCCAGTGTTTCAGTTTTATTGTCCAACCCCCATAGCATTTGGAGTGGTCAAGTATTGAACAGGTTGAATAGTCAGACATGTGCCATGAATACTGTTGCAGCAGCTTAATGTCGAAGGCTTGGCATCTCAACGCACGTTTTTACACACACAACCAATGTCCAGTCTTGCTTCCTCTTCAAGTTTAAATTCACTTTATTTAGCTTATTATAAATACATTGCAATTAATAATTTTGAACCCTTTAGCGACCTCAAAAGTGTGTGAGTTTGGTGTGGTAAAAACTGCATGCGTTCCCTTCCTCAAGTCTTCTTCTCTCATGCAAGAAACACCGACTTTAAAACCCTATGTGCACATATTGCCCCCAAGTGATGACAGCTCAAATTACATTCAAGTCAACATATTGGCTTCTACAAATACATTTAGGAAATCAATATCTAACTCACCCTTGCTTATAAGAGACAGTCTTGCACTGTTCTATTCTTTACAATTAAAACCCTTGTAGTCGCAGCGAAGTGCTTTAGATAGCAGACCCATTTCTCACAAGCCAGCTAAGGTCAGATTAAGTAATCTTTATTTCTGTACTGCTTTTACAATGTAAATTCTGTAAAACTTTATAAATGAACAGAACAAAAGAATAAAAACCAAAACAACATTCTAGATTATAAAACATGTTTAGCATATCTGGCAAGCAGCAGGGTAGAAGGTTTGTTTAGTTAGTCACCATATGTGGCCCAAGTTCTGGCAACCAGACCCAATCCACTCAAGTCCCATAATTCATTTCTGTATTTGGGTCAAGTGAAAGTGTGTTGTATTTTGCTATGTGGGCATAGTACAGTATTGTGCACAATTATTTCTATTTCCTCAGTCAGAATCTGTTAATGGTATAGGGAACCATACTGGGACCCATTTGCTTTAATAACTGAATCTCTTTATTAATCAATGAATCTCACATACACTACAGCCCTATATATTTTGGTTATTATTATAAGAATGCAAAGATGACATGTAAAATGCTGAATGGGTTGTTGTTAGTTGTCAACATAAAATGCAGGGAAAAGAGTTTACAAAGAAAAAGTTATGAAATAAATAAGAGCAATAAAAGAAAAATACAACAGAAGACAGAAAAAAACTACATGAGGGTTAAAAATGTTTGACAATCAAACTATTAAGTCATGTACAGTTAAAGTCAGAATTATTATTAGCCTCCCTGAATTATTAGCCCCGTTTTGTCCCCCAATTTCTGTTTAACGGAGAGCAGATTTTTTTCAACACATGCTAATCATAATAGTTTTAATAACTCATTTCATCTCATTATGACAGTAAATAATATTTTACTATTTTAATAAAAAAAATAATAAAATTTTAATAAAATTTTAACTATTATAATTAGGCAAGGTATTGTATAACGATGGTTTGTTCCGTAGACAGTCTGAAATAAATAGCTTAAAGGGGCTAAAAATATTGACCTTAAAATGATTCATAAAAAAAAAAATGCTTTTATTTTAGCTAAAATAAACAATAAGACTGTCTCCAAAAGAAAAAAAAAAGTATCATCAGTCATACTGTGAAAATTTCATTGCTCTGTTAAACATAATTTGGGAAATACTTAAAAAAAAAAAAGAAAAGAAAAAAATCAAAGGGGGGCTAATAATTCTGACTTCAACTGTAGCCTATCTGTTTTCTTAGAGGTAATAGTTGGCCTATGTACCAAAGTCACTTCAATATATAATTAATATTAACAGAAATTCACGTTGTGGATTTCATATAGCAGATACCACTTTATGAATCTTTAAATGAAGTTTTATTAAGACAATATACATGGCGATATTTGAATGAGATCGAGTGAAGGACTGGAGTTTCCGCCGAGCGCCATCTCGAGGAGAGCTTCGATAAACAAATAAAATCATTTCTGTGGAGCTGTAGTTTCTCCAATGCATTCATTCAGGGGTCTGTGCAAATTTAATGCAGAGATGGCGCCCTCTGTCAGGCAGGATTTGGAAGACTTGTAAAGATATTTAACTGACAATAACAAAATAACAGAAGGGCATAGCCAAGAGAATACATAAAGAAGCGTGAAATAAACTCAATAGTTGAAACCCAGTCATAAAAATTATATAAACACATACACATATAGTTAAAATATTACAAGGGGAAAACAAATATGTTAAAATGGCATAACAACAACATCCCACAAACAAACACGTGAAGCATCTAAATACATTTTTATTTTAATACATCGCTGTTTGTGAGTATCTTTTTGTATGAATCTTAGGTATTTATTTATTTTTAATTAGTTGAATAAATTTTAGAAGAGAGTTAATTGGAGATATGGTGCATAACGGTTGCAAATATTTGTTTGTGAGTTAAATTGCAGTGTGTTAGGCATTTATTTTTGGTATTATCATAGTAAAAATATTAGACTAAATAAACAATATTTATATCTTCATGGTGATGTTTTATAGCGTTATATTGCAAAACTTTGAGACATGCATTATGAAAACAGGAAAGGTGAAGGGAAGCATTTTGTTTTTAATTTTGTGACTTACATCACATTCATCAGCGAGGAGTCTTTATTAAACACTTTAAATGTGAAAATTAACTTTAAGCTTTTTTGAAACCATGGGTAGAATAAGGCGTAAATGATGGGATTAATGGTGGAGTTCAGGAAGAACATCATTACAGTAACATCTCTGATGTGAAACAGGTTTTCACTAATGTATGGAATCACTAATGAAGTAATATAATACGGCAGCAAACAGAGGAGAAACACAAAGACCAGAATCCCCAGCAGCATCGCAGCTTTTCTCTCTGATTTGTCGCTGATTTTGTTTTTCGAGGATTCTGTGCTGTTGTGAACCTGAAGGGCTCTTATAGCAGTCGCATGTTTCTTAGCAATGACAAAAACATGAGTGTATAATATTATAATGAGTATACATGGCATTACAAACACAATCAGGAGATCAACAATTGATGAAATCCCATCAATAATAGCAATACACACTCCTGGACACACAACATCAGTAAAGTTTCCATTTATATACAGAAGAGTGAAGTTATAAAAGAGTGAAAACAACCAGTTTAGCAAAGTTGCTATAGAGTTCACAGTCAGTGAGATTGTCTCAGAGTAAAAAAAGGGAAAACCTAAAGCCAAAAAGCGATCGACAGCTATTAAAGCCACAGTGTGAACAGAAACACTTGTTGCTTGAAAATTCACAACTTTTAAAACTGCACACATGACTGCTCCAGAGGTCCAGCATGATTCAATGACCCAAGATAAATGAAGTGGTATCACAAAAACTCCCACCAGCAGATCAGACGCAGCCAAAGAGAGGATGAGGATGTTGGCAGGTGTGTGGAGCTGCTTGAAGTGACTAACAGAGATGATGACCAGCAGGTTTCCACACACGGTCAGAAGAGCAACAGCTGCTGCGGCCACATACAGAATCACATAGACAGATAAAGAAACAGATCTCTCTGGACACGAGTAGTCCTCGCACATATCAGTTTGGTTCAGTGCTGTAAGATTCATTGTGAAGCATTGGGTGAGTATGGTTTCCTGCGACTTTCCTCATATGAAGTTTAATACATGCAAAACAACAGATAAAGATTCCTGAAGACACTCCTGTACGTGTCTCTCCACCAGCTGTGAACGGCTCCTCACTGAAACACATTCACTGTTAAAGATGTGCTACAGCTCACACTGCCTTTTATACACTCGACATGTTGACTCTTTCAGTAGCATCAGGGGAGAAGAACATTCAGCTGAGAGATCAACTTGTTTAGAAAGGTTTGAGATAATCGTATAGTCTAATAACAAGTGGAATCATATGAAAAGTATAAAATAAAGTTGTCAATACTGTAATTCTTCACAAACTGTTTACATCTCCATGTTTAAGTATACTTACCATTTGACATGCAGAAAGCATCTACACTTTACCATGTGAGGCCACAGGAAACCATTTGTAAATGTCAAGAAAAGACTGTTCAAGAGTTCACACTTAGCTGATGATTAATTATAAAAGCTTGTTTGGCATGCTGTCCCGGGAGAGAGCCCTGAGCTTATGAGATCCTCGAGCCCAGGGCTCCCTCCCGTTGCAAGGCGGGAGGGGAGTTTGAGCTCAGGTAGATCTCGAGAACTCCCCTGCTGTAGCAAGTGATTGCTCTTGAACTTAATTACTAACTAGAAGCGTGTCTATGTTGACAATTTGGATTGTTCAATTGACTTAATTGCATGTTTTTAGGCGGTGGGAGGAAACCGGGGAAACCCTCGTCAGCACGGGGAGAAGTGCAAACTCCACACAGAAATGTCTGCTAGTTTTGGTAAAGCCTGGAACCAGAGACATTCTTGCTGTGAGGCGACAGTGCTAGGCACTGGGCCACCGTGTCACCCGTCTAAGAAGGAGGAGTAGGGGTGGAAGGGGGGACTCTTCAAAACGAAGATAGCAATGGAATAAACCCAAGGGTATTTATAGTAGTTTAGGAGTCATCTGATTGGATCGTAGTGAATTGGATAATGCGGGTCAGCTGCTAGCAATCATAAGCACGTGATCCTCTCGAAATTTGTTTATACATAAACTTCACTTAATAATGTTATAAGGCAAGGACAGCTATAGGTGGATGATGTCTGGATTGTGTTCGCATAAACATAATTTGCATACTAATGTACATAATAGAATCATGGTCATCATAGTGGATCATGGTTGAACCCAGCTCAAGCAAAGCTCACCGACTATGTTATATAAAGTTTTCTAAATGACCTGTCAGCAAAATATATTGGAAATCTGCAGGACATGTATGTAGACTTTGTTCTGAGATTGTTTCATTATTTTGGTGATGCATTTCTACATAATTATCAGGCGCAAATTTATCTTTGAAGCTCTTATGCAGTGAGTATTGCATACATTTAATAGTCCAATGTTTAAGTCAAATTTATAAAGGCTCATCGTCACAAAGTTGCCCTCACAATAACTGATGGTTGTGCAGGCAGTAAATTAAAGATTCATGAATGTCTCAGAAAGCTATATGGATATTAATAAGCACTACCATCGATATAAACATTGCAGGTATTTTGTTAGTGCTACATTTGTGCTGAAACTGGGGAGGAAGGAGGAACATGCTGTCAGAGAGCCCTCATCACTGGGGGATGTTCGTGGTGCCATTGAGCTGGAAGAGCAAAGTCTGCTTGGTACACTTACCGCAGTCGAAGGAGCAGCTGTCATCCATGAGGGGACGGGAGAGTCACCACAGTTGGCCGAGAACAAAGACCTGCTGCTGTCCACCATGATGGGAAGGAGCAGCAGGCACGTGCACAGATAGGGCTCAACCTGTGCAGTGCACATGCCCTTTTTAGTCTTGGATAGAAAGTGCCCTTCCAAAATGATCTGAAGTGACCCCCCCACCCCCTCCTCACTTCGTGACAACCACAATCCCCCCCCCCCCCCCCCCCCTTCAAATATTTTATCCTGCACATGCCCCTTGGACAGTCTCTGCACGGGGCTGAGGAGCAGGGAGAGAAAGGGAACAGGGGTCTCCCTGAACAGCAGGAGGCATCCCCTGCCATGCAGAGATGGGGGAGTTGAAAACTGCCCACCAAGGGCCAACCAGTGCTGCTATCAGGCATTGGGACTAAGGTTCTCTCGAGGATCAAAGAACAGGATGTTTAGGGAACTGGACCCATTTTTCCCCCCATATGCTTTTGCCTCCTTTCATTCTTGGCCTCTGTCATTCCCCATGTCTGTGAATTTGTCAAGGTGCTGGCCACTTGCCGGAGAAGGAGGCTGAGAGTAAGCACAGTCTTGGGGTGCCCCCTGGCCTGTAAGGCAGGATGGGGTCATGTCACAATGTGGGCAAGGCCAAGAGCTGTGGGAATGGAGCAAGTGATACCGAGCAGCAACTATTTGTGTACCAGTCTCGAGTCTCACAGGGAACTGTAAACCTAAAAGGAGGATTGACATCAGAAGATGATGAGAGAGGACCAGGCCTGGACTCTGTTTGTTTTACGTTCAGGTTGGTTGTAGCCTCCGTAAGTAGTTGCTGCCTGTTTGCTTTATTTTTCATAATTAATTTTTTTGAAAGTTTGTTCTCCACCTCCTTCTTCTGGATGGCCCTGGCCCATAAAACTTTGCAACAATTAGCTCAGACTTTTTCAGGAGGTTTGTTTAAGAAGTGCTGCACACTTGACTCTTGAAAAGCCTGTTTACATTGTGTATACTGAAACCAATCAGAGGACAACTGAGATTCTGCTAAAGTGTTTCCAGAAATGTGTGCCATATGCATCAGGCGTTTAGCCAAAGTTCCATGGGTTGAGTTTTGTGTCACATCTGAATCTGAAAGTACATAGAAGAAAGAACAGTATATGCTGTATGTCCTGGAGTATTGTTCAACAGCCATTCATATCTTGCATCTATAATGTATCACATGTCTGAAACATTAGCAGGCAAAATATATGATATAAGTAATAAACAAGTGGTGTTGAAGGAACTTCATAAGGGAAAAGGTCATTTTTGGCCCAAAAATACGAATCCCTAAAGAGCCGAACAACCAATAGTACATATATTGTCATTCCATCAATCAAATAACAACATTGTGCTACAGTCTCAACGAGAAACTTGAGTTCTTTTTCCCAGATACTGTCTTCAGCTCCTCAAGGGGATCTCGAGGCATTTCAAAGCAAGTCGAGGGGCATAGCCCCTCCAGCATGTCCCAAGTTTTCCCCTAGGCCTCCTACCGTTAAGACAAGCCCAGAACACATCTTCAGGTAGATATCCAGAAGATATACCCTAACAGATACCTAAGCCACCAACCGGCTTCTCTTGATGTGGAGGAACAGTGTCACTCCTCTGAGCTCCTGTGTGACAGCTTCTCATCCTATATCTGAGACCCGATGAAGCCAACAGGACAAGCAAACATGAAGTTATTTGGTCCACGATCCAGCATACACTCAAACTCATAGTCTTGAGTCTTTCTCGGAATGTGGTCAAAGCTTTGCTGGAGGAGAAAGTTAAAAATCACTGACACTTGAGTCAGACGTTTCCAGTCTCCATTCACAATATGGTTAGGCCTGCTGGGTCTGTCTAGTCGTCTAATTTGCTAGCAGATCTAACTCATCAACAGGTGGTGATCAATTGACAACTCTGCGGCTCTCTTTGCCCCGAGTGCCATCTGGTCAGAGGCCAGATGAAATGACCACAAAGTCCATGCTCAACCTCCAACCTAGGGTGTCATGGTGCCAAGTGCACTGTTGGATACCCTTATGCCTGAACACAGTGTTCATTATGAACAAACCATGACTAGCACAGAAATCCAACAACAGAACAACACTCAGATTCAGATCATTGAGACTGTACCTTCCAATCACACCTCGTTAGATGTCACTGGCCATTTGAGTGTTGAAGTCTCCAAGTGAAACAATGGAGTGTGGTCCGTGATAATTGATAAAATGCAATTTATTGGCTAAACTGGTACATTTTTCAGGATTGCACTCAACAACAGCTTGCCCCACTAGTTAATAGTTTATCAGACTTTATTTGGAGTGGGTTAGTTGAGGGCATTAGACTGATGGAACCAGGGGACCCCAAGTGGACATTAGTCCAGTTTATTGACTTTGTGCTGTGGTGTTGTGGATCCCCTTTAAAAGTAGGGAAAGCAGAGAAGTAATCTTCTAAATATGTTTTGTTTGGGGGCAGTAACTGGCTTTTACAGATGGCCACATGTCTTGCCAGTTGCCTCAACAACACCATGCCACCAATAACAATTGCCTAACCTGTTATCCTACCTTCTGCTCCCCAGTTCACTTCTGCATTAGTATTTAAGATGTCCACCAGCCCAATGTCAGTGCCCAAGACTGCAGCAAGCCAAGTGTTGGCACACAATGTGGCTTCCGGTACCACTTCCCAAGAACACTGTCATGATCCTGAGCCTTACCCCATCATGGCCAGTGTTTCTGAATCCTCACTCTCAAGCCCCATTGTGCCCTTGCTCTTAAGTGCTATAGAGCCCTTGCTCTTAAATGTCATGTATTTAGGAAGGTTCTTCATTTCAGCTACTTTGCCCACTATGGGGTTTGACCCCCAGCTTGCCCCACTATGGCCGCCAGTCCTGCCCTGTCCACCTGATTGTCCTCCCTGCCCCTGATCTGTTTCCCATCATGGACCTGCCCTCAGCCCTTCTCCCCCCGGCACCACACCTCCATCCTCGAACTCTTGAACTCTACTTAGACTCTTTATTGTGGTTTATTTTGCAATGTCTGGAAGTCACTCTTCTGAGGGCAGGGTCCTGGTTTCCCTGTATGTTGTGTTTTGTGATTCCCCTTTGCTTCCGTTCACCTCACTGTTCTCTCAGTAGTACACGCTCGTTTGTGTCCTTGTTTCCCTCTGCTGGCTGCCCCTGAGAGCAATGGTGTCCACCCCCTTATTATCCTGTTTGCTTGTTAACCGTTTTGTTTTGTTTGCTGTTTTATATATATTTTCAGTTAGTGTTTGTTAGTCATTGAATGGAACTTTCCATTCAAGACCTGTGAAGAAAGGATGCCAAGGTATCCATATATTGCCATAACCTAAGCTGACGCTGCGGCAGTCACGGAGGAGCGGAAAGCATGAGACTGATTCCTGAAAGACCACAGTGATAGCCGAGTGTTCGCATTGATCTCGTGGGCCAGCATGATCACCTGCCGGTGACCTAATCACAGCTGCAGTTCTCCACGATGGACATCCAGTGTTCTCCAGTTTCCGCTACCTAGACTGCAGCTCTGTACAGCTCTGGCCAGAGGAGAAATGGTCGTGCCCAACTGAGCCTGGTTTCTCTTGAGGATTTTTTTCCTTTCACTTTCGTCAATTGGTGAAGTTTATTCCTCACCGCTGGCTTGCTTGGTTAGAGACTTGTGGTGCAGCACATTTGGAGCTGGATTTGCTCTTCAGTGTTTGGACTTTCAGCAGTGCAAATTAAACCACACTGAACTGAACTAAACTGAACTTAAACTGTGAAAACTGGACTGACACTGTTTCAACTTAGCGCTATACTGTAGAAATAAAGATTAATTGAATTGAAAATATTTGAATGTGTTACAGGTTCTTGTTTCCTGTCCTGGTTAATTGATTATTTTTGACCTGGTGTTTGCTTTGGCTTATTAAATAAAGGTTTTACTCTCATCTGATTTCCTTGCACCCTTCACATTGCACATAATCCTTGTGCAGTGCATCAGATAGCAGAACCATTTCTGCATTTAGCAACAGGTTGTACAATATAGCAGCAGAAATCATTATTGATTAATTTGATAAATTCTTAGAATCACAGATTTTCTGATTGCTCAACATTACATTATTGGTGAGAATTTATTTGTAAGTGATAAGAGTGCTGTGATTGAAAAATCTCAAAATCTTGGGTTCTGATAGTGCCACAAAATGGAACTACAACAAACATTCATTCATTTTCTTTCAGCTTAGTCCCTTTATTCATCAGGGGTCGCCACAGCGGAATGAACCACCAACTTATCCAGCATATGTTTTAAACAGCGGATTCCCTTCCAGCAGCAACCCATTATTGGGAAACACCCATACACTCTCACATTTGCACACATACTTACGGCCAATTTAGTTTATTTAATTCACCAATAGCGCATGTGTTTGGACTGTAGGGGAAACCTGAGCACCTGGAGAAAAAAACAACAACATGACAGACTACAGTCTGTGTTGATTAGGAGCATTTATAGACATCAAATGAGATATTTTATGCTCAGTAAAGTGTATTTTCGGTCACTATATTGTTTATTTCTTTGTTTATTACAGAGTTTTTTTTTTTTAAATGGCACTTTATCTACAACAATGTGCATGGGAGTGAGCAAGAGAGACACGAGGTTGTGCAGCACAGAAACTGAACATCAGTTTTGTTCAAAGGACAAGTGCTGCCTATTTTAGAATGGATTTTTCAGCATTGTTGAAGATATGTGAACACATTTATTTTAATACTTTGATTCTCAATGCCGAGGAAGATTTGCAGGAGAATGCCTTTTTCCCTTTGCACATAGAGTACATGCATAACATAACATATTAGCCTACATGAGGCCCATTATATGAGCTGTATGATTATGTTACTGACATATAAAGTGTTGTCTGTTATTTATTGTAATACAGCATAATTCAGGACTGGGGGTTCATATAACATCAGTTACAGTAAAACCTTAAATACCCTATTTATTAATCACAAATTATTTCTCATTCCTCATTAAGAGTTTGCCATTTTATCATATAGATTAAACTTATTCATTACAAATGGAAGGTGGAGTTATCTGTCACGTGAAACAAGGGCTATAGGCTCATTCTGTTCATTTTAGTTGCCTGCCGAAAAGGTCTGTGTGTGTTTGAAGAAATCTGAAGAAATAATCAAGCTGTTTCATAGAGAAACCCCATGTTAATAATGACAAAATAAGTACACAGACATTAGAACATAGCTATAGACAAAATGTATATGAAAACAAACAACAGGATATTTCATTTTACATTTAATAACATTGCACATTCATTAGACAAGAGTCTCTTTCAAACACTTTGAGTGTGAAAATTAATTTTAAACATTTCTGAAACCAGGGGTAGAATAACGCATAAATGATGGGATTAATGGTGGAGTTCACGAAGAAAAATATCACAGCAACATCTCTGACATGCAACAAGTCAACAGTAGTGTATGAAATCACTAATGAAGTAATATAATACGGCAGCAAACAGAGGAGAAACACAAAGACCAGAATCCCCAGCAGCATCGCAGCTTTTCTCTCTGATTTGTCGCTGATTTTGTTCTTAGAGGATTCTGTGCTGTTGTGAACCTGAAGGGCTCTTATAGCAGTCGCATGTTTCTTAGCAATGACAAAAACATGAGTGTATAATATTATAATGAGCGTACATGGCATTACAAACACAATCAGGAGATCAATGAGGGATGAAACCTCATCTATGACAAAAAAGCACACTCCTGGACACATAAAACCAGTGAAATGTCTATTAATATAAAGAACAGTGAAGTTATAGAAGAGAGAAAACAGCCAGTTGGACAAAGCTGCTATACAGATCACAGTGGGGGAGATTTTCTCAGAGTAAAAAAAGGGAAAACTCAAAGCCAAAAAGCGATCGACAGCTATTAAAGCCACAGTGTGAACAGAAACACTTGTTGCCTGAAAATTGACAAATTTTAAAACTGCACACATGACCGGTCCAGCGATCCAGCATGATTCAATCAGCAAAGTGAACAGAAGTGGCATCACAAACACTCCCACCAGCAGATCAGACGCAGCCAAAGAGAGGATGAGGATGTTGGCA